>NC_060168.1:13347627-13489508 GCF_021292245.1 Micropterus dolomieu
TACTTTAAAGTACTGTGGTACATAGCCTGTAGATAGAGATAGATTGATCATATCTAGTATAGAAGTGCTAACTAAGGGTAAAACTTCCTTAAGCAACCTAGTTGGGATGGGGTCTAAGAGGCAGGTTGATGGTTTAGATGAAGAAATTATTGAAGTTAGTTGGTAAAGATTGAGGGAAGCAAAGCAGTCTAAACATATATCTGGTTCTACAGCTGTTTCTAAGATTCCTGAGTTTAGAGATAAGTCGGTGCCAGTTGAGGGCAGGTCTTGGTGAATTTTGGTTGTAATAGTTAGAATTTTATCATTAAAGAAGCTCATGAAGTCGTAACTACTGAGAGCTATGGGAATACTTGGCTCAATAGAGCTGTGACTCGCTGTCAGCCTGGCTACAGTGCTGAAAAGAAACCTGGGGTTGTTCCTATTTTTCTCTATTAATGACGAGTAGTACGCTGCTCTGGCATTACGGAGAGCCTTCCTATAATTATTAAGACTATCTTGCCAAATTAAACGAAAATTTTCCAGCTTGGTGGAACGCCAATTCCTCTCAAGTTTCCGCGATATTTGCTTTAATTTGCGAGTTTCAGTATTATACCATGGAGCTAACCGTCTTTGTATAGAAATCCTCAGTTAAATAAAATGGTTGCCAACCCACCCCCCCTTCAAACTGTTACTTTGGTTACCGTGGTTGAAGTACGCTGTAATGCATGCCTCCATGATGCGCGTCATGTGCCGTACTGATGCAAGACAGCGGCAGCAAGCCGTGAGAAGGGGCAGAATAGGAAAGCCCCTCCCCTTCCTGTCCAGCCAAGTAATGACATGAGCGGCCAGTGCCTCGCCTGTTGAGACACCTACTCCATTCAACAAAACCAGAGCATCGCTGAACAGACTGCAGAACGCCATGTGCCTCTGCTCCAAACCCGTCTCTGTAGAGGAAAAAGGAGGAAGTGTTACAACCGAGGTAATTAAAAAATAATTTATTACTGATGGTTGGTAATGTTGTTGAGGACGACGGTGAGGACAACTCACCTGGTGCGTTGAATGTGACAACGCTCTCCAGGAGCGTCTCCAGCTGAGCCTCCAGGCTGCTGAGGCTGATGCTGCCTCCTTGCTCCAGAGTCACTAAAGACTGCACACACCAGCGCACATACTCTCCAACCTTCAGCGTCTCCTCCTGACAGATGGAAAAGTAACACAGATTATGTTTTATTTGCGTGGTTAATGCTATATAGAAATAGAAACATAAATAAATACATAACTTCATAATTAATAATACATCAAACATATTATAAAATACATTTTAACAAGCAGAGTACTAGTTAGCAGAATGTTGACATTGTCTCATAAGTACAATTTAGGCATTATTTGGATTCTCTCAATTAATATTTAAGCATTTATCAATTACTAATGGGGTATATAGTTTATCTTATCCAAAAAGACATTTTTTTTTTACAGAAAGGAAGTAATGGTTGTCAAGCCTCACTGAAAGGTGACTTAGGTGAAGTAAAATGTGTTACCAACTAAATATTTCATATATTTGCTGTAAGTTTCAAGTTTTTTGTTGGCATGAATGAATGTAATTTCCACAGCTTTTCATGCATATGTTTGCTATAATTAGAAGAATGCGTGTGTCAACAAGACTATTTTTAGGAATGGTAAAGAACTGGTAAAATAAAAGAGAAAACACATTGCTGGATCTTAGAGCGGCCCTGTGTACAGTATAGCTTGGAAGAACTGTTTTGTAAAAAAAGTGTCTTTTGCCGTCAACAGCAACTGTAAGGATTTAATGTGTTACATTTATGTAATTTGGCTGAATGATACAGAGCTGGCAAAGAAATAGGAATTGTTTAAGTCTAAATGTGGATGTTCCAAGCCTCCCACTTTTACACAAGAAGTACATGCCTGGGGCAGTGGAGATGCAGATTTAGGAGACACATGAATTCTTATATTCTCCATCATTAGGGATCCTCTGTATAAGAGAGCTGTTCCTATCTGGTATCTACAGTCACCCTAAAATGGACTCTCATTAAATCTCAGCTGTCAGTGGCTAAATCATTTTTTATTCATTAATGTATGACGTTATGAATGCATGTAGTGACAAATTTATGAAAAAAAATTCTGATATACTGCACATTTGCTAAATCATCAGTGGGTATGTTCTGTGATACATTTCTTGGCTTGAAACTGACTGATGGGGCTGCCGCCTACTACATACAGGACTTTAAGTTTGAAAGATTAAACCAACATTAATGTACTGTAGCTACAACTCGATCTAGACCTTAAGAGGTTCACAATGTCTTAATAAATCTGGAATTTGACAAAATAAACAGTACTGCATTATCTCACCCTGTGTGGAACTTCATTAGGGCAGGGGTGGAGCCCAGCAGCGCTACGCAGTGATTTCAGCAGCAGTTGAGGCGCAGAATCAGCACTGAGCAGCAAGGAGGGAGGGTAGTGGGTGCTGACATATCCCAGAATGCCCTGGTATGAGGACATGTCCAGCTGGTGCCAGGGCAGAGAGGTGGACTGGACCAATAGACTGAGTAGAGGGGAGTCCTTGAGGTTGAGGAGGAGAAAAATGATGAATGACAGACGGGGCAAAAAGTCTGACCCTGATATGAACCCAAAATATTCTGGACTTACTTGTTGACTCAGGATTTGTTCCTCCTTTGCCAGAAAAACTAGCATGTATAGTAGATAGACTAACATGGTGTGCGACTCCTTCTGAGTAGCCATATGCGGTAGAGTTGGATATGTTGTAGAGGCAGGAGGCGTTTGTAAATGGTCACTCAGGACGCTGACCCAGTTAACTTCACATAACACCTCTCCAAGAAAGAGGAAGCAGCTCTTGGGACTTCCTCGCTCCACCTGCAGGCACCAGGAAGGCGAGAAAATAAACAAAAATCCAGTCTGTCAAGACACAGAACTACAAAAAAAATCGCATTTCTTGGGTTTCAACTGACTGTTGTCAGAATATTGATTACAAGTAATAATACACTATATGTCAGACTCCTACTTAATGTAAGCTACACATTTATGGCTAAATTGATAATCCAGTTACCTTGAATGTAATCAGAATATCCCAACTATAAATCCAGTGCATCTCATTTAATTTGGGAAACCTTGATAAAGAAAAAGCAGGGAACGATAGATATGTTCTGAAAATACTCACTGCTGCAGAAATAAATGAGTAAATGGTTTGCCTTTCCTTTACCTCCTTCTGCTTACTTCTCTCCCTTTTTTGGTACGTTTTACCACTCATGGATAAGCAATACTTATCAGTCTTGGGGATTTGGTTTTTGTTTTTATGACTTTATATTTTTTTAATCTGTGCAGATTCTGTATTGTAGCCTCAGTGGGACATGGGACATGGGTCTTGACAGACAAGAGCTTGTTTCCAGGAATAGGATGTTGACACTAAAATTACAAGATGTCAGGCTAATAATAGGAGCTAGGGGCCAAGGACCACGGTCTCAAATGAACAAGCTCCCCTGTGTCATGCATGTCTAGACCAGCGTGCAGTATTGGGGGTCTGAGTCGGAGGGCGCAGTGTCTCACATTGAAGAGCTGCTCCATTAGCTGAGTGTCAGGGTGCAGGTGTCTCCAGAGTAGGCTGCGGAGATATGTGTGGTACAGGTAGAGAAGGTACTCCGGCGTACGGGGAGAGGTGCAGCTCTCGCAGTACTGCATCATACACAGCCACAATGCACCTCTTTGTCCCGGGAGCAGACGATCTGCAACATCCACACACACCCAAAGTTTTAAATAACTGTAACAAAGTGTAGCAAACACTCACTCAATGTCTGAACACAGGACTGCTGAGAACCCACCTCTGAATTTGTGATGCATTGTGTCAGTAAGCTGAGCGTACAGGCCAACCAGACATCCTGCCGCACTCGCATCTGTCTCCAGCCAGGGGTAACACTTGAGGTTACTGAGACAAAGAGACACTGATATTGACATTCTCTCATTTTTGTTTCTTCACCCTGGAAAGTACTAAACTGCTCTCTCTGTGTATCGACTAGGAGAATCACAGTACAAACCTCTGACCACATGAGAGACATTACTGTGACATCTAATGTTTGATTTTCTCTCTGAGCGGTGTTGTGCAATGTATAGTGTTTATTTTGTGCAATGTATAGTGTGCTTTAGAGATTTAAAAAAATTGCCACTGTTGGTTCAGTTAGGTAATACGACTACTATCTACCCATCTGGTACGCTGCTGCCACTGCCAGGGACAAGGGCAGGCTGCAGCGCATCATTCGCTCTGCAGAGAATTGGCTGCAATCTTCCTTCTCTTCTGGACCTGTACACCTTGAGGACTCTGAGGCGAGCAGGAAAGATTGCTGCTGACTCCTCCCACCCCGGACACAAACTGTTTCAGACTCTCCCCTCTGGCAGGAGGCTGCGGTCCATCAGGACCAAAACCTCTCACCACAAAAACAGTTTCTTCCCGTCTGCAACTAGCCTCATTAACAAGTCCCGGGTCCCCCACTGACACTCCCCCCTTGCAAATGATACAAATGTCTCTGCACATGTAAATACTGTTTCATCTCATGTCGGGCACAGACCTGGCTCGTCGCACATATTTGTTGTTGATCTTTGTTGTTGTATATTTTTATGTTGTCAGTTTATATATTTATATGTACACAATATTCTCTTCCGTTGCATTACTTCTGCACGGCACAGACCCAGAACAATGCACATGTATATATCTGCAACGTTGTTCTTCTATTCCATATTAATATATTTCTACATTTATTTATGTTGACTGTATGTTTGTCTAAGTGTAGCACCTTATCACCACAGCAAATTCCTCGTAAAATGCGTAAAACACTACTTGGCAATAAAGCTCCTTCTGATTCTGACTACAACACCATAAGCATCTGCTATCCACCTGCAAAAAGAAGCAAAGTTACATTGGGGAAATAAAATAAAAATAAATCAAGCTTGCAGAATATGATTTTTTTTTTATCTGCTGCCTTCTCTGGAGTCTGCTCACATCGGTTTCACCTCAGCCTCACTGACAACAGTTCCCCACTATCTAAAACCAATGATTGGCTGACAGCTGGGGGTATGCCATTCTTACCCGCCATCATCGGCGTCCAGAGGAAAGATCCAAGGCTTAAATAACTTCACAGTCTTACTATGTAGGTCCTGCAGAGCTGTAAGAGTACAAGATACATTTCACTTTCATAACAAAAAAAGCATATGCACAAATGAGCTGAATTGTCTTAATGAACCCAAGTATTACTATTCTCAAGATGTTACCTTTCATTATTTTGCTGCTGCCCACTGACTCTCTGGCACAGCTGCTGAACTTCGTGTTGATTAGACAACCAATCAAATGCTCCCAGAAGGAAACAACCTCACTGATGTAGGGAGTCCAGGCTGAGTAGAGTCCGAAGCTGCGGAGGTCTGGCTTAGTGAGCCGGCTCCGCAGGAAGTAATCGCTCAGCCAATCGACTGTCTCCTCCACCTGTTAGCAACAAAGAATATTTACCAGTCTTACCGGTGGCACATATGACATGCTAGCTATTATCAGATAAAGAGGTTTGAATCTATTAACAACAACTCCAATGTTAGCTACCTGCTGAGGGGAGAGGCTGATGGGGGACCTGTAGGGAGAAGCTGGGAGTCCGACAGCACGGCCAGATACATCAGTGGTGCTGAGGGCTTGTTCCGCTTTGTTCTTGGTATTGCGGGATGGAGGTAAGCAGCCAATCACTCGCAGAGTCACCTTCCAGCACTCTGGACTCAGTAACTGGCTTGAGGAGCCTGATGAGGTTAAACAGTGCCTTTGATTGTTAAAGAAGTTGCAAATCAAACAGCTAAATCCAGCAAATTTTGAAATACAAATACAATATCAGATCTTTAGCCCCTCATTTGGAATAATTTTAATCTCACGGAGCATTTAACAATAAACCTAAATTCTGTTGTGATAAACTTGTGTATACACTAACGCTACACTCTCCACAGTCTTTCAACTCACATCTCATTCAGTGGATTGATGGAATTATTCAACAAACTTCAGATTTGTTAATTAATTAATTTCATCTTTTGTTGGTGGGAAGATGAGTAGGAGGCATTCTTTCAGAAGGATGAATGTGTTTTGATGAATCACTTGAATGAGCAAAAGAGGTGTTTTTAAACGAGTCCTTGATCCTGAGTACATTACCAGGCAATATGTAACAAAAAATTAAAAGCTGTTGTTCAATGTGACAGATTGAACATCTCTGCAAGTTGGTTTTCATTCTGTATTAGTGTGTCGTCCAGTGTGGTCTTTCATTATGTGATGTTGTATTGGCAATTGTGCAAGGGAGATGTAAAACATGGGTATTGGTGATGATTTGATGATTAAAACACACACACACACACACACACACACACACACACACACACTTACTGGTCATAAGCAGACGCAGGCAGTCACTGTAGTGATCAGGGAAATGGTGGCGTAAAAGCCAAGTCCAGTGTTTGGTAAAAAGGTGAAAAGGCGTGAGAAGTTCAGGTTCTGGGTCTTGGCCGCATACGCAGAGAGCTCCGTGGACCAACTCCAGCAAACGAGTCCTCTCCGAAAACACAGGATGGGCTTCATTCAGCCACTGGGACAAGTCAAACTACAGAGGGAGAGGGAGAAGTGGTTACTGTACCTGGACTGCTTTAGGTGAATATCGTTGTTCTCCAGTGTGTTGCATTTGTGTCTAGTCCAACCTTTGTGAGCAGCATGAAAATGACATCAGCACTGTCAAGGTGTAAGGATGTCACCACGTCTTGGTAGAGAAAGACGAGCTGATTGGGTGCCGCGTTGGGAGTGAAGAAGGGGGAAATGAGTGGGCAAAGACGCCTCTCCTCCAGGATGGTCTTCAGGACACGGCGACATTCCTCTGCATTGCCCTGAATAAACACCTAGAAACAAAACAAGAACGTACAATGCCAGTCTATTAATTTAAGGAGTGTACAGAAATTGTAATGAGAGTGAACAGGCTCCTTTTAACAATCATTTATGTCAAACTTGGTCACAGCAATGTCTTATTTAATCCCTGAGCAGCAGTGTTTCTGATGCAGGTTAACAGAAGTGAAGGACTTAACTTTGTTTGAGCAATAAAGCTAAACAATGGTTGATTTAAATCTTGTACTGCTATATGTGTGTGCACCTGTCCCAGGATCTCCACACATGACGAAAGGTACTGGCGAGTTGGGGGATGTCGCAGTGTGTCTTCACACACATAGGAGACCACCTGGTAGAAGGCAGACACGCCAACATGCTGCACTGCTGGTGATTTCTGTGCCTTGTACATATTCACCAGAGCCCTGAGAACATAACGACAGTTTTTCTTATATTTATTGTGATGTGGATCATATTTTTTTATTTCCGTAGCTCTGTCTGTCTGTTTGTACTGACGTGATAAAGTTCTCGGTGTGGACAGCAGCCTGGGCCAGGCTTTGAGGTGGAGGAGCCATGGAGTCGGTTTGAAGCTTCTTGATGTCTCTGCACAGTGAAGTTATCTGAGTCTGCACTGCCTCCTGTCTCTGGACACGCTCACACTATGCGGTTACAGAGACAGCACACAAACAATAAATACATCACTGTAAAGAAATAAAAAAATGCACAAAAATGAGGCTAGTATGCCGTTTAAATGCTCGTACTGTGACAGTGATGTTTGCAGGTCCCTGGCATGGCTGCCCACCCTTCCCTTTACACTCCAGGGCCATGGTGACTTGCTCTGGTTGGTTCTTATACAGTAAAGGAAGGTTCTCCAGCAGCTCCTGCTCCATCGCCACCTGGTGGGCTTCGCGTGCCACTGCAATCCTGACACCAAGAGAAACAAGTATTTTGCATCAGTGCATAGCATTGCAAATGTTTTGATGCGTGTGTTTGTGTGAGTAAACAAGTGAGTGCATTCCTGTGTATACGTGTGTGGACAGTGTGCCACTGATGATATGGAAATGTTTAAATGTTTGTGTGATCTCCGTATACCTGGCCTGGTCCTGCAGGATGCTGAGGTCGTGCTGTACCAGTTCAACAGCAGCTTTAGAGTCAGTGAGGCAGGTGGTGGGAACTTCAGCTACCGGAGCCTTTTGTTGCTGCAGCTCTGGAGCTGGATGAGGAACGGGGTGCTTCATCAGATTGGAGAGGATACGCTCCCTTGCTGCAAACAGAGAGATACAATGCACATTAAACTGGTGAAAAACAAAAGGAACAAGTAAAAATTTTCATGTAAATAAAAAGAAATTGTGGGTAAAATTACCTAATTACCTATTTGTGTTTGTGTAATATTATTAATACTCCTTTCTACAGCGCATATCTAGAGGACTTGAACTACTACTATATTTATGAATTTGTATGCATTTATTTATCAGACTTTTACATTTACCACTACATGTCTGCTGAAGACCTTTTACTTAATCATTGGGATCTACAGTGTCAATTTCAGCTGTGTACCATTGTTGAGACTAGTGTAGTCAATGAAGCCGGGGTTTGGGGCCTGCAAAAAGGTTGGCTCACTCTGCACCTTTTCCCACAGAGACAGAACCTCTTTCTCATCATACTGCAGGCGCTCCTGGTCCACATACTCCAGCCACAGTTCCTACAGCAAAACACGTCAACACATATTCAAATGTATGAGCTACACGATTTAACACACTACAATGAGATTTGAGAATCCTGTACCATACTAAACACACATGAAGACAAACCCACCTGCTGCCGCTGCATGAGCTGTGCCAGTCGGTGCGGTTCATACTCGGGAGGGAGAGAGGGAAGGTACACCTCTTGCTTCTGCAGAGTCTCATCATCCAACCACATAGCAAATACACCAAATAACCTGTTCGCAACCAATCAGCTGATATCTTAGAGACTATTAACACACTCATGGCTGCTACTACCTGCCAAAAAACAGAAAGGAATGCATCTGAAAGCATCAGTGACCTACCTGACCAGCTCTGTGTGTAGCTGAGGAGAAGTGAGGTAAGGAGGGCAGGGATTGTCTGGGCTTTTGTCGCCCTGGCTGTCTGATGAAGGCGTGTGTGGTGGGGGCACCCTGAGGGCCTGGCTGGCAACATGGTGGAAGTCAGCCACCTCCTGTATTCTCTGTCTCAGGTCTCTGAGTAAAGCAGCCTGAGAGGAGGTCTGGAAGAATCTTCGGCCGATACATCCAGCTGCAGCCAGCCTGGCAGACAATGCATACAAAGAGACACCTTCACATGGACTCCGCCTATTTTCTGGTTTTTCTGACTGGGTATAGTAACGCGTGTGCATCGTACCCAAACTCAGGTCCTGCCTGTCTGAGGTAAAGCTGAAGGAACTTTTGCCAGACCAGAGGAAGGAGGGGGTGGTCAGGAGGCGTGGCTAAGGCCTGACATGCCCAGCGGTACACCTGCAGCCGCTGCAGAGATGGTGCTACCGGCAGCTTCAGCCTCTGTTGCGCCTTCTGGCTCAGACACAGACACACTGTTAACACCATCTACATACAGCATTCAGGATTATGAACCAGACTACTAAACACCCACTACCATGCCATGACTTTGTAACTACCCTGTAAATGCAGTGGGTTTGTGTTTAGTCAAATGTCATACAGTGCAAAATTATATAAAGCTGTGCAACATTTTGTCCCCCACTTACTGTGTCCTTTATTGTGAAATGTCTTGTCTCGTCTCAGTGCTAAGTGATATTTAACGCTTGCAGTAATCCTGACATTGCCACCTCAACAAATGTTTAACTTTTTTTGTATGTCTGTATACCTTTAAGGCTTGTTCTGGGGAACTGTTGGCCTCTGACAGGAGCTCATGTTCAACACAGAGCCTCAGCTGAGAATCTTCCTCAAACACGCCTTCCATGTTCAGCACCAGCCAGGCGAACCAAACCTACAAACACGCAGACAACAGCAAGTCTGTAAGGACTGAGAACTTTACCAATCTGATTAAAAGTACTTGCACATACCGTTGGTGCTTTGGGGATCCTTACCTCAACACTCAGGGATTGGCCCTCTATGAATGAGGGCGTGGCATTTCCAGCAATCCAGCCAACCAGAGAAGAGAGCAGACCCCGATCGCCGTGGTAACCCAAGGCATTCTGCAGGAGGTATGAAAATATACAACTATTGTTGGTGTCACTGCAGCCTTCGCTTATTCATAATTTTGCATGACACTCAAAGCTTAATGGGTTTTAATATTAGGTGACTATGCAGCATCCCTAATCATCAAGCTCTTGCCCTTACTGTAATGTGAACTCATTGTTCTTTCTCTGCAAATAGTTGTATTATTTTTCTCTATTCTTTTATTATTCTTATATAACGTGCATTTTTTAAATTCCACATTTATATATTTTAACATTTATTTATGTCAACTGTATGTTTGTCTACATGTCGACCTTATTACCAAAGCAAATTTCTCGTATGTGTAAAACACTACTTGGAAATAAAGGTCCTTCTGATTCAGATTCTGATTAGATATGAATGTAATATTTATCTTTGTAATACAAATGAAGGCAGTGTTACAGTGCTACATTCAGCATCTGCACCTGTGAGACTATAACAGTACCTAAATAATTCAAACCTCCAACACAACTGAGTAAATACCTTGTGCTGCTGGTAAAGAAGTTTCTGCACGCATTCCTCCTGATGGTGTTTAAATGCAGCACAGCATATCTGATCCATGAGGAACAGGACTGTTTTGTCCCGGTACCACAGGTTCTGCTGAGTTAAAAGCCCGACCCAAAACTCCAGGACTGCTGCAACACCGACACGACTGGGCTGTGAACTCTCCACCACATGACTCTAGAAGATATAGCGTACACATTAATACATGTCCTCTTTAGAGAAGATGAATCGGCTAAAACAAATTATAGTCATTTAACAAGATGATTTTGCTTAAAATTTTGAGCCATCTTTGTTTTTGTTTTTACAGATTTTATGGAAATTGGTTAAAAGGTGCAAATAAGCCCCATGCAGTTAATTTTGTGTACAGGGTTCTAATATTTAATTAAAATGCTTTTTCTTTTAAATACTTGCTTATGATATTTTTGACACCTACATGGATACACAAAGTAAAGATTTTGCTGTCTGTTTCTAAATATCTTCCATATGTACTAATTCTTATGGTAATTTTCCATTTTTCTAGCCACTATAAGAATCGTGGATGTTAACAACATTCTGTGATGGCTGAAGACCTGAAATACATCTTTATAATAAAAGCTTGGTTGTGACGAACCTGAATGACACTGTTCAGCAGTCGGACATTGTCTCCATAGGTGGTCCCTGTGAGGAGTGGTGCTACCCGGTGAGTGACCTGCTGTGTCACCCCTTGAGGGCACACGCTGTCGTACTGCAAGAACAGCTGGATACAACTTACAAACCTGCCATACAACAGAGGGACAACAGCAGAGACACGAGTAAATTTATATGTTAGAGATATAGTAGCTGCTATATCAATCTTTCTTTCTGGTCTTTTAAAGGCTGGGTGAGAAGGACGTCTCTTTCTTACTGAGAGTTTTTGAGAAGGTAGAAGCTGAGAGGGTAGGTAGGGGGTAGGATGTTGTCCAGCAGATGCACAGCAGCTCTCAAGTGGTGAGATTGAATCAGAGTCTTCAACAACCCAACTCCATCTGTACAAAAGTGTTCCAGGCTGTAAAAATATACAGAAAGACTTTATTCAAATTCTACATATAAATCAACCATAAGTATCAAGCATATTGTACATATTGTAAACACAAACCTATGTCCCACTGTTGTCATTGCAATGGACAGGTAGCATCCAATAGGTATGCCTGCTTTTACAGCCCTGATAACAGAGTGCATGCTGGGAGCGTGTGTAAGCTCTGGAGGTGGGTTGGACGTCAAAGCAGGAACCGACCAGGCTCCTTTAGGGTTCTGGGCATTGCTATGGAGCTTCAGCCTTAGCAAAAGTTGCCATGCCCACTGACTGAAGGATGCTTCAGGAGATACACCCAAACGAAGGACGCTGGCAATGTAAGACACCTGAAGGGAGGAAGTTAGAGAGAGAGATGGAAAAACACATAAAATAATGTTGGATCCAGTGATGAAGCCACGGTGGTTCACGCTAAACGTCTATAGCAAAGAGTGGATGTGTCACCTGTTTGATTCCCTCTGATATGAGGCCACTGTATGGTTTGTCAGTAAGGTACTTCTGATAGGCTTCAGCCACCAGCAGAGCCACTTCACTGTGGAGAGATGAAGACAGAGCCAAGGAGCCATCCTGCAAGAGGAATCAGGTTTAGCGACACAAGTACTCAATGTACACAATGTACTCAAGATATCTGTACACATGACTTTTTAATGCATCAAAGACTACCTCTGCGTAACCCCAGTTCAGACCCTCCAGTATGACACAAGCCAGCCGGTTCTCCACGGCAGACAGGGGATGCTGGAGCAACCAGGCTCCAATGATACATATTTCCTCTGGCCGGGGCCGCCACAGACTCAGAGGCAGCTCTTTGCACAAGTACAGAGCCACCTAACACACACGTACACAAAAAAACAAAAACTCTGCCACAGATATTTTCCCATTCAATGTAGAAAGAACATGCAGTTAGAAGCATAAAATTAAAATCTTAATAGAATGGCAATACCAACCATTCCTACATTTTGTATGGTCTCTCTCAGTCTCTCCAGGAGCACAGAGATAACGTAGGGATGGACTGTAGCTATGGCAGCCAGCAACTCCCTCCCCACTTTAGAGTAAGTTTCTCTGGTAGTCACACTCACATAAGACACCTGAAGCATAAATAAGAAAAGAGATGTCAAAGAACAACATAGGTACTATATGTTTTTTTTAACCAAGGGACTAGGGTGATGAATCTTTAATCAGTGTTAAATAGCCTTGAAACTTTATGATTTCTCTATGTGACCCTCCTAAATATTTTCATATTAGTTTATTCATTTGGTCTACATATAATTTGAGTAATGCAGTTGCTTTGTTTGCCATCTAAATGACTCGACATCTTATACATTGTTATACACTTCTAGTATATTTCCCTCTGCATATCCTTTTCATACCTGGTAAATCAGCAGAGTAATGGTTGTGATGAATGCGGGGTCTGAGTGTTGAGTCTGTGTGGCCATGTGTGCTAGTGCGGTGAGGAGGGAGATGCCATCAGAGCTGTTCACATCACACAGCCATTGCTCAAACTTCTCTTGGTGCTCTGGGTCTGTAACAGACAAATAAAACAAGATAAGAGGATGGCAACTGTCACCACCAGACTGAGAATAATAATAATAATAATAATAATAATAATAATAATGATAATAATAATAAGGCCCCTGTTTTTGAACCTGGTTTTAAATTTTCAATGCAAGAGATGCACCAAATGTCTTATAAACTGAGTTTAAGTGGTTTGAGAAAAGTTCAATTCAAAAGTTTTAGGGAGGATTTTAAAACTGCTTTAAAAATGTGTTTAAGATGCATTCAGCTTTCAATATGATGATGAAACTGTGGGTGCCACATCCAACCATTGTTACAGTGCCAATACTAGTTAAATGTTTTATGTTTAGGTAGATGACGTGTGCAGGGTAAGAGCATATACCTCTAAGAGCCTGAATGCAGGAGTGTGTGTCAGTAGCAGTGCCGACTGTTTCCAGTCCTGCTGTTTCTGCGCACTGCATTACATAAAGGACCCTCCACAGCATAGAGCTGGACAGAGTCCCATACGGCATCTCGGACATAAACAACCAGATGCCCAACCTGTGAGAGAGGACCACAGAAAATAAAAGTAATGCCCATAAAGTAAATAATTTCCAGTTAGAAACGTATGGCCAATTCCTCACCTTTTGTTTCTGAGCACATGTAAAACAGCTCTAAGAAAGAGATGGTCGTATTCCAGCTGTAGTTTGTCCAAAGACAGAGAGTGTGAGTTGGTTTCAGCAGCACCAGTTAAACTCACATACTGGGCCCAGTGATCACTGACATAACACACTGTGATTCTGAGGACAAAGGGAGAAGACAACATTGTGAATATTTATTGTTATATACTGTAAACATATATATTTTATACTGGTGCACTGACCGTATGATGTGTCCTATTCGTTTGACTAGCTGTCTGTATCGTGCCCTGTCGTAGGTTTGCAGTCCAAGAGCGAGAATTTCAATGAGTGAGGAAGCAAAACCAAAAACACGCATCATCTTCTGACTGGAACTGGCCGGGGGATCATACACACCTGGATCGAAAGTGGTGTGTCACTTCATGCAGTGAGTGATACAAATCAACAGACAGAAGGACAGTCACACTCCCTTACCCTGCTTGCTCATCCCCAGCATGTGTGAATAGAGCTGCTGGAAGGGGAACTGGGTGAGCAGCGAGATCAGATCCTCCTCACAGAGCAACAACCAGCTGCTGTCTGGGTCCTCATCCTAAACACAGAGAGGAGAGAAGGCAATGAACACATACTCTTTTAAAGATTTTATATATATATATATATATATATATATATATATATATATATATATATATATATATATATATATATATATATGATTCTGAACATTTATAGCAGCAAACTACTATTTGCTATTTAAGATATAGTGAAGTAATGGCACCCTGAGCAGAGAGTGGCATCATGCTCCCTCTGTCTGTGCTCTTATCACAGCCTCTCTGTGCATTGTTTATACCGCTCGTCCGGCCCAGAGTGCATGTGAATCCTTCAATGGGAAAATGAGGAGAGTGTGAGGAGAGCGATAGAACGACTGTTTTTAAGGTTGTTTTGACCAAACCAGAGATGGTGATTGTTGGAACAGTGGAAAGACTTTATTTAGTGTCTGACAGGTTTGAATGAAGTGTGTTTTACGAGTAACTGCAAGGTAAAATTACTGTTTTTCTGGTGGGCTGTGGCGCCCATTTGTTTTGGACTAAGATGCTGGTGCTCTACTGTAATATTTAGTGGGTGTGAATGTTGCATGCAGCACCTTTAAGAGAATGAGTAATTACAGATCTGTTAGATCAGATCTTTAACAGATCTTTAAAGCAAGATGCAAATGAGATGCTTCTTAGTTTTTATAAATGGTAATAAGACCATTGTATCAAAAATATTATGTAACACTTAAATTACAGTATCTTTAAATGTTACTGCTTTGCAAAATAATATGCTTCTTGAAGTTTCTCAAAACATAGTGACACATTAGTACTGGCAGCAATTGTGGTTTTAAGCCTAATCAAGCAAAGCTAAATCAAGTTTTCAACTTGCACTCACGTAGACTGGTTAATTGCTTTTTCCTTTCACTTTTCCATCCCATAGACACACCTGAAACATACTAACTTACCCATATTTTTTTAAAGGCAACTCTTTGTTTTGTGTAAGTTTTGTTTCTTTTCTTCAAACACAGTCATTGTCTCCTTTCACATACCTCTTCTCCCCCTTCATCCACCAGTGTCCAGTTACCAGACTCAGGTCCAGAAGCTGCTGAGCTCTGGCTCTCACATGGCTTCAGATGTCCCAGAAACTCTGCACGGTGTCTGAGGCAAAACATAGAAGCCACTGGTTAGAGATGCAAGGTTGTTTGACCTTGAAAGGATGACATGGATTCTCATGGAAAACCAAAGACATTAAGCCAGAGCGTACAGTTCACAGACAGCAGGTAAGAAAGAGTAATCGCTAAAGGGGTTCCTATATTTACCTGGCAGGTGACATTAGGATGGCCAGAGCTTGCATGAATTGCTGCACTCCACATGTGTTCCTCCAAACTTGGATCTGAGGCAGAAATTGGGAAGAAAACTCCAGTTTTTTTGTACAACCATGACAACAATAAATCAAATGCCGTGTTCCTAACTAACCTGAAGGAAAGGTGCAGCCCACTTGCCAACCCCGGCAGGACAACACAGAAGATGGCATAGCAGGTACAGGTGCTCTCCTGACCCTCCAACATGCAAGAGGACAGCCACCTATTGAGTAAACCAGACCCATGTTAGAAACACAACAACAAAATACCTCGACCAACATGGAGTAAGAAAAGTGGTACAGTGTGTGTGTGTGTGCGTGTGTATACCAATCTCTCCAGCCAGTGATAGATGTCTGTTTGGAACTGTGCGTCATCCAGGACTCTACGTGTGAAGCTAAACAGGACGCTGATAGCCTCTTTCAAGGGTTGGAGAGAACAGGGCTGTGTTTGGCTGCTGGAACAATCTGATAACAAAAACATAAGTAAAACTGATGTAGGGTGTGTACTTAATATTATTATTATGCATGCTGTTGGTAACAGGCAGTTTAGGGCCATTTCAATTTAATAACAATGTGTAAGTGTCTCACCTTTTAGTAGACGATACAAGTATGATTCCACCTGAAGGCGTGACAGCAGGGCAGTGTACGCATGTAGCGCCACCTTTTGATGGAGCAGCTCACTGCGAGCTTCAAACAGTTTCCTCAGCTCAGCCAGCACACTCTGACTGAACTCTGCCTGCTGGAAGCGATGGTACCCACACACCTTAGACTGATCTGCACACACCCCCTGTAAGAAAGAAATTGTATTAAAAGTGTCATTACAGAAGAGGACCATTACTTAATAGTTTTCTCTACACACTTTGCTGCTTTTTTTTAAAAACTACCACACCTGAAGTGTAAGCTGTTCATCTCTGAAGCTCCAGAGACGATTCTGTGTGCTCTTGCAATCAGAGGACTGTGTATGCAGCTGTGTGTGTGACTGGGTCAGCTGTCTACGACAGCGCCAGTAGTTATGCAGCAGTTCGGTCAATTCATGGTTTTCCTGCCGGGCTAGAGCACAGAACTGGGCAGCACACACTTCAACACCCTCTAACCAAGCTCGCAAACCTCCGCCTGGCTCCCAGGTACTCAGCTGCTCCAGTGAGAAAGACTGCAGAAGAAAAACATGAGGTGAGAGAGTTTATTTCATATCTTAATGAATGCAAATATGTTAGGGCACGATGATTGTAGTCACATAATAACTATGTTATTATCTGGATCTGGGCAATATTAACAAAATCAAATATTACAATATTTGTACATTCATGTTTATATGGATGGATATGGGTGACAAGTACACTAGGGGCAATTGTTATTATAATGTTAGCTTGTCAATGTTATTTTACTCATGATCTAAATAAAAATTACCTGCATAACATTACCTTAATTTCTGGAGCTGTCTTGGGTAATTCTGGGTAGAGTTTGCTGCTTGAAAGTTCAGCTACAGACTCCAGAGGCTGCAAATTTAGAGGCGAAGATTCCTGCTCAGGAAGTGCCAACACTGCAGGTCCCTTTTCCCTATTCTTCACAGCTTCTTCACACAGCTGTAGCATGGGGAGTTCCTCTAGTGTTGGAAGAGATGGGTACAGTGCAGGGGCACTCGGGGCATTTGGGATCTGAAACTGAGTAATAACACAAGGCTCCTTCCATTTCTGTGTGTCTTTTACCAACTCGGTGGTCTGTGCTGCAAGTTTAAGCTCAACCAATTGATCTGCCACTCCGCCAACCTCCTCTATTAACTCTGATAGATGCACTGTAGCCTGTGACGTCAGAGTTGACTGTAAAGTATTAGTTGACCCTGATGTGGATAATTTATATGATGAGGAGGTCTGCTGTTCCTCAGAGGGTAGATCTGATGGCTGTGCTGTGGTCTCAGGGGGCTGAGCAAGGTCCTGCAGCTCCTCCTCTGGCTCCTGATATGGAAGACTGAGGGGGATGTCTGTGAAGCCAGAAGTGGAGACCTCATCACAGACAGCGGAGGGAGCTGTGGCTCTCTTGTCTTCCTCTGCCTGCTTTCGCTTTCTGACCAGCTGAAAACATAAAACAATCACAAATAAAATAACATTTTCTTTCTTCACTGAGCTGTCCAGTCTCTGCTGCCCTAGGTTTCTCAATGTAATAAAGGCATGTGACTACACAACAAACACTATGATGAACGTGGCAAAAAAGTATGATGTCTCAGCAAAGTGTACCAGTGATTACTTTTGTCATTTCAAATCAAACTTTTTGGACCCTAGACTTCCACGTTTTGCAGTCTCCTCCCAACTTCTGACCACATACAAGTATGCTGGATTAGATACTCTAAATCGTCAACAGTGGGGAGGAGTGTGTTGGTAACCATCTGGAAATACCCGCTCTGCCTCAAGAACAATATTTTTTAGACCTTCCACCAAAGGTAAGAGCGGAAGAAGGCGAAGAAGGACTGACTCGGTTTAATTACCTGAGATTTTCCGCTGTTTTTTGCCTTGGTCTTCTTTGGTCTTACAGCCTCCATCTTTAGTGTCTGCTCACACCAGCCTTTTCCACAGGTGTCTGCTGGTAAAAAGGATGCCGAACGTCTGAAAACGAACAGTCCTAATGCGTAAACTAGACACACACAAACAGCAACCATACGCTGGAAAAGCTAGCGATGTGATACGCAGCTAGTAACTGGCTGTGTTGCGAAGACAAACACTTGTCACCGATTGTAAACAAAACACTCAGATATGGCCCGTCGAGAAAAGTCGCTGGAAAAGGACAGCAAAGCAACGACTAGCATGTCTCCTAGCGTAGACATAAAATCCATAGCATACATTTTATTTAAACAAAACCAGCGCATGCTTTAATTTCCGATTAAACTACTTAACCTGTACTACACAACTGAAGACGCTCGACCAATGCTAAGCTAAGCTAACGCCTAGCTGTGTACTTGTTACGCTGCCTTTCTCCTCAGTAATTTATTCAGCAGCGGCTCTGAGTTCCACATTGTCACTCAAATGATCAAAATAAGATTTAAACACGTCGAAGCAAGTGACATGTGACAATAACCCTGTGACAGCTATGTCTGCGGGTCCGCTGTCATTTGTTTTGTTTAGTCCAGGAACTCAGCGATCACAATCTTTGATCACGTGACTACTCCACCCCTCTACGGAAAGTCAGAGAGCCCAAATTGTATCTTAGGCTCGCTCGCACACACACACACACACACATACACACACACACACACACACCAAAAGTCATAACTTTAAGGTCCCAGAGAGAAATGACTTGAGTGTTTAGTTAGTCTTGCAGATCACTCTAGTAGTAAACTTATGCTTAGTACTGTAAACCAGCCTTCTCCAGTTCAGAGTTGTTTTAATGAAAATGAACTCAAAAGTTAATCTATTCTGTGATCTGGTGTCATGGTTGTTCACTCCAATCTCAACTAAGGTGATCATTCAAGAAAGATAGCCCACAAAATAATAGGTTACCTAAGTACATTACAATTAATAAATTCTCAATCATGTATTCTGTAATGGATCATGCTTTTAAAAAGTGCCTTACAATTTCCAACAAAGCACAGGCAGGTCATGAGTAACAAACAAATATTTATTTACAAAATGTACAATGATATCTTAAAGATTTCCCTTTAAATGTAGGCTATTAATTTCCTTGATACGTACAGACATAAAAGCTACTCACTGATATTTGTCAAATAAATGTGTGTCACACTCCTAACAGACTCTCTGTCTCATAGCATCCAGCCAACATGTCACAGACACGTAAGTCGGTATTCTGAGTTGCTCTGGCAAGTAATTTCCATTGAGAAAGTTGAAACGACAGTTGACATGCTAGACAGAGAAGGAGACAGGAAGAGTGAAGCATAGAGGAGTACTGACTGAGTTGCTGGTATGTGAAGCAGTTTGTAAGCTATATCATTTAAATCATTAAAAAATGTATCATAATATACTTCTCAAAAAGACTACTTAATTGAACATACATAAAAACTAAGGCATTAAAGTACAATGCTCTTCATACAAAAATAGATAGATGGTCACTGCTACAATTCAACTAAACTTCCTGCTGATTGATATAAATCATTTGAATGCTGTATTTCTTGTGGTTACAGATGCATCTTTATGTATAGTCACAAAAGAGTGTTAATATGGTCAGAGTATTATTAATACACAAATTAACACATTTGTACAACTCTCGCAGTTACAGAACTCTTACAAAACCTAAAGACCGTGACCATGATGGATATTTTCTTTTTCTCCCAAAGAGATATCACATTTTGAGTGGCAGACTTTTAGCTTATTCACAGAGTCAAATGACAACTTTTATTGTCTGTCCTGTGCTTTCTGCTTCAGTCTATCCAAAGGTATTTAAAGGCACATAAGTCTGCTGTGAGCACGTTGAAGGACTGTTGGAGGGTGTGTGTTTGCCAGAGGTTTGATGGACTGTTTGCTTTGTGTTTTTATGGAGGGTTGGTGAAGGACTGCAGGGTGGGGTTATCTGGATTTCTGTGCCCTGGCTGCATAATGTGTGTAAAGGAAGTTGTTCTAGCTTGTATGTGTGACTTAGCACCTGGTTGAAAGCCTCAGGTGTGTGGTGAATGCAAGCCTGACTCAGAGCCAAGCTGAGGATCTCTGTCTTCTCCTTGTAGAAGCGCAGCTCTGTGCCTCGGCGCCGGGCTAACACCAGCTCCCTCTGTGCCACCTGCAGCTCCTCCCCGAGTCGCCCAGGTGACCTCTGCTCCCGCCCGAGCCAATCCAGAGCCAAGCTGCTGCGCATGTACTCATCAAGTCCTCGCTGGGAGTAATATGAAATCACACTCTGAGGGGGAGAAAGACAATAAGCAATCATCATTATGTAGCGGCAGAGATACTGATATTTTATCAAAGTCCTTGGCAAGATCTGCACCTGTCGAGAGCACTGCCTTTCCCTCAGAGCCTTCAGTGTCCCGTTCCAGTGCAATAACTGAAAAACTGTCATCATCTCCTATAGAGAGAAATAGAGGTGGAGAAAGTGGTTGAGCATGAAACAGATGTACAAACCCATAAGTAATGACTTCAATAACAAACCCAAAGATGCAGCTCTGTGTACGTATGTTTGACAAAGATAACATATTATGTGCATATTTCTTGAACCCACGCCTAAACTGTGGATGAATGGTTTGAAAGGATATTGTAAATCTTTATGCACCAGGTAGGTTTCACCCTGATTTATAAAACAGTGTCAGTGACATTAGTGTTAAACAGAGAAAGTCCATACATTAACTGAAATTGATCCAGTGAGACAAACATGGAAAATATGACACGTACTTTGTCTGGGGGTTGAAGTCCATGTTGGCCTGTTTACTCTGTTTCCAGCTGTACATCTGCCCTATGCTACTTGTTCATCTGCCTCTCTACAAAACTGTCCGATGAATCCTCCATTGACTGTGTGCAGAAATTATATTGACTGAGGCATAGATATGGTTTATGCTGTGTGTGCAGAGATTTGAATAAATACATTTCAATGTCTGTGTATGTACATGTGCGCACAGATGGGAGTGTGTGTATTACTTGGAAGCTCTTCATCTCTACGAGCCATGCTTTAGCAGGATAATGAACCCATTTCCTCCTACTAATAGCCCTCTGTCTGCAGACATATGCTTATTTACACAAAGACAGAAATATTAGGTGTTGCATACCATGCTCTGGGACTAAAGAGGCAAAAACACAGCTAGGGGTGTAATGATAACAATGGAGGGTAGAATTACCAAACAGTGCTTGTGATTTTTGTTATGTCTGGCTTAATAATTCCTAATTATGTAAAATGAGACTGCTTTAATTTGTGGTCCAAATACACTTATTTAAGATCCTTTAGTGCAAAGTAACACTTCACAAACCCTGGAGCCTTTGAAGCAAATAGATCTTTCACACGATTACCACATGACCCCACATGATTTATGAGCACAGTTACAAGAAAAACTGCATTTTGCCATTAGGCCTTAGCTTTGTTTTACCTGGAACTCCAGCATGGTCCTTCCCATGTAGGAGTGGAGCAGCAAACTGTAGGTCCCTATACTGGTGCTTGAATCACATGAATCTTCTATAGAGACCTTTGGAGAGAAAACAGTGCAGGTCAGCATTCATGTTGGGACTAAACACTCTCCTGCTGTGTCATTCCTATAGTCTGCCTTGTAACAAGGTGTGTTAATGTGTGTCTGCACTGGCTTACACTCACAGCACTGTCTGTGGCTGCCTGCTGCAAACTCTGAGTGATGAACTGAGGGTTGATGCGCCGACACGGCAGCTCGTTTACAAGCGAGTTCATCAGAGCCACACGGGCTGCATCCCTCCGAGCCTCTGCCTGAGTGTCACACACCTGGGGATGAGGAGATGATGAACGTGAAGGATTTAAAATGTCAAAAAAAAAGAGCACAAAAAGAGAGGGAAAAGATGTGACGGTCTGCTGATGACCCAAATTCTGTAACTGGGCACCCACTCTTAGTTCCATTTTGATGATTTTACACTTCATTGTAGCTTATCACGGGATCTGAACTCAAATCACCAATGAGATTAGGACATTAGAGGCATTCACACATAACCAATCACATGCCTCCTCTGAGCTGTGGGTTGCTGTCTGGGTCACAATGACCCTTTGAGAGGCATTGTGGAATTTAAATGGAACAACATCAATTTAAAACAACCTTTCAATACACACACTTTTGTGTGTGATTGTGTGTTTATTCCCACTGAATGGCCTTCAAGTTTTTCTTGTAAAGCCCTTACCTCTGAATGTGACTTAGTTTGATTATTTGGCTATTTTACTTCATAGTTTAGATAAGAGCTATTTAGTGTTGCTGCAGCCAAATGAAGAGAAGCATTTACAGATTAAAAACTACAATTACCATCTTACCAACTGTATGTGTAGTAACTAATACTTCATTTGAAACCGCCACACTAGCCATTCCCACAGAATAACAAACTGTAAGTGGATGGCGTGCTTTTATTGTATTAATAAGTGAATTTACAGTTTCCACTCTCTCTGCAATTTAACCATCAAGACAGAAACATCACTTTCATCATGTATCTTAAAAATACCAGCATTTAGCTTACGTTTGGTCAGGTATGTGTACTCACTTCATCATTGTGATATTTCCAACTGCACTTGAAGGATAACAGTGTACGTTCTCATTGACACAGTGCAGGCATGTTAGATTAACTAGCAAGTGTAGACATCATGCCAGACAGCACTGATGATGATAAACACACCTTAAAATTGCCAAAGCAGCTTCCTCCAGGCAGGGTGACGTAGCAGACATATGGTGGACCAGGGGAAGGTGCAGACTCGTACAGCAGCAAGCTCTCTGTCTGGATGGCTGCGTCCCCAACAGAACCATCTGATTCACTGGAGGAACCATTTAATGGACTCATCTGCCTCTGCTCCCAGAAGTTATGGAGCATGGCAACTACATTCACTGCACACATATAGGAAGGACAAATGTCAAATGAAGACTGACAGTACTGAAAAAAAATGCGTGACCACAACAGAACAGAAAGTTTTGGAGTGTAAATGGATGGGCATTTATCAGTTGTGATTGACTTTTAATATGTAAAACATTTTGATAACTCTTATGTGTTATCATCAGAAGTGAAAGGTTTCTTTTAGCCTCACTCTAAGAACATATGTAAATATGTGAATAAATGTTAACCTAAATATCCAAGCCAGACATGTCCAAATCAGCATTCCCAGACAATGTTTATTTAAGTAGAATTAGGAGCTGTAAGCACCACCCCATAACTTATAAAAATCAGCATTTTGTAACCCTTCGAGCATTTTGTGATCCTGTAATAAGTTTAAACCTTTCCTGTGTCCTTCACTGTGTGCCAAACAATTCACTTCAGCTCAGTCTTTGGCAGCAGGGATAAATTGGCTGTCACTTGCTGTAAGCATATTTTGCAGGAAATATAACAAAGTTTTGATAAAACAGTGACTTGCTGTCCTGTTTTATTTTTAATGCATCAATGTATGGTCAGTAGTTAACACAGATGTCAGTTGTAACAGTTTGATTCTTATACCTGAAACAAAGATGTGTCTATTTCCTGTTGAAACTAACATTTCTAAGAAGTTTCTCTCAAAGTTTCTCAGTTACTCACAGTCTTTGGGGCTGGTGTCAGTCTCGCTCTGTGACAGGTATGACATGATGCTCTCCTCCATTTTCACTTTACTCATCCTGTTCCAGCGTTTACTTCCACAGCGGCCTCACATTCAGGCCACTTTTGTCATCAAAATAGCACACATGGCCCTAGAAATGAGCAACCACCACCGTCATTGCAGCTCGATATGGGAACATCATAAGGAATAAACTCAAAATCTGAAACCCCCTCCACTCTTTTCATTTCTCCACCTCCTAAACCCCCTTTCTCCCCTCCTCCTCCTCTCCTGTGTGAACATCTCAACAGGGTTTTTCTTTTGAAGCGGACCACCTTTGTCACCATCGCTGCCAATTAGCTAAACGGGCCCCTCACTCTTTCTACACATGCACACACACACACACACACACACACACAGAGGTGCAAAGCTGGAATGCTGAGCCCCTCCCCTCGGGCTGTGCAGCTGCCTAATCCCTGAACAGACCCGGAAAGTTAAAGATCTGCACAAAGTTGCCAAATTGAACCACAAACGGCACAATGTCCATCTTGAGAAACAGGAATAATATGAATTGTTGTGTAGAAAACCTGGTACATTACTGGGTGCTGCTTTTTCTATGAAATACCCTCACCATCTAGGATCTACCCAACATGTAGTGTCTAAGATGTGTGGGGGTGGGATACTTTTGACTTCACACACTAGTTTAAGCCCACGGAGGCCAGGCTCTGAGCTCCATTCAACCTCTTCAATATGAATGGCCATTGTTCAAGTCCGAATTCACCCGCACTCTGAAAGCCTCCTACACTTAATTGAACCAAATTCTGAGAAAGAAGTGGTTTCCTGGCTCCCAACTCTCATCTTTTACAGGTCATGCCTCACTCCATATCAAGTGTTGTCAGTGTGACACAGCCAAGAGGTGTGGGTCTATTTCCTGCACCTTTTTACATTGAATGTATTGGCGTGTTCAGGCGCATTTATGTTCCCACACACTTGTGTCAGGCTCAACTTTTTTTTGATCGGTTGCTCGGAGGGTTGAGGTAGCAATCTATTCAAATTACCATAATAGTTGAAGCTCTCCGAATCAGTGGAGTTCAGCATAAATAAAATTTCTTTTGTGGCCATCTTGGAGGTTGATGTGAGTATCAATTAAAAAGAATGCACTCACTTGACAAGTAAACACTTTTGGCATAGGTACATAAAAAAAAAAAACTATTTAATTTTACTCATTCGTTAAACCATGTTAAACTGGTCATGATTGGCCAGTTTAGCGATGAATAAACAGAGAAAAACACACAATGTTTAAATGGTTTATTATCAAACGGCTTCATTATAGTAATTAGTTGATATATACATTAGACTGTACGTTGAACATCATGGTTCATTAAAGTTCAATTAGAAAAGTAGTAAGAAGTTTCATCACTCTTCTCTCGTGTAACAGTTGAGTAGTTGCGCTCTCTCTTGCTGAATTCTTCCATCAACTATCACCTGTTTCCAACTCTCCAGACAAAAGAGCAGAGGAACCATACAGCGTGCATGTTAATCAAACAAAAAGCATGTTGCAATTCTGTTTGTTCAACACTGCAGTTCCATTTATCCCCAGAAGGAGGCGCTCTCCAGACTAGACTTGATGTTATTTTGGTTCTCTCTCCTGGATTTGGTCACCAAGTTGGCCTCTCCCTTCTGTAGACGTCTCCTCTGTGCTGCCTTCTGCTGTTTGCTGAGCTGCTTCCGCACCTTCTGACGGACTACCTCCTGCAGCACACACAAACAAAAACGACAGCAGGTTGCAACAGATGAATGTCGTGTGTTATGGTGTCTCTAGGTCACACTCAGTGCAAACACTATGTGAAAGCTCTTGAGCAACATCTACAGGACATTCCAGTTTTTCTCCAAAACTGTGTATTAGGACTGATACAGTGAAATGGTGAAATTTCCAAATTGTAATCCTTTGAAGTGATCACCTTAATCAGAGTGTTTGTATTTCGTAATCACACTGTATTAGTGTGGCTCACTGTCCCCTTCACCCTGTGCGTGTCTGTGTTTTACTTACTGGTGGTATGGTAGAGCAGCTCCCTATGCTGCCCATTGTGGCCTCACTATCCGTCCTCCTCCTACTGTGTTCTGCCATGTGTAGAAGACTGTCTGAGTCTCTGCAGGAGAAAACACAGAAAAAAAATCAGTTGCTATTACGAGACATTTTTCAACAAAGCACAAATTCATTGTTGGGGTGATTTTTAACAACCCTGCGTACAATGACACAAATTATGCCTTATTTTTGTCAAATTCAAAATCATTTAATGTCATTTATCAAGGTTAGAGGCATTCCTATTAACAGACCTACATTTGTTTGTTTGCTCTGTAGGTGGCGTGTTCAAACTTCATCATCTTATCAATTGTGCTTTATTTTTGATAATGGATTATTTCAACTTTCCATTGTGTTTACCTGAAGGGTTTGAAGTCTTTGTTGGAGGTAGAAAGGTCTGCGAGCTCTGGACACTCATCCTCTGCCTCATTCAACTCTTCCTCCAAGTCCTTCTCTGTCTCTTCATCACTTCTAGGAGCAGGTGCTGTCTCAGTCTCTGTTCGTTCTTCCTCTTCTTCACTCTTGTTGTCCTCATCTTGTATGTCTGCATGTGTGTCGCTGACTTTCAGACCTTCCAGTTCCTGCATTGCATGCTTATATTCCTCCATGTTGACGCTGTCTTCTTCTTCTTCTACTTCCTCGTCTGTTGCCTCTGCATCATCGCTCTCCCCCTCGTCATCTTCCTCTCCCTCAGGTCCAGCTGGGTGTAGCAATGCACCATCTCTCTCCAGGTCTCTGGTGAAGCCGCTAGCTGAGACTTCGACATCTAGAGAGCAAGTCCGCCTGTAGAAATAACAGTGACAACAAAGGATCATGTAAGTATTGATTTTCACCTCCAAATCATATCTTTAAATTAATGTAGTAAAGCAAGACAACTGACAATGCAAAATGTCATTTTTCTAAATGTTGGGACAAATACTGAACAAAGTAAATAAAATAAGAAACAGAGAAGACAATGTGAGAAGTTTTTCCATGGTTACACAAAAAAGTTTACTGTATGTATTTAAAACATAATTTTCATTATACTTCAGGGGTTTTATCGTAACTAAAACTGATTCATTTGAGCAGTTACCTGATGTCTTTAAAGGTTGGGTAGAGCTCGCTCTCGTAATTGTATCGTTTTGCAAAGAAATCTCTGATACACTTCACATCTCTGTCAAAATACCTATAAACAAAGTTTGGAAAAGTGAGCAACAGTTAAATCGTTTTGTTTGCTTTATACATTTTTAGCTGTTCAGTCATTTTCAGTTTTATTACAGAGACACCAACCATTCAGCATTAGCATGTGAGGTGGACACCATTTGAGGGAAGTCAATCATAGTTATGTGGTCCTGGTCATCCAACATAAGGTTGAACTCGTTAAAGTCTCCATGAATCAGGCCATGATTGGCCAGTTTAACGATGAGCTCCATGAACTCATTGTATAGGGATGGTGGATCCTGCAGCTCATGCACCTGACACCTGAGAGAAAGACAATATTAAAATGACAAATAATAAAAGGAACAATAAGTAGGAAGCATGTACTATTACTAGTGTTATATATTAAGCAAGAAAGATTGATGGCTTCTTTACATACAGTGGATATCCATTGATGAGCTCCATCACTACAGCATGTCGGTTATAGTCCACAGGTTTGGGAACTGGAAAGCCTCGATCATACAATACCTGAAAAATTAGGAGGTGACTCAAAACATGCACCACAAAAAACTGGATTCCTACAGAACATCTTGTGAATTGCTGGTGACATTTTCTTTCTATTCCACATTACTTAATACTTTCTGTGATTCGTTCCATTACCTTCATGTAGGCAAACTCCTTCATGGCAGAAAGGCGAGAGAGGTACAGCCAGGACATGTTCTTTCTGTGTTTGTGGTAATCCCTCTTGTTCTTCAAGTTCCTGAAGGAGGTGCGACCCAATCTGTGAAGCTTCAGAGCGTACTGCTCCCCGTTTGGACTTGCAACGATGTATATATCTACAGGAGTTGAAAACAAATAAGTATTTGTACGAACAAGAGTGGATGAGTTTCTAGCAGCCTGGAAACCTGACAGAGAACAGATGCCATTGACATCAACACCTAGGGAATCGGTCCACAGTTCGTTCCTGCTGAGTTAAGCTATGTTTTTTTGAAACACTACAGTTAAATAACACTTCTTAGGATGTCTTTATGGCTATGGATACAGTTGGGTCCGAACTCTGCACTTTTAAGGGGGCTGACCAAATTACTCTGGTACCACTGAGTACTTACTCACATTAGATCAATTAGTGCCAAATGTCAGTACTTTGAGAATGGGTCGTGTTGTGAATTCAAAGAAATCTTGATGAGATTCGTTATGAGGCTCTAGAAAAATCCCACCTAGTTTATCAACACACGTGCGCCTGAAATGTCTCTGCAATATTCCTGTATTTACTTTCAGATCAGCCTATTTCTACCGCCAACGAGTTAGCTCCATTATCGGTGCTATTCTTCAATAAAAACAAATCGACACAAAATCATCTGAGGATATTTGGACCTATTTGTACAGTGTATCAGTTTGAAATACTGCATAGAGGAACAATACAAGCAGAAACAGCCACAGTGAGTTGTTTGATAAAGAGCTGAAGACGACAGGCTCTTTATCAAACAGCACACCTCCAACAGGTAGCCTAAATAACTTATTTTAACTTATTATTAATTTTTTATTGTTCTTTCAAGTTACACAACTAAATGTTCTAAATAAATAATGTTGAAATGGAGAGGTATGGACTACATTATGTATTACTGTTTTCTTACCTGACTCTTTCCCCACACCCATCTGGTTGCCAACAGAAATGACCACTTCTCTGGCGCAGAAGGTCTTCAGAGCCAAGTAGTCATATCCTCCATAGTTCAGCCTGTAACCCTGCACAGCTGAAATACACACACACACACACACACACACACGTCAGATTAAAAAAATAAACCTACATGTCCCATCTCTACCAGGACTGGTGCAAGCATTCCTGAGAATTTTCTTACTCTTTGTGCGTTCATAGACCACGAGTTTGTGTTTGACAAGCTCTCGGAGGACCTTGTTGCAGCCGCCGTGTTTGAGGCTAGCGATGGAGGATACAAGACTCACTGGAACAATCTCATGGTTCTTCATCCCCATTTCAACCTGTGTGAGGGGAAGTGCACAGGAAGAAACATAGAAGAGTGCTGGCAGTGTTACAACGGCTGCAGAGATGAAAGATAAACTGACATGAAATTAACACCAGGGTCTGGGATTGTGGTTCTATTGATGATATCACATTGAACAGGTATTCCACTGCTGTTACATATGAGGGTCAGTTTATTGGTCCTGTAGGAGGCACTAACGTTATTTTACCCACAGCAACCACAACATATAATAAAGCAACTGTTGATAAGCTGCGGAGAACACTGGTTGATATATGTACTTGATGTAACGTTAGCTCACGTTGTGTTGTGCTGCTATTATTAAAACAAACCGACCAAAGCTAGCCTAGCACAGGCTAACTCAGCTGGGACAGAACAGCTAACGTTAGCTCGCTACTTACTGCTGTGAGGACCCGGAAGTCATCTCGAGTTAAGTATCTCAACACCACGACGTTCAGCTTCCCCATGTTTCAACCTGTTAGTTTGTTTATTATTACTGTTACTTCTTAAGCTCGGTTGTCAGCATTTTCAGTAAACACACGTGCAGGCGGATGGTTGAGGAACGGAGAAAGCGTCACTTCAGGTTTACGCTTGACGTCATCTTGACGTGTACCCGGAACACAACCACAACCCACACTATTTTGTACAACCTATGTTAAGAAAGTCTGAGAGTAGACTATTAATAAAATGGAACATTATATATATATATATATATATAATGTTCCATTTAAGTAATATTAATTAATATATATATATATATATATATATATATATATATATATATATATATATATATATATATATATATATATATATAAAAACCTTCTTGTACAGACATATCCTTCATAATTTACTATTTCAAGCAGATACAGCTTTCACCACCAGGAAAAAAACAACACAAGCTTGTACAACATATTTGACAAATTAGAAATTTAACTTTATGTAAGAATCAACATTAAGCAATGTTATTGGTCACTATAACTGCCTCTTTGATGACCCTAAACACACTCCGGAGTTCAAACTTTGCGAAAGACCAGTTCTCACTGTATATGCAAATGAACGTGAAGGGAAGGGGACGAGGATAAGAGGCTGCTGAAGAGCTTCGATAATCAGTCCAAGGCTTTGGAGTAGCAGCTCTCGCAGTGGACTTTTCCACCATGTAGGAACATACTGTAGAGAAGGTCTCCCATTGGCTTACTACACATGTCACACTGAAAAATTGGGAGAATGTCATTAGAAAATGTAATTATGAGAAATACAGTGAAGAGCAGTGTTTTTATCCTCATCACAGTATACAAAACTGTTTGAAAACACAATTACCTGGTTAAACCATTGATACATTGACTTGCAATATGCAATAGCTAAATATAATTTGGAAGACTCATTTAAAAAAGCAATTAATGTACTACTACTTACTATAAATATGAAAGGAATAGCTTGATCATTTGGGAAATATAGGCTACTTATTGGCAATTTTGCCAATACTTACATAAGAAGATTGATACCACTCTCTCTCTTCTGTCTGTCAAATATAAAGCTACAGCCTGCACCAAGTTAGCTTATCATGAAGACAGGAAATGGTTTAACAGCTACTGGCTCTAGAAATTAGCTGTGTCTAAAGTTAAGAAAGAAAAATCCACCTATCAATATCTCTGAAACTCACTAATTAATGTGCCATCTCTAGTTTGTTTAATCTGTATGAAAACACACTGTAAAAACAGCAGTTTTTCCTGGAGTCACCAATGGTTGCCTGGTTCCTTAGTGGAGGAGTGACTCCTCTTGGCCAAGAAATACTCTGGTAGTTTTTACTTTTTTACTTAAGTAGGAGGATTCTTGAACTATAGAGAGAGCAAGGCTAGCTCTTTACCCCTGTTTCTTGTCTTTACACTTAGCTAATCAGTTGATGGCTTGAGAGTTGTATCAATCTTCTCATCTAAAGGCTCTTTTAGACGCAACAACATCACCACTGTGCTCTGAAACACAGTATTTCCAATGGCTTGCAACAGGCCACAACAGCACAGCTTCGTGATCTCGTGCCCAAAGTTCCACTAGGTTGAACTTGGAACGAGACAGCGCAGCTCAAATCATGTTTTTTCTGAAAGGGCCTCAACTATTTGCAAAAAAAGTGACATATTTACCAAAAGGTCAAACTATTTTTTAAGGGGAACAAAAGCTCATTTTACCCAGGTCAGTCCCTTCAAGGACATGTGAATATACCCAACAATTTATAGTCCAATAAAAACAAAACTGTATCTTCAGCAGAACTGTATCTGAGCAGACAGATGAATTACCTTGAAGCAGGCAGGGTGGCAGTTGATATTGAGGTGCTGGATGGAGATCTTGGCATCACTGCCTACTGGCTTTCCACAGTATGTACAGGCGGATGACAGAGAGCCACTGGGGAGACAGAGCGATTGAGACAGGTTAGTTTGGCCACTGACTCAAGCAGCTCTCATACAACCACAGCTCTGTCTGGTAAAATAACCTGTTACCCTTTCTGTCCAGCGCAGGGGGAACTTAATGATAAATAATCCTTTGATGTCCCTGCTTAGCCTCCTAATGAGCAGGTTTGGTGGAATTTCTGCCCTACTGCTTACACATATCTAGTTTTGTCAGAAGTGGGAATAACAAGGCAGGGGAGAAAGGGCTCAAGCTCATAGCTGGTTTAAAACAGGTTTAGGGAATTGTGTTGTCACCAGGAGTGACAACACAATTCCCAGCAGCTGCTGAAAGAGTAATTAACAGAACTTAATGTCAAATAATCCGACCCATTATGGAAACAAGAGCAACTAGAAAAGACAAAATTTTCTGAAGAATATGTATGTGCCTAAAACTTGCAGTTAAAACATTTTGAAATAGTTAAAATACTGAAAGAAGTTGAAGTGTCACTCTTGTGTAAGTGATGTGTTGAGCTGGAAGTGTCAGTTGAAGCCCTGAAAGAAATTAGCGGAAGTGTACAAACTGAATGATATCAGCTGAACTGTAAGCACAGTTTAAGCATATGTGTTTGACCGGTGGAAGTAATTGACCTGGCAGAGTTGGAAATGTTAGTTGAAGTGTACACATTGAAAGGAGTTGAAGAGAAATGCAGTCATTGAAAGAACAAGAGATGGAGGCAACTGAAGTGTCTGGGGAGAAAGGGCTCAGGTTCCCAGCTTATTTAATACAGGTTTAGAGAATCGTGTTATTACCTGGTGTAAGTGGAGGGGCTGCTGTAAGAGTAACTGGCAGAGCTTGATGTCAAATAATCTGACCCACTATGGAAAAAAGAGCAGTTAGTAAGTCATCATGAGAGCAGTGTGTTTTAATCAATATTGTTATTTGATTGTGTAAATAACATATTGGTCCTACCTATTGATTGTTTCTCTGGCATTATACAAGGACAGCTCTGTTGCATTGACATACTCTTTCACAAACACAAACCCTCTTTAGCAGAGGCAGAGGAAGGAAAGAGTGAGTTAATTTGCACAGTTAAGATAGATATGAGCTGTCACTTTAATTTTAATGTCTAGTAAAATCCCTCACTTTTTAGTATCAGGTTCTGGTGTTTGGACATGCTGGTCTTCTTCTGTCACGCTCCTGGAATAGGTTTCATAACTAGAGACAGAGTGCAGCAGGGTTAGTCTCATCTTTCACTCACTGATGACAGTAGTGTGATGGGTTATACAGAAGGACCCTACATCTGTCAAATTTAACTCAGGAGATAATCATTTTCTGCCATCGCTTGTTAATGGCGTGCTGTTTAACGGGCTGTGATTTGACAAAAGGACGTCTCTAATACACATCATTAATCTGACATCTGGAGACTGATAATTAGAGAGAAGGAAATGAGGGCAAATTGAAAGACAATGGGAGAGCAGATCTTGTCATTTAACTTCAGTAATAGAGTTGAGACAGGAGCCTCTGTAGCCAGGCAACATTCAGGAGCTACAGGTAATGTTAGATCCAGATTGCAGTATTAAGCGGATACAGCGGCTTTCGCACAGGATTTGGACTACATTTCTTACCCCCTAACCAAGACGGCTGTGTTCCTAACACAGAGACAAAAGTAGATCTGGCAGGTGAAAGTCTAAAACAAGCCCAGATGAACTAAATATGAAATGGTGTGCGTTTAATTTTAAATACATTTCATTAAATTAAACTTGGATTCAACTCATAGAATAACAGGTACATTTCATTTCCATACAGTGCCAGATTCATAAAAGACAAAAAGCTCCGGTTTAAAGGAGAGTGTCTTTACAAAAGTAAGAAAATCAACAGACCGAATAGCAGAAAATAACACTCTGGAGAAAGTATTCTTGCATTATGCTGTGTCTGACGTGAACAAGATCATAAACTTACCGATCCATAGCGGGCTCTGGCTCACTGTGTATCTCCCTGGAAAGTAAAGAAAGCTGTATTAGACTTCTACTGTAGGCTGTAGCAGTCAATAACCCGGATGGCGTCCAGTGAACAAGAATGCTGCGTTTTTTATAAGTGTATGAAGCAGATCTTTGTGAATCACAGCTCCAGAGGGGTCTGGGTTTATTGACCAGGTGTGGTCTGTTTTCTATTGTACTGCAGCATTGCCTCATTCTGAGCCCTCCTCCCGTGCTTTGTAATCATAAACATCACCTACATGTGTCTCATTCTCTCAGTTCCTATTAATCTCCCCAGTTTTTGATCAGAAGATGTGAGTTTTAAGAATTTCAAAGGTTTTTCCCAACCTGATAGTGGTGACGGTTGTGACTATCTGGGTCTGCGTATCCTCGGGGCTACAAAATAGAGGACATTCCTGTATTGTAATAGGTCTGGCAGTACAGGTGGAAAAGCAACAAAAGTTGAATATTCTCAGACTAAGCCGAAAGGAAGTTTCAGCTTGCTTTCAATTAAATGGTTGACAGGCACTGCATTTTAAGGTGCTATAATCACATCCTGCTACAATTGAGAAAAATAAAGTGGTTTATTATGCATATAATGAGCCCAACAACAGTGGAGATACCTTTCCTCTTCTTCCTCTTCCTCCTCTTCCTCTCCTGTAGTTGTACTGATAGTATAGAGAGTGGGGGATGTCCACCTGTCCCATGGGGAGTCATTCTCAGTTGATCTGGAGCACAAACATAGACATGACATAGTAGCTTGGATGCGTGCAAGGAGGATGACAAATTCACACTGTATTTTTTTAAAGTAAAAAAAAAGGGGGTGGGGGGGGGGATCTGTTTACGGCAGTTGTGAGGAAAAGTTGTAACAAATATATATCTGACCTATTTTCATCAGCACCAGTGCACAATGATTTCTGGCTCAATGAATAGATGCTGCAAAAGCCTAGTTACTTCACCGTAGTGAAAGGGAAGGAGGTTACGGGAATAAAAGGAGCAGATATGGACACCCAAGCTTTTCATAAAAAAGACGACTTACTTTCTCTCAAACATGACCAGCGTCTTTTCATCTTCAGCTTGGCCTCCTGCTTCGGGTTCTTGGCTGAGGGGGGACATACATTGAAAGGCTTTTAGCACATAATGGACATGGGTGGGATGCATGAAGATGAATAAAACCACAGTGGACCACATTACGTGGAAGTGTTAAGAGTGAATCAAAGTGTGTCATCACCTCTCTTCTGTGTTTGTCTGCTGAGGTGTGCTGGTTTCCCATGTGCGTGCCCATGACCTCTGAGTGCTGAGGCTGAATAGCCAAAGTGGAGAGAAAGACGATGTGGAAGTTATGAAAGATCGAGCACATCAAACAACTGTAATGTGTGCGGTTTGAGAGATTAGGTCCACAGTCTGCCCTTCCCCTCTATGTCTCACTCATAGATTTGGAACACAATTATGCACTAGACTCAGTTTTAATACCTTGTCCTGTCAGTGTTGATAGGGATGACGTTGTCTGCAAGGGAGTCCAACGCATTACTGCTCATACTATTAAACACACAAAACAGGGAAAACAAGAACATTAAAAAAAAACATTAGAATTTAAGAAAAATGAGGTGCCCTGGTGGCCTGGGGGTTTAAATCACTGAATATGAACACAGTGTCTCGAGTTTGAGTCATATGTTGCATGCCATTGCCCCTGACGGCTCTCTCACCCTCATTGCCTGTCATCTCTCTACTGTCAACTCTCTAATAAAAAGGCATAAAATGCCCAAAACAGAAATTACAGGCACACAGGGAACATGTCTCTGTCACACTGAATATAAAGAAAATATTACTTAATTTAAATTTTTGTTGATTTAATCAAATGACTGCTGCTCGATTAGCTATTTCAGTCATTTATCAAGCAACAATACCAAACGTTCCAGCTTTTCAAATGTTTTCTATTTTTCTCCATTTTATATCACTACAATTTGAATATATTTGTATTTTTTTTCCTATTTTATAAAATTGCATTCACTAAATGATAAATGATAATGAAAATAATGCCCAGAGACAGTGTTGATGAACGTGAAGCAGTTGTAAAAACTATGATATTCTACATCACAGTAATGGTATCAGGGCAACAAACAAAGGTTACAATAGAGAAAAAGGGGAATTTGCATGACCATTCCGTACCTGTTGATGGAAATATCTGAGAGGGGCTTGAGCAGGTCAGAGGAGCTGCAATAGAGAAAAGTGGCTCATAATCAGAAACTGCTGAATTATGCATGCTGAGATGCTATCTGGCTGGCTGGAAAACAGTCACAGCTCCAAACCAATATGATTACCTGTTAGGGGATGTGGTCCCTATCGGATATGGATCAAACGGATCAGCCGAGCTGAAAAACAATTTCACACTGATTTCACTCTCAATTGTCAGCATGGCCCATCTTGTGTCGGAGGAATTCTGATCACATTGACTCATAATGGAAAGATTTAATGCAGTTTGAATGGTAAACAGAAACACAGAGGAACCCGGGGCCAAACTCAATCAAAATCAGAATCTGGATGTCTTGATGACAAATGGAAAGACTACTCTGCTGCTGAATGGCAAAATCAGCATATGCCATGTCGTCGAACCCTGATTCCAGCCTACACAAATTATTAAACGCTAAACAGATTGTTAATTTTACCAACAAGAAAATCTTTACCAAACAATTAATTTAATCAACCACATTAAACTTAATTTGTTTATTTAACTGGAATGAGAATCTATCTCATATACTGTTTTTTAAAGCAAATTAAAGTTATTCCCTCACTCAATGTCAGTAAACTATTATTTAAACACAATTACATATATAGTGCATATACTTAAACACACACATCTTAAAGCACTATCCTATATGTGACATGGCAGTAAATAAACTACCTTGATTCAGTGATATTGGTTGTCACATGTGAGCTCCTGGATGGAGGCAAGATTAGAAAGGAAAGGTAAGGAGTGTGGTACGGATGAATGGCATGATGGGAATAGAAAAGAGGGCAAGTAAAGGTTAGCATGGTTCTTCTCATACACTATTTACAATGCCAGTGCATTAGAAAAGCTTGAAGCCCACTGAACAATTTAACAAGCATGAAAACCATCTGAATATAGTAGGCTACAGAGCAGACAACTTCTGTGTGTATGTGTGCACGTCTAATATCTTTTGTCAGTAATGATCACAGTTTTGGTGGTTACAGTGAGTGTCTCTCTGGAGCTGACGGGCAGAGAGACACAGCATAGTTGCGGGCAGAGTTGGTATAAATCATTACAAGGCATATCTGAATAGAATGCATTTCTTAGCAGGAACAGCCCTGCATTGATAGATAATTGTTTAAGAGCAGCCTGTCATCTCCCTCTACCTTTGTGTTTTCTTGGCTGTCTCTTCTGTCTGTTTCCTTTCCTCTCGCTGTGTGCTGTGGCGGGCGGAGACAAAACAAAGCCACAATACTAATCAGTACAGAACATTCTCTTCTATTTCCAGTCGCGCTGCAGATAAGACGTGGCTTTCTGTTTCAAAGTAGTATTACTCAGGAATCTGCGACTTTGTTCCTATCTAACATGGAGCATGGGTTAAAATAGAATGCGGGACGTAAAGGAGCCCTGATTTATGGATCAAACTTGAGGTGGATGGGATTCATTAAAACTCTTGCACCTCAGGGAGCAGGGAGATGCTTGGCCCCGTCATCGGTAGTGATAAGAATTAATGGTACACAAGGAGGGAGTGATGGGGGAGCGGAGGCCATCACAAGTCTGTCTGTTTCTCACCTATGCGTCTTTGTGTTGATTGTACAAAGATATCATTAGCCATGAGATCCAGGGTGCAGACATCAAACACAAAAGTCAAACACAGAGCAGAGTTTGAAACTGTATCCAACTCTGGCAAGGTAAGTTAAGGTAATGCCTCCCCTTGCTACTGACAATGGAGCTATTGATTTTGTACTGATGAAAGGATAATTCTTCGCATAAATCTGTATTTGGGGCTTGGGTGGAAAAAAGCTTTTCCTATACCTGTCTAGTCCGCTAAGCAAATCCTGACTCCAGCGTCCTGGGCTTGGGGGAACAGGCTTTGCTGACTCCTCGGGTCTGCGGAGGCAGAAGGAGTAGAGGAAGGGGAAGAGGAGAAGGTGATGAACATGGGGGGATTTACAATTCAGAGGAGGTTTCAGAGCAAGAACAGGCAAGAACAGTTGAGGTGGAGGAGCGGGAACTCATTAAAGGTCCAACAGTGCCACCTTGTGGTTAATATTCACAGAATTTCTAATGTGAGGAACGCTTAATATGGTTACAATGTATTTTGAACAATCCCACCAGTGAGAGTCAGGAGAGAGATTGTTATTTGTAAACAGTTGCTGAGAACTGGGGCTGGCTCCTGTTCAACACTGCTGACGGTAAGAAGAATCAGTGCATCTGCTTTGGCATGTACACACACATCTCTACATTACATTGTAAGTACCACATTTAATCAAGTCTAATTTGGGACACTCTCTTGTGTGAGGTGGTTTTAGGCACCTGAAATTGAGAAGTGGGTTATTTTGTGATTACTTAGAAGTGAACATAGTGGCACCTAGCCATTATCTGTTTTCGTGCCAACCCTGCTGTGACATGAATGATGTTTTTGGTTTTGTACATGTCCTCTGTACTAGTACCGGCTCATCATCCTTAAAGCTGGAGAGGAAATAGACTATTATTATCAGATGGCATGCTGTTGAGGCTGGAGGCACTAACACACATACTGGTTTATGCTGCTTTCGTCTTTCTTCCAGTACCTGGTTGAACTTGTGCTGAAAGAAATGAGGGTGTCGGACAAGGCGGTGAGTGTATCAACACTGGAACTGTGAGAATAGAAGAATAGAAGAAACACCTGATATTCCAACCTAGCTTTCAATCACAAGTGTAAAAAAGCAAACACACTATAGATGCTTTATCAGCAAAATGTTCTCTAAGTATCAAAAATGCTTAAAGAAAAAGTGATTAATGTAGAAAATGCCCCCTGTGAGTGTTATGTTAATATATATTAAATTTGGAAAACATAATCACTGATGCATCATTGTCTAAGAAAAGTAGAATCGTACTGTTGTATTTGGCCGAGGTGGAGCAAATGTTATCCTAAAAGTTTGGTAGTTTGATCTTTAACAATGCACCATATTTTGGATTTAAGTTCTTTGTATATGATATCTTAAAATACAAAGTTACTAGATGTGGAATATATGTAGTGGAGAAAAAAAGAACACTATTTTCCCCTGAGATGTAGGGGTATAAAAAAAAGTATAAAATGGCATGTAATAGTAAAACTCAAGGAAAGTACAAGTACTTAAAGCCTGTAAATGTACTTTATTTCTTTCCACCACTGAAACTATGCTACAATAGGTGCCCGAACTGACTGATTGTAAATCTGACCTTTGCTTTGGAGATGGTTCCAGTGGTGGTTTGGCCGGGGCAGTAGATGCTGGGACATTTGAAGCAGGGGCAGTGGATGCTGGGGCAGATGAAGCCAGAGCAGTGGATGCTGGAGCAGAGGATGCTTTGACAGCTGAAGCCGGGACAGTGGATGTTGAGACAGTCAAAGCTGGGGCAGTGGATGCTTTGACAGTTGAAGCCGGGGCAGTGGATGCTGGAGCAGAGGATACTTTGACAGCTGAAGCTGGGGCAGTGGGTGCTGGGACTGTTGAAGCTGGGGCAGTGGATGCGGGGACAGATGAAGCCAGGGCAGTGGATGCTGGAGCAGAGGATACTTTGACAGCTGAAGCTGGGGCAGTGGGTGCTGGGACTGTTGAAGCTGGGGCAGTGGATGCTGGGACAGTTGAAGCCGGGGTGGTGGATGCTGGGACAGCTGAAGCTGGGACAGTGGATGCTTTGACAGTTGAAGCCGGGGTGGTGGATGCTGGGACAGCTGAAGCTGGGACAGTGGATGCTTTGACAGTTGAAGCTGGGGCAGTGGGTGCTGGGACTGTTGAAGCTGGGCCAGTGGATGCTGGGACAGTTGAAGCCAGAGCAGTGGATGCTGGGACAGTTGAAGCTGGGGCAGTGGATGCTGGGACAGTTGAAGCCGGGGCAGTGGGTGCTGGGACTGTTGAAGCTGGGTCAGTGGATGCTGGGACAGATGAAGCCAGAGCAGTGGATGCTGGGACAGTTGAAGCTGGGGCAGTGGATGCTGGGACAGATGAAGCCAGAGCAGTGGATGCTGGGACAGATGAAGCCGGAGTACTGGATACTTTGACAGCTGAAGCTGGGGCAGTGGGTGCTGGGACTGTTGAAGCCGGGGCAGTGGATGCTGGGACAGATGAAGCCGGAGTACTGGATACTTTGACAGCTGAAGCTGGGGCAGTGGGTGCTGGGACTGTTGAAGCCGGGGCAGTGGATGCTGGGACAGATGAAGCCGGAGTACTGGATACTTTGACAGCTGAAGCCGGGGCAGTGGATGCTGGGACAGATGAAGCCGGAGTACTGGATACTTTGACAGTTGAAGCTGGGGCAGTGGATGCTGGGACAGTTGAAGCCGGGGCAGTGGATGCTGGGACAGATGAAGCCGGAGTACTGGATACTTTGACAGCTGAAGCTGGGGCAGTGGGTGCTGGGACTGTTGAAGCCGGAGTACTGGATACTTTGACAGTTGAAGCTGGGGCAGTGGATGCTGGGACAGTTGAAGCCGGGGCAGTGGATGCTGGGACAGATGAAGCCGGAGTACTGGATACTTTGACAGCTGAAGCTGGGGCAGTGGATGCTGGGACAGATGAAGCCGGAGTACTGGATACTTTGACAGCTGAAGCCGGGGCAGTGGATGCTGGGACAGATGAAGCCGGAGTACTGGATACTTTGACAGTTGAAGCTGGGGCAGTGGATGCTGGGACAGTTGAAGCCGGGGCAGTGGATGCTGGGACAGATGAAGCCGGAGTACTGGATACTTTGACAGCTGAAGCCGGGGTGGTGGATGCTGGGACAGTTGAAGCTGGGACAGTGGATGCTTTGACAGTTGAAGCCGGGGCAGTGGGTGCTGGAACTGTTGAAGCCGGGGTGGTGGATGCTGGGACAGTTGAAGCTGGGGCAGTTGAAGCTGGGGCAGTGGATGCTGGGACAGATGAAGCCAGAGCAGTGGATGCTGGGACTTTTGAAGCCATGGCAGTGGGTGCCGGGACAGTTGAAGCTGGGGCAGTGGATGCTGGGACAGTTGAAGCTGGGGCAGTGGATGCTGGGACTGTTGAAGCCGGAGCAGTGGATGCTGGGACAGTTGAAGCTGGGGTAGTGGGTGCTGGGACTTTTGAAGGCGGGGCAGTGGATGCTTTGACAGTTGAAGCCGGGGCGGTGGGTGCTGGGACTGTTGAAGCTGGGGAAGTGGATGCTGGGACAGTTGAAGCTGGGACAGTGGATGCTTTGACAGTTGAAGCCGGGGTGGTGGGTGCTGGGACTGTTGAAGCTGGGGTAGTGGGTGCTGGGACTTTTGAAGCTGGGGAAGTGGGTGCTGGGACAGTTGAAGCTGGGGCAGGGGATGCTGGAGCAGGGGATGCTTTGACAGTTGAAGCCGGGGCGGTGGATGCTGGGACAGTTGAAGTCGGGGCAGGGGATGCTGGAGCAGGGGATGCTTTTACAGCTGAAGCCGGGACAGTGGATGCTTTGACAGTTGAAGTCGGGGCAGTAGATGCTGGGACAGTTGAAGCTGGGACAGTGGATGCTGGAGCAGGGGATGCTGGGACAGTTGAAGCCGGGGCAGTAGCTGCTGGGACAGTTGAAGCCGGGGCAGTAGCTGCTGGGACAGTTGAAGCTGGGGCAGGGGATGCTGGGACAATTGAAGCCGGGGCAGTGGATGTTTTGACAGTTGAAGCCGGGACAGTAGATGCTGGGACAGTTGAAGCCAGGGCGGTGGATCTTGGGACAGTTGAAGCCGGGACAGTAGATGCTGGGACAGTTGAAGCCGGGGCAGTCGATGCTGGGACAGTTGAAGCCGGGGCAGTGGATGCTTTGACAGTTGAAGCCGGGACAGTAGAGACTGGGACAGTTGAAGCTGGGGCGGTGGATGCTGGGACAGTTGAAGCCGGGGCGGTGGATGCTGGGACAGTTGAAGCCGGGGCAGTGGATGCTTTGACAGTTGAAGCTGGGACAGTGGATACTGGGACAGTTGAAGCCGGGGCAGGTGATGCTAGAGTAGGGGATGCTTTGACAGTTGAAGCCGGGGCAGTGGATGTTTTGATAGTTGAAGCTGGGACAGTAGATGCTGGGACAGTTGAAGCCGGGGCGGTGGATCTTGGGACAGTTGAAGCCGGGACAGTAGATGCTGGGACAGTTGAAGCCGGGGCAGTCGATGCTGGGACAGTTGAAGCCGGGGCAGTGGATGCTTTGACAGTTGAAGCCGGGACAGTAGAGACTGGGACAGTTGAAGCTGGGGCGGTGGATGCTGGGACAGTTGAAGCCGGGGCGGTGGATGCTGGGACAGTTGAGGCCAGGGCGGTGGATGCTTTGACAGTTGAAGCTGGGACAGTGGATACTGGGACAGTTGAAGCCGGGGCAGGTGATGCTAGAGTAGGGGATGCTTTGACAGTTGAAGCCGGGGCAGTGGATGTTTTGATAGTTGAAGCTGGGACAGTGGATACTGGGACAGTTGAAGCCGGGGCAGGTGATGCTAGAGTAGGGGATGCTTTGACAGTTGAAGCCGGGGCAGTGGATGTTTTGATAGTTGAAGCTGGGACAGTAGATGCTGGGACAGTTGAAGCCGGGGCGGTGGATCTTGGGACAGTTGAAGCCGGGACAGTAGATGCTGGGACAGTTGAAGCCGGGGCAGTCGATGCTGGGACAGTTGAAGCCGGGGCAGTGGATGCTTTGACAGTTGAAGCTGGGACAGTTGAAGCTGGGGCGGTGGATGCTGGGACAGTTGAAGCCGGGGTGGTGGATGTTGGGACAGTTGAAGCCGGGGCAGGAGATGCTTTGACAGTTGTAGCCGAGGCAGGGGAGGCTGGGACAGTTGAAGCCGGGGCGGTGGAGGCTGGGACAGGAAGTGGAGTGACCACCTTTGTACCCACTGGTTTTATGTCTTCAAATTGTTTTTTTCCTGTAACAGACACTGGAGAAGGGTCTTCATTCACAGGCTTCGGGGCAGCCTCCTCCACCTTCGGTACCACAGGCTGTTGAACAGCGACATCAACAGCTGCCTTAACACTGGTGTCGGCTCTGTAAACCACAGAGATAATGAATGGAATTGAAAGAACAGAAATCACTTGCTGTTGTGGAAATAGAAACATGGCTCAGGACTTACATTTTCTGTGGTATGGGCTCAGGGGCGGAGGCGACAGATGTGACGGGGACGACAGGGGAGGGGGGAGGAGTGCTGGCAGGTGCTGGAGTCGTAGCACTCTCATCATCATCAGTAATCTCCACCCTGCACATTTGTAGCCATGCACACATACAACCACACACACACACACACACACACACGGAGTAGGGAATGGGAACAGACAGGCAGAGTTGATCACACACTTGGAGTTATAGGTTTTTACTTTAAGCTTCAGGGTCAGAGATATTAGATAGAACATTTACCTTTTAGCCACAAATGATGGACTGCTATTAACCAATGAGATGTCAGGTGTTTCTTCTTGAGACCTGAGGTTTTCAGCACACAGCTTTTATAAATACCTCCATACATGCTCACCATTTATAATCACGTGTTGTTGAAAAAAAGTGTAATTTTTAAAATGAAGAAGAATTCCAGAAACAGGTTGAGTCTTAAGATCAGCATTAGGAGAGTGACATAAGACATGCTTACTCATATTTCTTAGCTGCAGAAAGCACATAAGACCGTTTCCTGACTGCAGATCTCTTCAGAACATTGCTGGCTGCCTCCGTACTGCGAAATGAATCATTATGATGTTAATGTAACATCTTTTCTGTGAGTGTGAGTTCAAACTGGACAGTGCTCTTTACAGGACTTTTACCGTTTCTCCTGCTCTTCGTGGCTAAGATGGCCCTCCTGGACCTCTGAAGCAGTCCTCACAGTGTACGGGGCTCTAAGGAAGAGAAGCACAAACACAGACCTCATTAAAATACATTCTCACTCAGCTGTTATCTGGGAATCTGAATTTGTGTGCGCTCACATTTTCTTGTAGTTCTCTGAAGGTTTTTTGGTGAATGGTGTTGTTCCACTGTAAAACAAACAAACAACATAAAAAACAGATAACAGTAATGTGGGAACCAGATAGTCAATCAAAGTGCATCTCTAGTCACACTATTAATCAATTCTGCTTGTTGAAGTTAGAGAAGCTCTTACCTTAAGCCATTAGATGTTGAGGATGAAACAGGCTTGTCTAGTTTGACGAAAACGCCTCTGAGAGAAAAACAAAAGAGTAAATACATTATTTTAATGTAACATAGCCCCCATGCAGGGCCATTTTCAGATAATCACTACTACTGCTTTTAACTCTACTTTCAAATTGGATGTGTGAAAGTTGAAAGTGCTAATCTTACCTGATCAGGAATCCTGATGTTGGTGTTCTGAGATCAAAACAGAGACTTGTTATCAGCACAGTCATGTCTTGTGGGATGTTTCTAGATAACACTGTGACATTAGAAACTTGTGTTTACCTTTCAGTGTCAGATGTGGTGGGTGGAGGAGTGGATTCCACTGGTGACAACACTGAACTGGTCTCAATGGGGGCTCCGTTCAAACGGCCGGCCCTTACTTCTGCTACCCTGCATGGACGCACAGGAACTTGGTTTTGTCTACTCAAGTGAGTGAGTAAGGTGATAATATGGACAGAACCATATTTAAACATGTGGTTTTACCATGGCTTCACCTCCTCCTCAGTTTCAGCCTGAGTTTCATTACTGCGCTGCAACCAGCTGGCGTCTCCCTTCAGCTTGGTCCGCACTTTGGTGGTACGGAACACAGATGCTTTGTCCCCCTCTGAGACACAAACACGTGCATGTCATATACCCACCGGCCATCTGAGATATATTATACACACCGTAGGCTGCCTCACAATGACATCTTAATAACCGTCTGCTAAAATACATGATATTCAGTACCCTTTGGGCAGACACACACCACACAGCCACTTGTATTTTGCATTAAATCAGGGCAATGACACAAGATCACAACTGACAGAGACATCAGGCTGACGCAGTGACACGCCCTCTGATTTTATTGGAGGGATCGCCTCACCTTCACATCAGATCAATTTGCCTGCTCACCTTTTGACATGCTTGTTCTAGAAGTTTCTCTCGCTTCTTTGTTCTGCTATCTTTGCAGGTTACCTGAAAAACATAGTGGAACCACATTGAGACAGAGACTGTGTTGAAATAAAGTGTGCAATTTGCAGCAAATGTCTTATAACACAGTTGTAAAATGGTCCTCCCCACGCTGTGTTCCTTCTCAATAAGGAACTCTGTAAAGCATTCCACTGTCTCATCTTTAAGACATGTAGATGATCCTGTCCTACCACTTTCCATAAAATGCTGCTGTTGCCTAATTATGAATGGACACACACACACACACACACACATATACACCTGGCCCTTTGTGATTTATGTGACTGGGCTAATATTGCTTCCTTCTATACAAATTATTTGACCCCTCAGTTATTTACGGTCAGAAATTAACTGCTCAGGAGCAAACCTTCTACCCAAGGAACCGAAGAAGAAAAGGAAAATACTAATTAAACACTGACAAGTGCTCCCGTATGGGAAAGTAGGTTCGGATTACAGCTTATGCAAAATCAGTACTGCCAAATTCAGAATGCAAATATAACTTTCAAAACTCCCAGGGCTGTGAATTCACTCTCTCTAAAGCACGTTGCCATAATATCTCTTGAGGATATTGTCCTCAATATTGGTGACAGAGCAAATACACTGAGGGCTCAGAAAGCATATTTATCCTAGGTTTAACACATCAGCCCGCACAAGATAAATGATTGATGAAGAGCAATAGCATTTAAGGCTAGCAAGGAGCAGGATACACAACTTTACTGACAAGCACTCATGACAGGGAAACACCCAGAAACACTGACAATCACCAGTTAACACTTTAAACAGTTTATGTAGTTTAATTGATCACTTTTACTCTTTCTGTTCTTACAGCTGCTGATTACTGGAGCTCTAAATACAGAATCTATCCAGACAATTTTCTATAATCATGTTGTAAATAATACACCTGCCACCGAGCACTTACCTGCTTTTACTGTATGTCCAGGAGAACAACGTCCACCCAGCTCAGTCAAGAGTCTGTGATAAGTGTTTCCCTCTGAGTTTGGCTGGTGTGTGCAGAGGGTAAGTATTTTGTCTGACAGGTGTCTCGGTCTCCGTTCTAGAAAACAGGTACGGGCGTGAGCACTAACAAGCCCAGCCAGTCAAGGAAGGCAGATGTGGGGTGGAGCAGTATGTGTTTGTCCATCTTTGTGTGTGTGCGTACATACGTAATAGGGGTTGTACTCATTTCTGTTTACTAGATCTGTGCTTTGTTTCTGGGAGCTAAGCAAGCACATACCTGTTGTACAGGTGACTGACAATTAAAGAGAAGAGGACAACGATGACAGGGTGCACAGCAAGGCTTTCATAAATTAAGAAACGCGCAGCAACATCTCCTGTGGGAACGCTGCTCTCATGCTCACTGGGTAGGAAAACCCAGGAAGCAAGCACACAAATAATTAAAATGAGATCAGGGACAACCCACACAGCTGAACTGAGATAACAAACACAAATCATGGTCACATCAAGAAAAATTATATAAAAGCCAATCTTTCAATTTTTAAACATGTTGAATATATTAAATTCTAATTTCACTGTTGAAATAAAAATGTATTATATGACTTGCCTTGATCAAATATGTCAAAAGTAAATTATGACTTTCTTTAACCTTTTGTAGTACATATTCTAGGTAGAAAAGTAGATTAAAGCCTATAGTAAACAAAATGTTTGCTCAATGTGAATGACTGTCTATGTTTGTATAAGTGAAAGCCAAGAACAAGTCTATGCTCCTGCAATTGGCCAACAATTCCTCCAACAACTTGCAACAAAAAGCACTTTCTGAGCGACTGGCCACTGTATGCACTCTGTGGAAACACAACATGGAGATCAGCCGTCCACAGTTTCTGTAAAAAAAAAACAAAAGAAGCAATCTCACACATGCTGTGCATACATTTACGAAGCCTTTTCAAATTGGAAAAGGGTGTGAAAAGATTTCGCAACATATCAGAGAATGTGGAAGAGGAAATTAGCAAGTCTGAGAGCCAAAGTTTCACTCTGGTGAGCACACTGGCAAGTGTAAACGCTTGAGTCCATTATCTACCTGGATGCCTCTTTAACCTGAACAAGAAACCAGTCAGACAGCCTTGCCTGGTGCTGCTGACTCTAGCAGTGAATCATTAGGGTGCTGCTGGCGTAGAAATAAAACGAGAATGCAAAGTATCTGAACTTAACCCCCACCTTTCTGTTGCCACACCAAGACACAGAATGATAAAAATGCTTCAACCTAGAAAAGGCCAACCACTGTTAGCTATGAATACATGAAACATGAATACTGTGAAAATGAGGCACTAGTTTTTTTGGTTCAGTTTCATAACTTTTTATAACTTCATCATCAAAATGACAGAATAAAGAAATAGGATTGTAGCTTATGATGCATTTTCATTGCCCATCCCATCATTATATTTGATGACAGTCCTTCTGTAGTAGTCTAGCAAATTGCCTAACTCGTAGGCGCACATGCCATCCTGATGACATGCAGTATCTAATACCAGAGATGCTCCAGTATCAGAGTAAAGGTATAAAGTGTGTTTGAACATGTCAAAACAAAAAATGATGTATAAAAGGAAATGCATTACATGGCAAAATTGTGGACATATTTGATCATCTCATTTGTGAAGGCTGTCTTAAAACAATACTCACATGCCCATATGTACAATAAAACACTACCGATCGCTGTAATCATTCCTCCTATCCACACTAGCCTTGAAGACAACCCTTCATAATGCAATTCCAATGTAAGAGAGTCTTTATCCCCGCGACCCTGTACGTAGGATAAGCGGTTGACGATGGATGGATGGATGGATGGATGGAGATAGTCTTTATTCTGTGTAGAGGTATTCTAAAGTTCAGTCTAAGCTAATATTAAACTTTAGTATTGTGATTTAATCATATCAAATGGGTATCTAAGTTTGGAAGATAACCACTGATTTGTCTGTCTCCGCCTGCTAAAGCCTCATATTAGCTTTGGCTGAACTTTGAAATGCATTTTTTCCACATAAAGACCCATTTCTGGCACTGGAATCGCATTAGGAAGGGATCCTTTCATGGTCAGTATGGACAGGAGTTTTATTGTACATATACAGTACGTATGTATTATTTTAGGACAGACTTGAAAAATGTGAACCTATATGCTGCTTTCTACTGTAAGCCAGTCGAGTTCTTCGACACATAGCCCATTTTTGCACGTGGTGTTGTGCACAGGGGAATTGTTCTGTTGAAACAAAGGGCCTATCTCAAACTGTTGCCATAAGTAGAAAGGGGCTTATCCAAAACTAAATAAAACCACCCCCGACCAAAGTACAAATCCCTGTCCACATACTTTTAGCTATATAACGTAAAGCCAGTCATCATTTGAAATAATCCCTTTCAGGCAAGTTGTATCAGTAGAATCATAGTTTAGTGAAATGTATTAAGGCATTTTGACATAAAACAGCAGCATCTCAAAGTGCCAACATCACACGGGTGAAACACATGGAACAATAATATTTGTACATCTTTGCAGTTTTCACAGTGTAAGAAGTATATTTCAGTTGTCATAAACTGTGCTTCCACCATTCACTAAGTGCTTTAAAACTTTTGTAATATCAGACAGCAGTGTGTGGACCGAAACTAGGGCAGTCTGCTGCCTCCTGCTGGTGAAAATGGTACATGCACATTGAAAAGGCACACAAATACTGCACATTGTGGGGCTTGGATACACATAAACCACCTGTTCCCTCATTTTGAATTGTCCATTCAGTGTGGCCTGATCACCATAACTGCACTAACACTGACAGTTGAACATATCCTAATCTTCCAGTCTACCATCAAGCCCCTTGTCTGAGATTAGGGTAGCTCTGCACCGTGCGTGCTATCCCCTCCTTCACACTGACTAACGGTTTGTAGCCCAGGTCCTGTTTGGCGCGGTCACAGCTGTAGTAGTGGTGGGTTCCAGCCAGGGCCACTCTCATTGGTGTAAAAGTGGGTTTAAAGGACACAAGAGGGCGCAGGATGAGGGCCAGCAGCCAGAGGAGCAGGGCCAGTCCATAGACAAGAATGTAGGGGAGGTGGTAGCGGGGAGCAGCATATCCCAGACCCACCAACACCTCAGACATGAAGTCCCAGAATTTAACTGGCTCATCATTGGTGATGTGGTACGGCTGAAAGTGAAGCAGAGGATTTAAGATGTAGTAACTTGAACTTGTTTGGAAAGCACTCACAAATAAAAATTCTAAGCCTGCAGAGGACAATGACAGAATCCTTTAAACCAGCAAAACCATGTGATTGGCTCTGCGTTTGATTTTATTCCCCACTCACTTTTCCACATATGGGCGAGTCCGGCCTTAGGCGTTCAGCAGCCAGGATGTGGCCATGAACTACATTCTCCACAAAGGTGAAATCCACCAGATTGGTCCCATCACTGAAGAAAACAAAGACAGAGAATTAAATAAAGAAATATACCAATAAGCAATAGGGATCTAAACGTATTAAAGCATGTAATCGTTCAGCACACTGGTGCAGCAGTCTATGGGCTAAGCCCTACTTCAATAGCAGGGGAGAAGTGGGTAGGCCAGTGAGTGGGTGAGTATGGTTTAAGTAGGGGAGAGTGGATATGTAGGATGTTTTAGAGATGACACATTTTCAGAATCCAGTATCGTTGACTAAAGTATAAGAACATAAACACATGCAAATTTGATGAATTTGGTAGTGTATTCTGTTTCCAGTTACCAACAGTAATGCTAGCAAGGTTAGCAGAACTAGCTGCAGCCTCTGAAATTTGGTTCTTGTGTTGCCTTCACAGGCGGTTGATAAATTAGTTGTGTGCACCCACTTCATATCAGTTTACTGCACAAGATGTTATATTTATATGTAGGAAGCCCAATCGAGGCCCTACATTAGAGATCAGGTTGGGGGGAGAACTGACAGTCTCCTTGACGCTTTTTTTCTCTGCCATTCTGGTTTATGAAATGCGCTGAACAACGTTAGTTTCCAGTACATGGACTTCAATAAATCAATTGTTAGTCAAGTAACAGTGGTTGCCTTACCCAATGATGAACTTCATCTTGCCCCTGCGAGCGGTGTCCACAAGGATAGGAACCAGCTGTGGGTCCCGAGGGCCAAAGATGCCATGAGGCCGGATGGCAACTGTGAGGAAACCCTTCTCCTTGTCACAAGCCTCGAGGACCAACTGAAACATAAAGGCAGTTTAATGTATTCAACTCTGGATACTGCAAAGCAGAGGATGCTGCAAAAGTGTGCTCCGATCATTTGCTCTCTTCTCTCTCGTAGTTCACTGACAGTGAAGGGAACGGGGCAGATGACATGCAAATAACAGAGGAAAGATGTACCCACTTACCGCTGACGATGAAGTATAATGCTGAAGAAAATACAGCTAATTAAACAAAAAATGTGATACGGATGAGGTATGAGGAAGGAGGACATTCCATTCATCACAGCACATCAGAGTATGAACACAGACACACCCACACCCACTCAAAACTAGAAGGAGGAACCACATTCCAAAAGTAGAGGAAACACTACAGCTACACTGGTGAAACCAATAAACTCCGCTACCTTTTCTTGCACAATCTTGGTCTCTGTGTAATAGTCAATGGGCTTTTTGGCGTATGGCAGATCCTCTCTCCCATTCTTAACGTCTTTCCCTTCAAACACCACACTGGCACTGCTCGTCAGGACCAGTTTCTGGCAAAACAAAAACAACAAGAGTTAAATATCTTAAAAAACATCTTTCATCCTTAAACAGTAAAGCGCAGGCATAAACAAACAAAATGTAAGCCCAGTCTCCCCCTGGCTGCCTCACCTGTACTCCAGCCTCGATGCAGGCCTGAATAACGGTGCGTGTGCCCTGAATGTTGACTCTCTCAAACAGCCCGCGGTCATCGCTGGCGGGTGCTGGGGAGGCACAGTGGAAGACCAGGGACACATCCTTCAGCGCTGGCAGCAGCACCTGCAGCAGAATGTGACAGACACCTCACAGCTGTTGACACTTGAATCCGATTATGTTAGAGAGTCATTGGTCCAGGCCAAACATACTTTTTAAGTCTTTTGGGGTAAGTCTCAAGAGTTCATTGGCAAACTGCAAGTATTTCAGGGTAAAAAGGAGCCTGTATTTGAACATTTTTCTTTCAAAGCTGAGTTAACATAGCTGAGCTCGAGTCCTTTCCTTTTACGTCAAGTCCCACAACAGTCGAGTCCAAGACCCCATTTTTGTCTTACTCAACTTGAAGGCCCAATCTCAATGTCCACACTCACAGATTTACAGACCTTCTGCTAAGTCCGTGAGAGCTTAGGGCTGTCCCACTGTCAAATCGTGCACGAGGGCTCCCTCGCAGACATTTTGAGGCCCTTTTGCTACATTTATGCAGACTTTGCCGGAGGGAATTGCCCACAGTTCATAGCGTTGTGACATGAAACATGGGGGTTACCGGGGGAAGCCCGGGAGTGAGAGGAAAATCACAGCAAATCTGCCTTATGAGAGAATAAGAAGAACAGTAAACAAACAAGCATGGAAGGAGCAACCAACCCTGACATTAACATGGTTAGAAAAAAGTTTACACAGATTTAAGATGGTACAGAGAGCACATGAAATCAGAGAATTACAATCATCTTATTACACACCCAGTTTATTCAACTATATATTTTAGTTTTTTCTTAATGATGCTGTTTAGACCAACAACAATGCATTGATTAAAGACAATTACTTCTTGTCCACTCTGTAGAGAAAGAGCTTGCAAGACCTATAAATCAGGTAGTCCGAAAGTGAAAAATGTAAAATCAAAAGTGTTTCAGCGTCGTCAAGGTAACATGATAATGTGGCAAAGGACTGTCCCATTCCTGATTATAGCATTTTGAGCCCTTGTAGCCTCTTGCACTCATACGTAACCTGACAAGTGACGCCAGTTAAGTCTGTGAGGGTTTAGGGTTTAGGGGGGACATTGAGAGTGGGCCAAAGTGTGCAGCTCTGGTCCAGACTCACCTGTTTGTCGCAGAGGTCTCCCTGGTGGAAGGTGACGCTAGGCAGCTCGTAGCTCTGACGGATGTCAAACACAGAAACAGAGTAGCCTCGATCCAACAGTTTCTCCACCAAGTGTCTGCCCAGGAAACCAGACCCCCCGACCACTGCACACCGTTTATTACTCTGTATGACACGCAGAGAGCGATTACTGATACATTTCAAGAAACAACAAAAACTGCATGAGCATCATGAAAGGCTGTCGCTGATTTAATTGCACCATAAAAATGTTTGGACTCACCGGTCGAACTCGCGTGGCCATAGTGAGTGAGAAGCGACCAACAGGTGAGCGAAACTGTAAGGACTTGGAAAATGTATTGTGTTGTTCAGTATCTGTCCTTACAGGTGGAACAGCGATAACGAAACGTTATATAATGCGCAATGACAACTTTTAACATGAGAAGCACGCGATACTGCACTATTTAGCTGTAGTCAGTGCGTACAACTAAACCGCACACGAACCATGGACCGCGTGAATCAGCTGAGTGAGGTGTTCTCTGTGATTGGTCGAGCCAAAGCTCAGCACAAAGATTACGTTCATGAACAGCCAATGGTGTACAGAACACGTCAAAGAACGCCACAATTTACACCAACCGGGGACGACAGACTGATTCTATCCGCCTCCTAGCTCGAAGGCCACGCCCCCAGATCTCCGTCAGACCCACAATTCATAAACCAGTTCGAAATTTGTGAATTTATTACTTTTAAGATTAATATTTTTCGACATTTTTGCCACATAGATTAGTAAGTAAAACTATAGCAGATAACGCCCAAATACCTGTTTATTTTTGAGAAGTAGTGCAAAAGTAACAACTGCACTATATTGAGAAAATGATAATACTAAAAATTAAAGAAACACCTATAGAAAACACCGGTATCTACTGGACAGAAAACAACAACTGATCAAACTAGTGGAGCATATATTTGAGAAGATATTTAAAATGTGAGTAGCCATACTTGTGCCACGCAGTATGCCATGCTGTACTGTGAACCCATACAATAATAATATGCTTTCTTGAGAAATGGCAATCGCCATTTGGTCACAAAGGCCATGGATGCTGGCTGCATATGGGCAATTGTAGAAGTATATAAAAGTATTGTACAATTATTGTCCTGTTCATTTTATGATTATTAGGCCTACTTTTATATTATTATCTTTAGCCATTAGCCAATATCTTGCGCTGGATAGTGTTCTCTTCTATTAGAAGAAGCTCTGATCTGAGGTCTGCTGACACTAGAGGGTGTATTGAGGCACATTCGCAGAATAGCATGAGCAAATGCCTCATTTCCTACAATATGATATATTTTTCTATTCAATAAAACACAAAGAGTTCGTCATTTTCCATATTCTATCTATCCAAGAAAGATTAACAGTGAATTTTCTGATCGTGTCTTGCGCCCCGTGATCCTCGGCAACCAATCATGTTTTTGCCCGACTGGTGCGTTTGATTTCATTCCCAATTGTGCCTGTCTGAATCCTGATTCAATTCCTCAGTGGCCTTAGAACAACTGGTTCGTCTGCTGGCACAAAGGGTGAACAAATCAAACGGGTGGGCTCCATGACAGCAGCTGCTGGTCAGCAAACCCTGTGCATGTTGTTGGCTAGCAACGGCGATATTCTGCACATTTTAGCAGCTGTTCTTCTGAAATAAATAAGACGGTTTTGAGGAATAAGAGACTATCTTGTATTCTGAGTAATTAAACGGTTAATGCGAGTAAAGTATAAATCGTTATCTTCTCCTCCTCCTCCTCTAAATGATAAGGAGGATTCCTAGCCCAGAAGAAAACATTGCTTAACAGATCCGCAGTTCCTTTTTCTCAATAAATATACAGCTACTGATGGTGAGTGGAAATGTTTCATAATAACGTCTATCTTTGTGTGTTGCATTTGAGCCACAGGTTATGGATATTTACATTGTTCCTTTTTCTATTGGACAGCTGTTTATTTTCCACCAGAAACCTCTCTGATTCTAATGTTATCATAGGCTGCCATCAACCATTAAGATCCCCCTCCCTTCCTGTGTCCCCACCAGGCGACCAGTGCCAAGAGACCATCCCTGCAGGGTCCTGTGCCACCTCCTCGCAAGAAGACAACCCCCAAACCGGAGCTGACCGAGGAGCAGAAGCAGGAGATCAGGGAGGCGTTCGAGCTGTTTGACACAGACGGATCTGGATACATCGATGTCAAGGAGCTCAAGGTATAAGTGCTCCAACACTGATCGCGATCAATACGACGGTCTCTGTGTGCCTCACCCTCCACCTTTCTCACACTGTGCCAGGTCGCAATGCGAGCTCTGGGGTTCGAACCAAAGAAAGAGGAGATCAAGAAGATGATTGGTGAAGTGGATAAGGATGGCACAGGGAAAATCTCCTTCGCTGACTTCCTCACTGTCATGACACAGAAAATGGTCAAGAACTATATTCTATAAATTCCTATTGCTCACACCTCCAACAGTGTTTAATTTCTCTTTAGTTTTAAATTGAGCTGCTAGTTTTGTCCTACAGATTGCAGATTTTGATTCCAGACGTTAGTCCACAACCATAACTCCACCTTAGCAGCCCCACTTAAATTTCCCATTGGCACACACTCAAACTCTGGCTACATTTATGTTTATGCCTCCTGCAGAATGGCAGTTTGTGCCAAAACTATTCTCCATCTTCTCTGATTTTAGGCTGAGAAGGACTCCAAAGAGGAGATCCTGAAAGCTTTCCGGCTGTTTGATGATGACGAGACGGGTAAGATCTCATTCAAGAACCTGAAGAGAGTAGCCAAAGAGCTGGGAGAAAACCTCACAGACGAAGAGCTGCAGGTAAAGGACACAACTGTGGAATAAAACAATATTCAGTGTATTACTGTCATTTCTAGGCCGGTTGCGTTCACAAACCAAAAGGGCATAAACTTTGAATAATGCCAATGCATTTGCTCATGAATGCTATCAAACTCGCTTGATCTGCCACCTCCATTCTTCTTTTCATCCCCTCTTGTGTTGTGTGTTTCTGAAGGAAATGATAGATGAAGCAGACAGGGATGGAGATGGAGAAGTGAACCAGCAGGAGTTCCTGCGCATTATGAAGAAAACCTGCCTGTACTGAAGGAAGTGCACGGCATCAGGGTCTGTGATACACGAAGTCAGTGGTGGTTTTACATGTAATGCTGCTCATATATCAAAATGTCCCTTTCCCCATTATTGTGTCATACTATACATTTTCACTTAAGATGAGTCATTTGAAAGGTTTAACTGTCACATACTACGCTGAAAGGAAACTGTTAAAGACTTGAGCACAAAGTCTAGTCAGATGCCAAAGTATCCTCCTTTGAATCACATGATAATCTGTTAATTTTATGAAGAAGTTGATATTAAAGATAACACAGAGGTTATTTGTTGTTAAGAAAGTCTCAGTGCCTACTTCAGTACAGTGACAGAGACAAACAGTACATTCCAGTCTTTTGATTGATAATACAGTGTATTCATTAAGTTTCATTCATCTGGAGATTGTTCAGTTTACACTGGTAACTCCATGTTTTGGCTCTTGTATGGTGGTTCTTCAGAGATATTTATAATGTGAGCAGTTGGTTAAGCACTTCGGTTAACCACTGATGATTGGGGGAGTGCTGTCTCACCTCATTGCTACATGTGGATTTGTACCTGTGCCTCTTAAACGGGGGATCATCACTATCAGGGAAGCTGCCCGAGCTCTCTGACCTGCACAGCTTCCCCACGAGTCCCACTGTCTTTAAAATATGAGTGTGTATTTTTCTTGCAGCATTGAGTATTTATCCCTCTGTTGTGTATAACTTCTCTCTATTCTTGAATGTTTTGTATAATACAGTGACTTTAATGAGTAGACATACAGCATATAAATGTTTATGAAACAAATTAAACATCTTGAAGCAGTTTGCCCTGTCTTGTATTTGTCATTATTATAAGCATCCCTCATCTGTCCAGTGTTTGAACAGCTTGATGCTGCTACTGCTTCTAATAAAATACATGTTTGCCTTTGAAATGCAAATCTGCTTAGATGCTGCTACCTTACCACATGCATATTGACTCAACTATCAAACCTTACTATTTCAAACAATAAAGTAAATTGAAAGCGTGGATGCAATAAATGTGGAAAACTTGCTGTTTTCGGGCACCACAGGTAAAAAGTATTACGTTTTTAAAAAAGCAGCTCCTCAAACAAGTGTTTGTCAGACTTTATGATTAATTTTGATTGTTAACTTTGATCCTGTGTGCAGCCTGTCGTATTCTTTTCTGCAGCTCCCGCGAGCGGTAGCCATAGACCAGTGGGATGAGCGACACCCCCAGGTTGTAGATGATGGTGGTTGCTATATCAAGAGCATCACTGTGAAAGTAGCCAGGGGTCAGGTAGCTGTCCATGACCACAGGAACAGAAAAGAGAATGGTCTGAGCTGCCTGGAGGGTCAGGGTCACACAGGCTCTCTTGGTGCAAAGCCGTCCTGCACACATGTCCCAGCAGAGCTTGCAGAAGCATCCCAGCATGGTGAGAGAGCAGAGAGGCACCACCACAGCAGTTCCCACGATGCAATAAAGTACCAGAGCCGATGTCCCCGACAGGCAGGGTCTAAGGATGAGAGGTCGACAGCGGGAAAGGGGAAAATTGACCTGGATGGTGTTGAGGCTGATACACAAAGCCACGCTGCTGAGTACAGCTGATAAGGACCATATGGCTACAACAGCTGCTCTCTTCCTTTGAGGACACATCAAGAGTTCATAGCGCAGGGGCCAACTGACAGCCACAAAGCGGTCGACAGCCAGAGCGGTGCTCAGGAAGAGGTCTACCTGTGCAAAAAAAAAAAGTGAAGACAAAGTAGAGGCAACCATCAGTTTTGGCTGATACCTGCCATGTCAAGATTTTTAGAAGTGCAGAGTTGATAATAGGTGACCAGTTTCACAAAGGTGCTTTTTCTTTTGATTACTTTAATGTATTTTTAATATTTTTGAGGTTTGGGCTGACAAAATAAGCATTGTGAAGGTGTCACTTTGGGCTCTGGGAAATTGTGACAACATTTCTCAATATTTTCAATTTTTTAAATTGATTTATGGAGAAAATAATCGGTACATTAGTTCATAATGAAAGAAGTCATTAATTGCAGTGTGATACAAACCAACTACAACAGTAAAATCCTGCTTTTTACATCAATGCATCAGTAGTAATAATATAGCGATATATCGAATAGTCACAGTCACAGGGGGCATCTTTCATTCTGTACTGAGTAGACTACTTTTACTTTTAATACTTAAAAGTACATTTTCCTGATTATACTTGAATACATTTACTTAAGTAGCATTTTCAATGCAGTACTTTTACTTGTGACAGAGTATTTTTACAGTGAGGTATTCTTACTTTTCCTTAAGTAAAGAATCTGAATATTTGTCCCTTTTTGCGTAACCAAGTTGTAACCAATACTGTAAGTGAGTGTAGACTGGCATATACATCATATGTAATATATAATCAATGTTTTACAAACCATTGAGCAGGCCTGGGTAGCAGCAGAGAAGATCAAACACTGGGTCACAAGTATACCTTCTCTGGATCTTAAGAGAACTGCTTTGATTGTCCAGAGGAATTGCTGAAATGGCAATGATGAAGGTCATTAACTCAAAAGGCATCATCTCAGTTATAAAGAAAAGATATATTGGAAAAATCTCATACAAATCTTATTCAAACAGCAGTCAAAAAACAAAATGCAGACCTGAAGGTTGTAACACAACAGGAGGTGAGAGAGGAGCAGGAAGCGAGTGTGTCTGAGGAGGGATGGGGAGCGTGTGATGACCACGAGTAAAGGCACACTGAGTACGGTGTTCAGGGTGCAGCTCACACACATGCTGACCATCTTAACCAGGTGGTAGATGGTGGAGTTGATCTGTGTCTGGGCCTCTAGTGTTGTCACATTGCAGTTGATATCCATTACATAAAGCTCCTTTTGATCTGCCTTCCAGATAGTCTAAGTAGTCTTTGTAGTCCCTTTTAAGAAAATAAGTCATTAGCACCTGGGTAGCTTAAAAAAAACAACTAAAACTCAATTATCTCATCTCAAATGGGGAAAAAGGTGTAATACACTCACCCTCACATCTGTTTCACAAGGTGCTCTTCTCTCGAGCATTTCCAACATGATACACAGTCAGATGTCAGTTTCATTCTGATTGCAAGTGAATATTCCTGCTGAGTACCAGCATTACAGGCTGTCCATTTACTCAGCTTCAACATGTCTACATGTCAGACCTCAAGCAGAAAAACCTCTTCCCCGTGGACAGTGATGTGTCAACAGCTAGTGTTTGTTATCGGGATTACATTTGCTTATCTATGCAAAAGTCAGGGACAATATTAATACATCTGTACAGAATTGTATTGTGTCAATATTTGCCTGAAAACAGAGGCACAGTCATGGAAAACACGACGCCAACCTCTCTCAACCACACACATTACCATATTTCTGTTAAAAAAAAAAAAAAATGTATAAAGGTGAATTTCAAGAACTGAATGTCATAAATGAAGCAAAGTTACATCCATACATAAACATGTCACGGTTTCCATTCAATGTATAGTCACACATTGAAACTTTATTTAAGGCTCATAACAAGAAAATAATAAAAAGAAAACATGGATCTAATCATACATTTAGCTACTGTACAATACAATCATTTCTCCAGTATATATTTGATACCAAGGACACCAGGATATCTAGTCTGAAATCACATACTAACAAATACAGAAATGACACGAAAAATACAAAAATATAGACAATATTAACAATGGCAGCAGCTGGTTCATGTAAGACTAGTTGACTGAGGTATTTCAGAACAGGTTTCCTGTGATCGTGCAGTCACTGGCTGTAAGTACAGTGAGCGTCAAGAACTCAGCTTTCACTGAGTTTAGTCTTGGAGGAAAAGTCTGCACTAAGTTTACGCATCACCTCTGCATGGCTGAGTCCCGCCAGCTCCTGTCGTACGGCACCATAATTCTCTTTGACGAAGTTGGCAAAGGGTGTGGGAGCACGTGTCTTGGAAGGCATCAGTAGGACAAGTTGTCCTGTGCACAGGGCACACACAAACCTCTGTGTGTCCAGGGACTTGGAATGACGCCCGATCCTGTGAAGTGTTAGGAATATTATCAATAGGAAGTTAACACATGTCTGTATGGGTGGTGAATAATAAAGAATAATATGAGGTTAATGGTTTCAATTAATCTGAAAATAGTCAGACGTACGTATTCTGGCAGCGGGTGCACTGGTACTGGAATTTGTACTTTATGTCATAACTGTGGCAGCGAGTGACCATGGGCAGCTCAGGATGCACCAGAGTGGCCTTGCGAGCATACAGCTTCCAGAAGTTTCCGTGTCCGTCCCTTACACCATTAATCAGCCAGGTTGCAGCGTGACACATCTCATGAATCAGTGTGTCCCTGAGACGATCTAGGAGGGTGGACCAAAGAAAATGTGATGAAGAGATTCAATCAAATATAAACCGATATGAAATGACAGGTGTCATGCATTTTTACATTCAGGGATTTTCAAGCAGACACAGTTGATTAGTCTACCTGGTTTACAAGAGCATTACCTGCACTATCACAGACTTTCTCTGACAGTTCAATGCGGGCATAGCGGCTCCCTCCACCTCGCTCCTGCCCCGTAATACAGTAACCGGCTGTTTTCCGCATTTTCTTATTCCAAGTAAGTGACATGTTGATGGGGAGCTAAAAGTCATGTCAGACAAGGAAAAAGAATACAGATTATACAATAAAAATAGAAAAATAATCAGATGTCAGTAGTGATAGAGTGATTAATTAGCCGACCGCTTAATTGGGCTGATCTCTGGCATGTTTAGATAATCGGCATTGGCCGATACCTGCATTCCAGATAAACAAAACATGCGGACACATCTGCAGGACGCCTCGTCAGTGTGGCTGCTGTGGAACGATGTTAGCGCTCCACCTTGTGAGTTTTGGGAGTCACCATCTTCTTTTGTAAATGTTAACACGTTTCTCCCATCCTAAATGACAGCAAATCTAAACTTAAACCATTACTGGCTAGTAGAGTTGTAGTACTCGAGACCAGTCTTGGTCAAAATCTTTGTAGTACCATTTAGCTATCTAAACTATAAAGAATTAATCTGTTAAACAGCGTCCAGAAGAAAACACAGAGCTATCTAAGCTAGCTAAATTCTGCAGTGCAACCTTACAGATAAGTTATTAACTTTTCCTGACACTTATAAAGAAAGTATAGAGAAAGGTATGCTATGTGAATGTGACGTTAGCAGAGCTAGCAAGCTCACGTATGTATACTGTATGTTTCAGGGCACTAATGTCAGTTGCTTGTTATAGTTGCTTGCCAGTTATTTGCCACCTAGCCAGGTGCACAAGCTAACGTTACCTAATTTAAGGACAGGGCATGTGGTGACAACTTGTTCCTAAGTTACATGTTTGCTTGTGATAAACAATGACGAGACAGGCCACATATAGCTATGCAGCTAATGTGTAAGTTAAGTTACCGTTCACCGCTAGCTACTTGTCAGCTGCATACAGCTCCCAACATTTAAGATACGCTCTGTTGTACCGCTCCCTCATTTGGGTGAGAGCTAGCCTAGAGATGTTACAGCAGAGAGTGAGGAAAATAAATGATCAAATATGGAATAATGTTATAGAGTTTGTACTCTGCATGAAATAATACATGAATTGTCTTTGTTTTGATATCAGGAAAATACATAAGCCGCCCTGCTCTTTAAATATCAGCATCGGCAACGGCCATGTAAAACCCCATATTGGTCAACCATTGGTCAGAGGACATTTCTAAAAAGTGTCAATGAAAAACTGTTAATTACCTTACTGTCAAACACACTGGTATTGTACAGCTGGTAGAGTCTGCTGGTGAGTTCTTCCTTGTTCTGCTTAAAATTGCGGCCATAGCTGGAGCCAGGGTTTGATAAGGACTGCAAGAAGCACCCTGGGGTCTTACACAATGCTACCCTACAAGGGAAAGAACAGGGGGAACTAAAGTCTGTGTGTGAAAGACAAACTGAGTGAGCGACAAACAAATGCTGCTTACAGCACACTATACAATAAATCATTAGCATTTTAGAAAAGTCTGTGCTGTGTGTAAAACTGGGCAACACATGTACCTGCTGCTGGGGCCGTGTCTGGGCTCTGTCTGACTGACAGTTGGCTTCAAGATGGTGGATTTTCCCAATGTCTTTGCACGCAGAGGTGTATCCCCTAATTTAGAGGCTAGCGTTGTGAGTCCCTTTACAAGAGGAGCCGACACAGGAGGCTCCTTATCACATTCTATATTGAAGAACCAAGCAAAAGATATCATCCTCACAACTAGAATCAAAACAAAAGCTACAGAGCGTTTGAATGCAACAATTCAACTAAGACAGTTACCGTGGGTGTGCTTCGGTGAAAATGAGGTGCTAGGGCACTTGTTTTTCTTTTTCAGTCTCTCCAGTAGGGATGTGAACTCCTCCTCAGAACTGGCTGATTCATCCAGCATAGAAGGCGCTGAAAGAGTGCGTTTGGGAGAAGCCAGTGATGCTGGAGTTGTGTGTGGAGGAAGAGAAACAGGAGAAGATATGGGAGGCAAAGGCAGTGATGGCGAGCTCTCCTCTTCATTAGACAGCAGAGCATTATTCTTATTAGCCTTTGACAGCGGGGGCTTAGGTTTTGAGATACGAGTCCGCCAAGTGCTCTTGACCACAATATTATCATCATCATCACTGTCGCTAATAAAGACAGGGGAGTCATATTGAGACAATGGTCTCCTCACTGGTTGCTGGGCTGCTGGAGTATTGATCTTCTTAGGCACTTCAAAACAGTGGACACAAAACATCAATGTTATGCACATATATTTCAAAGAAAAGCAACATGGAACAGAACGCCAGTACTGATGAATAATGTCAGTCCAAAGTTACCTTTAAAAGATGATTTTGTCTCAATAAAGTCATCATCGGATGAGAGGTCATCTACTATGAAATTTTTGAAGCTTTAGAATAAACAAAAAAGGTAAAACAGATCATTTTCAAAATAACATTTTACACACAATGGCTATAGATTTGAAGGAAATACACCAAAAACTCACCTATCTTCACTCCCACTCACTGATATCTTCTTAGGCTTGACCGTAGGGGTTTTTACTCGTTGTAGAACTTGAATGTGCAAATTGAGGATATATGAGAGAAAATTGTAACCGACAATATAAAAATGGTTCCCTCATCAATCTAAGAGATGTTAGAATTTGATTTATTGTTAGTGTTGTGAATGGTTACAGATACTTTCAACTGAGACCACTTACATGTCTCGAAACTGCCGTCATCATCCGAGCTCAACAAAAGAACATTTGAACTAAAAAGCAAAACAAAGATGGTTTAGAAGTTCAAACAACCATGAACAAATGAGACAAAACAAGATGTGTCCTCATGAAAAAAAAGTCAGTGCACGCCATTTTCATACCTGTCTTTGTTTGTAGCACTACGTGGTTTCTGTGAGGTAGGTTTAGATTTCGGTGTAGCTTGTCCCACAAGAACTAAAAAATAAGGTAGAAATTTGTGTATTTGCAAGCTGACTCACACAATTAAACAATAAATACATTCATACAATTTAAGTCACTCACATTGATCAAAGTCATCATCACTGGACTCGATCAAAGACTTGTTTCTGTAATCGTTGCACATGGACGGCTGGTTTTCCTTCTCTGTAGCATCTTCACTGTCAGAGAAGACAAGCTGGACAGGTGAGGCCGATCGATGGCCACTTGTGGCATCATGACGAGTCTTGCCAATTGTGCTCATCAGCTATAAACAGTGAAGACATTAATCGATTAAAAAGTTTATCATTGAAATGTCAGAAAATTCTTCAAATTACTTGTTTTATTGGACCAAGTCTCCAAAATCCAAATATATTCAGTTTACTGTGATACACATCAAAGAAAAGATAGGCATGTGAACTGATCTTTTTCACAGTAACGTTAACTTACCCAAGACATGAAATATCTGTGGAGGTAACATTACTGTTTGCAGGTTAATGAAGTGTAAATACTTCAACAAACCTTTTTTTCTGCTGTGTCCAGTCCACCCTTGTCAGCCCAACCCATCTTTTTAGCAACTCTTTCAAATAATTTGCAGGTATCATCATTCATAGTTTCCTCTACTCTGTAAAAAAAAAAAAAAAAAAGTACACAAACCAGCATGACAGTTAAAGTCCAGCGCTAATCAGATATACTTTAACGAAAACCTATGATAAGATAATATTCTTCCCAGTAAACTACAAAGTGAGGCTAGCGGATGCTTAAAATAAATTATATCCATTTAACCATTTCATGTTTCTTCATTTAATTCAAAAACTCTGTCAACAAGATGTTTAACGCCACATACCTTTGTAGCTATAACTTAAAAGTTAGCGTTACCGTTAGCAACGAGCTAGTTAACAGTGTGTTTGGACTCAAGCTAAATGGAAGTGGTTCAGCGTTTTCCGTTAGTAAGCATTACACGGATCTCCCATAACATATGAATTACATCGCTGTAATATTGATTTCACTCGAGATATAATCACCAAATGCGTTTCTGTTGTTGTAAATGAAAGAGGCAGAGGATACGGAACTAACCCTGGTTAAATTCAAATCTTGGGGCCCGTTAGTCCGGAAGTTGTCACGAAGACATTCGACCAATCGGAACGGATTTCAAATGACACGGTCAGCGCCTTAGATATTAGCGCTGTGTGGAGGACGCTGGACTATGGATTTATGTATTGATAACTGGACACGATCTCTTTCTGTCCATATCCACCGTTAATCACGTATCTTGTTGTCTCGTTAAATTTTTAGGTACCAGCCTGAATATTTGCATTCAATGCTAAGCTATAATTTATCTATAACGTTAACTGAAATTCATCCTCAGCACTGCTCCATTGAATATAGTTTATTTCTGTTCACCATTTTTGCCTTTATATTAAAGTATATTATACATATTATATCAATTTACTTAATGTTGTATTGTGACAAATAAATCTACCTTGTACCCCCCCAAAATCTGTAGGCTTTTGCAAACACAGGAATAAAGTGTACATGGGACACACAAAAATATACAAAACACAAATAAACAGTATACAAATATAAGAGCAGACACAAATAATACAAACTTTGTCAGTGGTAGCCTTTCCGTCGTTAGATTTAGAAATTAAATTGATATACAACCTCATGGAGAAAAAGTACAATTAAGTTAAATTATATTCTGAATATACATTTATGAATGTGGAATTTTCCCATTAGAATTAATACATCTATTATAAAGTACTTACTTTCTTTTCTTTGACTTTTATAATTGCAGAATACTACATTATCCCACATCAATGCAACATCTCTACAAATTTGGACAGTGATGAATCTGCTACATCAGAACCAGAATCAGTTTTAATGGCCATGTATGTGTATATACACAGTACAAACAGATATTGAATTACAAAATTGAGGAATAAATAATAGTGAACAATGTACAGGTACATGTTAGATTCTGAGTCACAAGGGTATTTTACAGGGATTGTTTCTGACACTGTGATGAACACTTAACTTGAGACAGAGTGATGTCCTGTGGGTAGACACAATTAGAAACTGTCCCTGTGTCTGGGTGTTGTGGCGCAGTGCTCTGTAGCGTCAACCAGAGGGGAGAAGCTGGAACAGGTTGTGTCCAGAGTGTGTTGGATCTGCCCTGATAGTTCCTGCCCGTTCATAAGTCAAAGGTTAATACAATGTTGATTGAATTGCCACAGTATAATGGTAAAAAAATAAAAATACATACATTATGCTTTAACAAGTTAAAGTACAGCAAAACCCCTGTGAGGAACCTTACCGTACTCATTTGGCAGACACTTATCCAGAGCGGCTTGTATTTTGCAAACGTTAAGATTTCGAATGCAGCGCCTTTACTCACAATGTTGGCATTGTGATCCTGCTACATTATATTAGCAAAAGATATGAATACATGTTCATCAGTGCTATTTTCTATGTTTACAATACTGCTGAAGTGCCTTGTCCCCATGGAGAGCACATATACCCCGCAACTCACTAAGGTGACCGACAGGTTTAGGCATAGCAGATTAAACACAAATTGTGCCATTGCTCCAGTGAACTCAAACCCACCAAAAAAAGGAAAAAAAAAAAAAAAAAAAAGGAGGGAAAGTCTGCTTTAATAAGTTTGACATTTAATAGACATTGTTGTCACATGTGAACACCAACAACTGAATCAAGTGAGTGCAAAAAACAGTGCAGTTTTGCCATCTCTTTATATGTTTATTATATTCAGAGCCTCGTGGCATCATTGACAGCATACAGTTAACCGACAATACAAAAAGAAAAACTGCTTAGAAAATACTTACCTAGGCCGTTCCTGGTTTGAGTGATTAAAAAAAAAACTAGATCAATTTGTGAACAGCTCTGACATCTAAACTGAAATTTAGGCCCTTTCCAATGAATTGAAGCTCCTTTGTCCAGCTTTGTCCAATAATCTTTACAAGCATAAGATGACAGCAAACAGGACAACAGCTACTGAACATGTTTCTTGATTTACCACTAAATTAATAAAAGTTGGCATTTGGTGAGGGGAAGAAGTCTTCATCTGGACCTTTTCCCCCAAAACTTGCACATCTACTCATTGTAGTAATTTAATAACAGCTTAAGACAAACTAAAGAGCAGTTGCAACCTATTTGTTTTGTTTTTACAATTGCATGTTAAAGCTGATGAAACTTAAGTCAGAGTTACAATTTTCGTGGTGCAACATTGTCCTTTTAAAAACGCACAACACTCTTAATCTATTATAAATAGATCAACAAGTAATGACGGCTGGGCATTCTCTCCACAAGCTGCAAATAGTCTTGAACGCACACTGACAGGTCTTTTTTTTTTTTTTTTTTTTTTAAATCCACTGATCCAAGTACTGAAGGGGTAAGCAGGGCATTCACAATCCTCTCATGCTCACCAAATACACTGTGTTTTAGGACAAGAGTCTCAGACAAGGGGCCTCAAAGTGTCAGGCTCTATCTGGCTCAGGAAATGCAGACATATGATGCAGATGAACGACTGACGGGGACAAATGTGTACATCTGTAGGCTCCTTTGCAAATAAAGAGTCCCATTAACAGCGAATGAGACAAATGAAGAGAATCATTCAGGGAGAGGGGCTGGAGTGGAAAATGCACATTCCAAGCTAGGGTGCTGATAATGGTTAACAAAAAATGGTGGGGAAGGAGGGTTGGACATGGTTTGTGTTTAAAGGAAACAAGTTCAGTTCCAGTTCAGGCATTCTCACTGGTCTCTACTATCTGGACCAGGTGTTCTGGCTTGTTGCCTTTGCTATGGTGCTCCCACATCTGCAGGTACAGCCTCTCCAGGTCCATTGTGTACTGCTTGGTGTTGAAAAGAGGGCTGCAGATTCGCTGCTTCCACACACGTGCTCTGACCATCTTCAGGCTGAAAGAGAAAGAAAATGGTCAGACGTCACAGTTTAACACCATTGTTTTTCAAAAGAAGTCGGATCAAATTCTACTTACTATTCCATGTCAGAGCCCAGTTTGACTGCTATGTCCTCGTAGTCCTGGCGACTCTGGGCTATTAGCTCAGGGCAGCCCAGACAGCGGAGTTGTGAGGCAGCCACACGGGAGGCAAGGGTCTCACCTGTAAAAAGAGGTTTCACAATTAAAAAGCAGCCTTCACTTGAAATTTTTTCTACAGATACTGGTTATTTCATCATAACACAATCAGACAATTTCAACTTGTAAAATGGTTGTTTTTCTTGAGTATTATAGCTAGAACGACTAAAAATATTCTATTCAATTGGTAACCATGGGTTAAAAGTCTGTTCCTTAATAATCTAGTGTCCTAACCTGGCATTGTGACCATTGGTGTTCCAGCCCAGAGAACATCCATGCCCGTTGTGTGCCCGTTGCATAGAGGAGTGTCTAGGCAGACATCAGCCAACTGGCCCCTTCTCACATGCTCCTCCTTGGGGGCCACAGGAGAGAAGATAATGCGAGAGCCAGGCAGACCCATGTTCTGAGCGTACTGCTGGATGTTGGGCTCGCCGACAGCAGGGAAACGAAGAAGCCAGAGTACACTGTTGGGCACACGCTTCAGGATCTGCAGGGAGATGGGAGCTTTAAAACGGATTCTTTTTTTTCCCCTAACAAAAATATTTACTTTTTTAAAGTGCCGAGCTGAAGGAACACACACACAAACCAGTTGTTATAACCATGTCTGTGTAACTTACATTGGCCCACATCTGAAGAGTAGGGGGGTCAATCTTGTAGAGCTGGTTGAAGTTGCAGTAGACGATTGAGTCCTCTGGGAGACCATATTGAGAACGGGTTGTCACAACGATTGTGCGTGGCACCTCCTCTCCAGTGGCAGCTTTGTTATTGATCTAAAATAGAGGACAAAACAGTGTTACACAGACGTGGAGTTAGGGCTGGATGATACGGTCAAAAATGTTATCGCTATAAAAGGTTTTATATCTTTCGATATCGATGATTATCCCAATAAGTATCAAATCGCTTTCAGGTTTAAAGGCTAATTTTTGCTCCAGAGTGATAGTTGAAGAAACCTGATGGCTAACTGTGGTTTAAACTCTTTTTTATGGACAAACAGTGGATCACTTCACAAATCTGAGGCAGAACATTCAAAACAATTGATGATAAAATCTTTGTCAACAAATATGCACGAGTAACATGAAGTAAAAGCTTTTTTTCAGTTCGTTTTCCTAAACTAATTAAAACATCTTAATTAAAAAAAATTACGTCCTATTTGGTGTATGATTTTAAGTGAACAAAATCAAACATCTATTGAATATTTATTGGACTTTTGTTATTGAAAAATAATTATATCGCGATAATTACTGTTTTATTGTCCAGCCCTACATCGAGTAATGTCAAAAATGTCAAAACATAATGTCACCGTTTTCCTCAACAACAGTTCTGTGCTCACACTTTACATTCACGAAGAAACCACCCCTGTAAAGACACTATCTCAGAGACAACCTCATCTGCTGAAAAGATCTGGAAATGCAGCAAGCTGAATTTATTTGCTTGCTCTCACCTTGTTTCTGCATTTGTAAATGTTTTGTACCCACGCCATGTCGCTCAAAATTGTATTTACACAGACAAGAGCATCTAAGTTAGACATACCTGTGTGGTGGCCAGGCCGTTGCTGACAGTGAAGCCGTTGATTGTGACCTGGATTTGGCCTTGGTTGATCATGTTGATGATCGCTTCAGCTGCTGTGTTCATGGGGATTACAGGCATGGACAAAGCTCCGTTTGCTTCACCGGCACCTTCCTGGTTGTTGTCACACTTCATCTAGTCACAGGGAATAATTTCAACTTATGTGTTTGAATATGGTTCAAGGCCAAATCATTGGATGATATATTTTTGACTGCATGGTTCATATTAGTATACATATCTGAATCAGCAGATGTTGTTGTGCTTTGTCATTGTGGCTCAAAATAAAAAATGTAACAACAAATTCAAACAATGCCAGCTATGGGTACAAAACTTAACTACGGTGCCCCACTCACACTAAACTCACTAGGTATTTAATGATACACATAAAACAACTTGCTTCTTAAAAAGGATCAGGAAATTCTCACCTTTATCACTTTCACATCTGGCAGGCTGTCCAAAAAGGCCTTCAGATCAATACCATTAAGAACAATGCGGTTATCAAAGATGTGTCCATTAGACTTGAAATCAATCACTGCCTTTTTCTGTGGGTCAAAAAAAACATAACACAAATGTTTAACACCCTGAACATTTTTGGTATTGTCTTTTCTGTTCTGAAGGAAATAAACAGCAACAATGCAAGGATGGACAAACCTTGAGGTGAGGGAACATGTTGGCGTGGTCTCCAATGAAGAAAGTATTGGGCATGTAGGCCAGTTTCTCCGAATACTGCTCTGCTACTTCGATAGGTGACGTCTCCTTATCAGAGATGATGTAGTCCATGAAGGGAGCCCCACTGGTTCCAGGGTAACCCAGCCACATAGACTGTTGAACAGGTAGAAACAAACAGACCTGATTAATATGCCTGAAGGTGCAGTTGTTTGCACAGGTGAAATTTATCCCCAGGATGCAAGTCTGTTAATCAGAAATCATACATAGCGCTCACCTGAATGGGTGCAGGCCGGAGGGCAAAGAGCTCATTTCGGGCTCCCTTGGTGTATCCGTTCATGTTGACCAGAATGTGGATTCCATCCTGGTGAATACGATCAGCTGCCTTGCCATTGCAGGGAATCTGGAGGAGAGAAGTATCAGTTTCAGTGAAAACAGTTTGTTTTTATCACGTACAGCAACTCTTGTTGTTGAAAAGACCAGTCAAAAATTCCCATCCTTGAGGTTCATAGACACTGGGTAAATATACAAATACTGATATAGAAGCAAATCAAGGCCATAACAGTTACCTGTGAAAGGTCTGTGAAATGATGAGCCTCTGCTACCACTTTCACACGGAAGTTGGTACTATCATCAGGGCTGAGTGCATAGCAGAACACCTTGAAAAAAATACAACAATTTTGTACAGACTTGTAACACACACACACACAATTTGTCAAAGATTTCAGTCAAACCTTGTATTGTTAATGGCAAGACTACACACTGTACACTTTTCAGGTTAAGTTTGTAATTTCTACAATTAAAGTTCAAATAAAGATCACCTACTTCAAATTTCTCTGGGTTATGCATTCCAGGAATGGACTGCATCAGGTGGGAAGTAGGATGGTTGCCAAAGTCAGAGCTGACATAGCCAACACGGAGACGTCCACCACTGGCCTTCAGATCTTTCGGATGCTCAAAAGCCGGTTTGTGAAGTGCATTGATCTGTCGAATAAGCAACAGTGTAAGAATACAACTGCAGCAGGCTCACTCACATACAATGGTGGACTAATACTGAACCACTATAAACAACCACAGATTCCTCTAAATTCATGTCCAACCTTATACACCATACTCTCATCCCTGCAAGCAACCCATTCACCACCAGCTTTAACCTCTAAAATATATCCACTATCTTGCCCATCCCTTACCTTCCCCATATCCCTGCAGACAGCCACTGCCATCACCAGCCACCTTCCAACCCACCACTCCCAAAAATGAATTAAAGTTTACTTGCTTTGATCAGTGCGTGTACCTTGTCCAGGCAAAGGTTTCCGTGGCGCTCAGCAATGGCCTTGCGGAAGCCATGAGAGAGTGGATACAGCATGCTGTGGTGTGGGTGCACTGAAGGCAAGCGGTTCTTATCCAGCTGGTCAGCCACAATGCTCACAAGCTTCTTCATCCGCTCATCATAATCTGTCCAGTCACACACAATCTGGAAGAGTGACAGGAACGACAGATTTATAAAACTATCTTTTAATTCAACAGAAGCAAAAACAAATAACTACTGAATGTATTAAGATCGATATAAACATGTAAGAACCTGCAGGCAATGCGCCAAGTTGCAGTAAGCATCAGGGAAGTCTGGCTTGAGTTTCAAGGCTGTGCGGTAAGATGCAATGGCCTCTGGGATGTTTCCAGAATCCTAACAGACAAGAAAACATTAGAATAAGAGATCAAAATACATTACCACCCGTTTTATGTGCGGTAGAATGTCCCAACTATGCGTGCACATTCTTTGCATGTGACTCCACAAAGCGTAAACCTACATACACACTTAACTAGCATAAACCCATTAGTCAGTACACCATTATTTACGCATGCCAACTGTTGAAAGTATAATTTGAGTGGTACTGAGAATAAATGATTGCGATGTCATTGCCGTTCGAGCTGATGTGTCATTATAGCTTGACACTGCAAGCAACTCCAAGGTAGGTAAAGCCCTATGGTGGTGTGACACAATACAGTCATCACAACCGTTTAAAAAAAAAAAAAGAAAACGAAAAAAAGGAACCAACACTGGAGTTAAAATGAAGAATTATTCCTACCTTGTGGATTGAGGCCAAATTGCTGTGAGCATCTGCAAAGGCAGGGTTGATCTGGATGGCACGGGTGTAGCATTGCAGTGCTCCCTGTACATCTTGCATTTCCTTCAGTGTATTGCCCATGTTTGAGTAGGCATCAGCAAATGTGGGGCTTATTCTAAAATCAAACAGGAACACTGTTTAAACACCTGTACAACATTACTCGACTATTAGTGTCAGCTGTACTTTAGACTGTAGGGGGGAAAAAAAACCCCACCAGCTTAAACTGTACAGAACATGGGATTTTACATGTTCACCAATGAATAAAATTTCTGAGCAGAGTGATGTGGCATCGCACCAATATTATGAGGTGCACTGAAGGTTTTACTTTAACTATTGTAAAATAACACTACATTGATACGATCAATGGTCAGCGGGTAGCTGTAGCAAAGATTTACAAACCTGATGGCCTCCTTGTAGTGCATGAGGGCCTCCTGGAGTTTTCCCTGCTGCTGCAGAACACTGGCCAGGTTAGAATGAGCTGCTGCAAACTCTGGGAACACCTGATGAAAAAACAAAAAGGGGCGACTAAGAAGAACAGTATAAGGATGCCACGGTCACATTTACAGCAATTTGCCCGCGACCCTGTACGCAGGATGATGGATGGACGATGGCCTTGTTAAACAGACTTTTTCATAATGGAAAATATCATGAACAGAAAAAGTTAACTCCCAACTCACCTCTAGCGCCTTCCTATAGAGCTGAACTGCATCCTCAATGTTGCCCTGCTCACGCTTGATATTGGCCAAGTTGTTAAGGGAGTCTGCATGGGTTGGACACAAGCGCAAGGCCGTGTTGTAGCACTCTTCTGCTTCAGACACCTGGGTGAGAATTTTAAAAGTTAAATACAAAAAGGGACATAAAGATATTCAGGTTTTGATATTTAAGATCGTCCAGACAGGGGAAACATAGTGTTGCCTTACATTGCCTTTCTCCTTCAGGGCATTTGCCAAATTGCAGTAGGCATCGGGGAAGTGTGGCTGCAGTTCAATAGCACGACGGTAGGTGTCAATAGCCAGATCAATAAGGCCTTGCTCGTAGTAGACACAGGCCAGGTTTCCATGGACAACTGCATGGTTTGGGCTGAGGCTCAAGGCTCTTAGGTATCCAGCCACAGCTCTGGAAACATAAGATAAGGGAGATATGAATACATGTTAGCTCAATGTCTTCTTTTTCAGAAATCTTTTTAATTATCTTCTCACAAGCCATTAGGGACACTTAACAGTGCAAATGCCAAGTTGTACACACATTTTACTCAACTTCATAAGTACTGGAGGACATTGTATACTGTTATACATATGTATTACTGAAAATAAAACCACTGTTTCAGCAGTTGAGTTACAACCTTGGCCATGTTGGCAATTCTGTAGGTGCAGCAAACCTGCCCTGCCTAAACAATGGAATGCGAAAACACAGCTACAGGATCAACAAAGACATGGACGTAATGCACTTTACAAAGTTCTTGACTCATATGAAATTCCACACAGGGTGTGGTGCTTTTAAAGACTAAATATTACACATGAATGTATAAAGGGAGCATCATACTGTCTACTATGTCATGCTTTGGACTCACCTGTCAAAGATGCGGGCTTCCTTCAAAACATTCCCTAAATTGATGTATGCGTCAAGGAAATTTGGGTCCAGAGTCACTGCCTAAAAATCAAAACGAAGCTTAAAAACATGGAACACCACAAGAATTTGCCTTGACATAAAGTAGTAGGATTTTAAAAAAAAACTGACCTTTTCAAAATGGTGTATGGCCAGCCATATCTCTCCCTGGGCATTGAATACACAGCCCAGGTTGCTCCAAGCCACCGCAAAGTTGGGCTGAGTCTCAATTGCTTTCAGGTAACAGGCCTTCAATGGGTTTATAATGAAAAACCACAGGAAAAAGGAGGAGAAGAGGTAGAATGGGAGAGGTATAGTATGTAGAGGGAGGGTAAGGGATTGTAAAATAAAAATAAATAGAAGATTGAGAATAAAAGCAAGAAAAAACAAAAAGGGCAGAGAGAGCAAAATTAGTGACTATTCTCCATCATGGCAAAAAGTGAGTCTGCAGCATGGGCTTTTGTGCGTACAAGTCTGCCGCGCTAAGCTGCATTGCTTTTTCCTACGCTGCGCGGATCCAACCAACACCCACACGAGAGCCCTCATCCTTCAGTTATGACCACACTGTCAGAATATTTTGTGGTCCCCACATCAGGTACAGTCTACTGCTACCCTATAATAATATCAACACTGACAGTAAATATAATATTTAGATGTAAAATATCTGTATGAATGCTAAATATTTTATGTGGGCATATTATCTCACAACCTGGGATGCTTGACAGTTCGTGCAAGTGATGGTCCCTGTAATGCATGCGCAACAAATGCGGGCATGTGGTGTGGGTCTATTGCCACCACCACAATGCACCATATAATATTCTGCTTGCGTGACCTTGCTCCAGGCAAAGGTCATTACTTCGCTGCTGCGCTCGCTGAACGGCCAGGTAAGACAGGTGCAGACCAACAACCCCTGGCAGAACATCTGCCAACACCAGACTGGCACACACTCAGCACCAATAAAGTTTCTCAGAATAAAAGGGGGGGGGGTTTGAGGGATTAACATACAATGTGATGTTAAGACAATTAACAGCCATATGTCACTGAATTAGTAAAAAGGATGTACTATGCATTAATTTTTCTTTCAAATGCCAATTATGTCTGAGATTTTGGGGCATTTGGGAGCTAGGCTGGTTTAAGTGGGGAGAGGTCCGCAACCAACAGGCCAAAGGGAGTGAGGGGGAGGGGAGTCGCATGCTTGCGCGTTCCGCCTTTTTGGTTGCCTGGAAGGTATCGCTGCGCAGCCCCTGCGCTACTGCAGACTCACAGCGCACTATCTGCATCATCATCAGAACGCTGCAACTCCAAAATAAAGAAGGAAAACCAAAATAAAATAGGAAAAAATAAACAGCATGTAAGAGTTAGAGGGTTCTTACTTGTTTTTCACCATTATTGCTTCCAAATCCAAGTATCTTTTTACTTAATTCAGAATTGGGTAATTAGTATAGCATATTTTAAGAAATGCTTACTGTAATTTGTTTAGTTACTTTTCTTTTGCTCTTCAAAGGAAGCCACAAGACAGAGGAGCTCAAGCATGAAGTGAGGTGGTTTTTCTTTTGTTGGCAGTTACAAACCCGTTACCATATTTTTGGACTTTGTCAGAGTGGTGGCCGCAGCTGGCTGGAAGAAGAGGAGAGGACTGAGGCTGCCCTAGTGTTCCTTTCCGCCAGGCACCTACGCAGGAATAGTGTCACCCACCTGAAACCTTCTAAATAACAATATCAGTTGCGGAAAAACCAAAAGAGACAAAATAAGAAAACAAGACCGTTAGTAAAAGTTTTCAAACAATACATTCTTTTTTATATGGAAATAAAATTGGTTCTTCCAAATCACAACAAACATAAAAACACACTATTCTTAGTTTTCATTCATGCAATGAATGCTTCATTTCAAAGAAAACAAATATTGTAATGGGTAACTGGGAGGGAAGAAAGGCTTTGATGTGTTCAGTTTATCATTGAAACATAGTCAGGCTTCCATCTGTCCATCAATTAAGTTTTCATATCGTACTACAGGAGGGCAGTTACTGGCTTGATCTTGCCCAAATGAACTGATCCCATTTCTTTGGGAATGTTACATATTTGAAGGAAAAGGGAAGAAGTATTAATCATTGCTTTTCTTTTGTTCTTTTAGCATTTTCATGAAATATTTTGAAAACTTTGATTTCTTTATCCGGGCCTGCTTTCTTGAATCCTGGCCAATGGGGTAGGGAGAAAAGTCTGTGGTGTAATTATTTGTATTTAGAAGCCTCCACAGCTCTGAAATAAAGAAGTCATCGCTGTTGCTGCGCGTGCTTCTGTCTTTCTAACCCAGCAGCTGACGCAGGTGGTGGAGTACAGATTGTGAGCTGTCTGCCTGATGCCATTTGGACCATTTTAAGGCACTTGAGAATGAGCCCCCTTAAACACACAGTTAAATAAGCCATTCAATAGCAGTGGATATCAGAACAGATAACCAGCTGGGTTACATTTACATTATCAACCACAGTCAAAAGAAAAACAAATGCATGTGTGCATGAGAAGCACTCGGGTGCGCTTCTGCACTAACTGGACATAAATGAAGGGTCAGGAAGACAGCTCTGAGCGCGCACACTCCACCAATCCTCAGCAAGCGCGCGGGGGGTGGAGCGACAGAGCAGGGGAGCTTGTGACTCCCTGATGCTCCTCCCCACTCCTTTACCCCCCTCTAGCACGAAATAAGATGGCCTGTAACCAGCGAGACAACTCCACATATCCAGATTTGACCCAACCCAGTAGCACCACCCCTGTAATATAGACACAAGTTTTAAAATGAGAAATGGAAGAGTAAAACTTGGAAATAAAACCCACACTGGCAGTAAGTTTACTGACAGCAAACCAAGCGACCACAAGCCTGTCATTGGGCACTTGATAAACAATACTGGAGTTAAGTGTTTAGGTTAGAAACCATCTTATCTTTTGCACTGCAAAGATAAACTAGATTCAGTTCATATATTCTTCAAAGACCGAGCCAGCATTTTCCCTCCAAAAGCAACTATATCAAAATGCATGGGCCAAGGTTAAAAAAAATGACAATACAGATCAACTGTTTTGATTTAAAAATTTCAGCCTTTCTTCCTGAAAGGAGAGGGGCTGACCTCTGGTTACAGGACTAAGAGTGATACAGGGTGAGGTCAAATATAATAAGTGCACTATACTGGAAAAAAAATAAAATAAAAAAAATACATGGCTTTCTAAAAAGTAATCAACAGAAAATTTGTGGGCTACCATTTAAAACGACAAAAAAAATTTACAGTACAATACTCCTGGTTTTTAGTAAGTTAGGGGTGAGAAGCTCACTGCAACTCTAAAAAAAAAAAAAAAAAAAGGGATCAGAAAAGGCTACTATTTCCTGTCCTTCACTTGGCTGAGGGGGTTGAAGGGAAAGGACTTGATTTGGCTTAAAAATGTCAATAAAAAAGGAACGTCTATGGCCTTAGTGAGGGGGGGCACTAAAAAATAGACAAAAAAAGAACAAAGAAAAATCTACAAAGAAAATATAAACACATCTATATAAATTCCAACCCACTGTAACATACCTTAGCCTCTTCCAAACGCCCAAGGGCTTTAAGCAAATTGCCCAAGTCGCTACGCACACAATAAAGGTCCTGGGGGAAAAAAAAAAAAAAAAAACACATACATTTCAATTTTACAAACCGCAGATCAATATGTAGCCTCCAAGGCCCTGTCTACACGAACATGGGCATTTTCATAACCATGACTTTTTTTTTTTTTACGCGGTTCGGCTGTTCGTCCACACGGAAACGCAGGTCACTTAAGCTGAACATTTTTGAAAACACCTGCCAGGGTGAGGATTTTCAGAAACGCTGGTTGCAGTGTTGTCGTGTTGACAGTAAAACCGGGGGGGGGGGGTTTGCCTTGCGACGTCAGAGTGTGCGCTGTTATCTGCTGTGTTTGATGTCAGATTGTGCGCCACTGCCTGCTTTGTTTACAATTTCACGGTTTACGGGTACGGCTTTACGGTTAGGGTCATATCGCCGCCAGGTGGTTTGGCATGCTCTTGACAGCACTTGATAGCGCGTTTGCATTTTCATGTGGACGCAGATTTTGTTATCTTTTTAAATGAAGGAGGAAAAACTGTTTATAAAAATACCCGTGTCCGTGTGGACTAGGCCTAAATAGGTCTGCCTTCGTAGCAGATAGTTTCCTGTCAATTTAAAGAGTCACTTAACGCCTCCTAAAAATCTTATTTGTGGTTTTCACCTTGCTATAATTAAAGTGGAGTATGCAATTCTATTCCATTAAAGGTCTTTATGTGAAATCCAGCGAATATCTCCACACGGTCCACTAGCTAAAAAAGAAATCTTATGTTTGTGCACAGCCCTGGTTACATTACTTGCTGTCGTTGTTCGCTCTATATCATGGTATTTGTCATGGTAATGGTTTCCTTCAGAATCACATACACCACCTTTAAGAACAGGTGTACTCTAGGAACCTATGACATCACTGTTGGGTATGGCTACTGGTGCAACAGAGCACATTTCTAACCACACCTATCAGTGATCCTAGGTGATGGTAAGAGGTGGAACAGGCTTGACACATTCAACCAGAGAAGGAAATTAAACGCTGCTTGTCAGCCTGGTGTTACGTTACTCTTTAAGGATTTCATAACAAGGCACATCACTTACAGGGTTATACTGTAATGCAGACACATAAGCCTGCACTGCTCCCTCCATGTCCCCGGCGGCCACCAGAGCTGCTGCCAAGTTGATGTAACCATCAATAAAATCTGGCTTCAGTCTCAGCGCATGGCGATAATGCTCTATGGCCTCTTGCAGTTGCCCACGCTCCTTGTACACATTCCCCAGGTTGGAGTAGGCTTCGGCCAACATTGGATTCTGTTTGATGGCCAAGGTGCTGAAGTGAGCAGATCTGTAGGGCCAGAATGGGTACAGAAAGGTCACAATCCTGAACGTGATTGCTGGCAGTATTGGCTCACTGCATTGCGTTGAGGCAGTAGCAAGGTGTTAGTGGTGAAAAGAAGGAACTTATTTTAAAAAAGGTGTGTGGGTAAATATTTAAACACACCAACATGAATATCCTTAAAATGTTGAAAGCATTAATACATGACAGTACAACACACATTTCACCAATTTTCAAAACTTACAGAATCCACCATTTAAGTGTCAGTTGTGCAAAGTAATTATCATGCTGGGCATATACTCTAAATGAAGGTGTCTGTACAGACAAGTGCTGCTATCTACAACCAAGAATAGGCACCATATTGGCTTTGATCGCCACAGAGTGCACATGCTTTGACTAGCTATTGTTGAATAGTTTTACTCAATGAACAATGAGAGATAACTAAGCAAACTGTCATTATTTGGTAAATTGTTACAGCATATCGAGTGATAATTTCAGCATTTGTCCGTCTGATTTTTTTAGTGCTCATTTGACGTATGATTTGAATTTCAGTTGTTTGAGTATACCGCTAACATTGGGTGCATTGAAAGAACATAACGGAGTAAACAAGATCAAACGTTTAAACCTTCAACTTGCAAGACTCGAAATCTTGCCAGGGGCACCTGCAAAGCAACGGTATGGCCACTACTGAAACAGAGTTAGAATCATGAAGGGAAAGAGTGAGCTCATTATAGATCGAGCGACTGGATCCCAGGAGGCAGCTCAGTTGTTGCATGACTGTCATGGAAGACCCCATTATTCTCTGCCACTTCCACGCCACATGTTCAGTGTGCGTTGAGCCAGCCCCCCCACACCTCACCTGTCGAGTCTTCGGCACTGGAAGTGGATGGAGGACAGAAGCAGCAGCACGCCTGTGTTATCAGGCTCCTGTCTCCACAGCTGCATGCAGTGACGCTCAGCTGCTTCAAAGTCCCCTGACTGATACTCCCGGTGCGCCAGCTCTGCCAACCCTTGGAAGGAAAGCATACGTTTTGTCGGTTCTGGAGCACCAACACAGCCCAAAGAGGGGGGAAACAACATGTTAGAGGTGATGGAAGAAATTAAAGTGGACAAATGAAAACAAAAAATAAATAAAAGACATGAAGATAATGCTGTCAATGACAAATAATGGCTAACAATTTGAACTCAAACAGAAAACACGGCAATATGATAAATGAAGGGAGCACTGTGATCAAGTGTTGCAGTCATGACAAATCTTTGGGAATTTTACATTCTGATTTCAATTATTGGGATCACAGTTGGATTTAATCTATACTCTTTTCAATTAAACTAAATATGGTTTGTCCTAGAATTGCATTGCTCACATAACTGCAGATGACTTCCAATAACATGTTTAAATGACTGAAGTCCCATTAGACACAAATGACTGCATAATCACATACAATTTATTATGCTTTAATTGTAAATGTGAGAATGACTTCAAACAGACAACTTGCCTTGGTCACACGGCAAAACTCTCAGACCGTTGTACTGTTGGCACAATGTATTTTCTTGTAATCAGCGAATATTACAAGATCTTTCACTAAGAGGAATCCCCAACGACTCTGTTTGGTCTCCAAACTACTTTTTGTCAAGAAAACCCATGCGAGAAGTGACACGGTAAATAACAGGAAAAAGAAAAGAATATGGGTGGGAGAATGTATTGGGATACGAAGGGAGCAGGGACTGACTGTTCTGCAGAGAGAGTTGGTGGTAAAAATATAATTTTTGCAATGAAGAGATATAGCTGCTTGCTCGTATTGTGGTTCAGAAAGGATGACATGGTTACAAAGACTGAAGCGCCTGTGTGTATGCAAATGTATTGAAATGAAACTGAACCTATATTACTGTGCCCTGGAGGCGGATGCATAACAACACTGGATTCTGAGAGCTACTGTGTAGGACAGCAGAGCCCGTGTCTGCTCTCTTTGGCTGTCGCTCATTGCATGGCTCCCTGACCCCTCCCCAAAACAACCAGATATTTAGCCTGCTTGATAGGGCTGAACCATTAATCGTTTTCAAATGAAAATTGTGATTTGAAAGAACGCGATTAGCTTATCGATTAAAAGGTAGGTTAATTATACAGAGCATCTGACCCGTTTTTAACAGTCCTGTAGTTACAAATTCATTCCGTAATCCTTGTGTGACAGACCAGCTCACCAATATACAAGTGCCATACACCTCCTTACAGTCCTACTCACCAATCAGAGCGGGCACAGGGTGTGTACATTTTACAACAACAAACAAAACTAGAGGGAAACATGCGGGATAAATGGCGTTAGCTGAACAGATACAGACGGCGGCTGTTTCGCAGTTTTGTCTGGCGTCAACTCACACAAGGGTTTCAGCAGCAGAGCGTTTAGCCTGCCCTACGTTGTTGTTTATTTGTCCTTTCTTGTCCTTCAACTATGGATAGAATGGCAGGCTACATTTCCCACATGGAGCATTTCAGAATAAAAGCGTTCTGCCTGATTTTGGTGACTTTTTCAGATTTTGTTGATTTGTTCGGTTGTCGTCGATTTTTGTGCGTCTACTATGGTTAAGTAGGCAACGTAGTTAAATTGTTAATTTCTTTGTCTCTTTTAACTGTGTTTATTGTTGATACACGATCGGGAGTCTGCACAGCGCGTTTTATTTTGAAAATCGACTGGACTCTCTATGCTGTTCTGTCTGACTTCCAGCACGTTCATCTGCTCTGTGCTGCTTGATGCAGCTTCAGTCAAAAATAGACTGGCAGTGAATATTGAACTTTAGCAAAAAAAAAAAAAAAGCAAATCGAATCATAATCAAGTCATTCGACCATACTGCTTGATATCTTTCTGGCGTCTCTGAGGCAGCGATGAGCTCATGGACGGCATCTTTGAACACTTCACACACCGTAATCGAGCGCCAATTTGCCCATGATCTACGGGCTTTTGACGGCAATCTCCAAAAACAGTGAACGTGCGGAAAAAATCAGGGCTCCACACAGTTTAGTCTTTTTCTCATTTTTAGTTAGACACAACTTCACATAAAAGTAAAAAAAGGTTTCCATAAACAAAGTATCAAAGAGTAATAAAAAAATTCAAACAAAATGAATGCATGAGGAAAAAACAAACAGGGAAGGGAATGATACACTGATGGCTGATGTCAATATCATATAGCCTTAATACAGTATATCTGGGGCTTATCATTAGCCATCTATCGCAGTCTAGTTTATATTACTAAAATCCTTGTGTTGTTATATTAAATGATACACTCACATTATTCATTCTGTACCATTTCAGGTACTGACCATCAATTTCCTACAGTGATTGTTGAGGTCGGGGATCAGTGGATCACAACGCACTAAGATCGCAGTAGATCAGGTTCATCCACCCATGATGAACATTACGTAATAATACTTGTATCTAAGAAGGAAGGATGGCTTCAAAAACATAACGCACCTAGTCAACATGCAATAATTAAGTCAGGTAAAATGACCACCATCACTTGCGCTCGTCACCTTTAGAATAATCTCGAAAGCAGAGGAAAACAGTCTTTAACCATGGACATCTGCGTCAATGATGTCTTCACAGCCAGTTTCAACAACAGGATGCAGCAGGGTCCTCGTTGTTTCAGTAACGTTAGTCATAACAAGCATTATCTTTTAACAGTTATCAGAACCAAAAGGTGTAGACGTGTTTATCAGAGGAAGCCATTTTCTCTGGTCACTCAGCGTTAGCAAACAACGACATTTTATGTCGTTCGGGCTAATGTTACACTTTAGCTAACTTAGATAGCTACAACGCAAACCATTTAAGGCAAAACCCTTGACGAAAACGTTAACGTTATAACTTATGCCTGTAAACAGTATCACGTTAACACAACGTTTGTACACTTGCCTGTGAACGTCAAATTGACTCGTTAACTATTTTAAGAGAGGAGATGTAACGTTAAAATTGTTAGGTTAACGTTACAAACAAGCAGCACATTATGCTAACTTGCGTTAACATTAGCCAGGAAACATTAACTTTAACTGGGCCTTCTTTGCTGCCAGTGCCATCATGTTCAATTGTGACGCAAAACGTTGCATTGCTAGTAACGTTAACTTACATCCTAGTTACGTTTCACTTGTTTTAACGTCAACGTTACTAATTTAAAATCTGAATGCTAGCTAGCTACCTGCTGGCCTACAGCTCAATCGCGTCTAACGTAACACGAGCTATGGTCGTCTTCACAGCATCCTACATTATTTGCCATCTAACGTTAGCTAAACAGGAGCAACCAACCTGTGCTGTCAGCCACGTTTCCCACTGAGGTCGCCATCTCCTCAGTCTTCGTGTCCTGCACGGTGGTCGTCAATGCGTCTTCTGGTAGATCAAAGATTGAGAGAAAAAGGTGCGACGAGCAGTCGTCTTTGTCGGCCAGCAAACAGGCTGCCAGGCAGTGACGTTAGCTAACCTAATGTTTGATTTTCCGTCCCTCGTACAGCGCTTTATCAAGATGTTGCAGTGGTCCGTATATTGACTATTAATCAAATAACCTCGTTTTTAGACCAAACTTTTTACTGGCATGAAATCTGCTGTTGTTTTATAGCTCAAGCGGTTCGACTGTTCACAACAAAGCAGCTAACGTTAAGGAACACAAAATGGCGAAATGGGTGGAACTAATTTTTCAGAGAAAGTAGTTCCGCGTATCGGTATTTCGAGGAAACGAGTAGTTATAAATGTCGTATTAGTAAAATAATGATTAATAGGTTACGGGATTGAAGTATTGTTTACTAATCATGCCTTATACGTTTCATCGCGAAAAATAAACCGATTACGAAGATACCGCGCGGAAGAACACATTGGTGCAGTGAGACGGTGCACATGATATCAGCATTGATGTGCTTCAAATATTCATGGGATGATTTTCTTGCCGATTTTATTATAGCATGACGTCTAACTATGTCTGACATGCCAATGTCTGTAGTATGTGGAGTTCAGATTAAACTAATCAAACAGGATAAGCATACTATACAACAATGAGTTGGTTAAAGTAAATTTCCCTTGTAGACCTGTATGTAGCGTAGGCGTAGGCTGTATAGAGTGTAGGCCTACTGTAGGCTTATTACCTTCAAGTTACCTTCACACATTTAAGTACACAAATGTAGGCTACACGTACCATAATATAGATTATTCCATATTTCACCTTGCATTTTGACAAGAGTAGGCCCAAACGAATATGCTGAAAGGTAGCTTTATGGTGGTGGTAGTTAAGTTAGTAATGCTTGTCTGGGAATAACAAATAGCCCAGCACAGGCAATGCAGGAGAGTCCTAAATACAAATAAGGCAAACGAAATGTAGTGAATACAGCTTTGTCTAGGTAACATGCACAGCCGTGTGTGTAACTTGGCCAAACTTATTAAATGTCAGACAGATATGCAATAGTCATAATCACCAACAGAGGGCAACCTCTATCCATCCATCCATCGTCACGCTTATCCTGCGTACAGGGTCGCTGGGGGCTGGAGCCAATCCCAGCTGACATCGGGCGAAAGGCAGGGTACACCCTGGACAGGCCGCCAGTCCATCGCAGGGCCACAGAGGGAAACCCACGCAAATCTATTTCTGAGAAACCTTTCTGAAGCCCTGCATTGTGGCTTTGAACATGATTTAGCCTTAGATTTAGTTATATCTGCAGGTCCCACTGTTTATGAAATTTATCGTCCAAACCTGGCAAAAGGATCTCCTGGGTTGTAGGCCTATTATAATAATATGGTGTTTGTATTCAACTATTAAATAATTGATGCACATGTCACGTCACTGAAATAGTTCCTTCCACTCTGTCCTCTGCACGTCCATCAGTGTCTGGTTTGGATCTGCCACCAAAAAGGACAGGGACAGACTACAACGGAAAGATCATCGGTGCCAACCTGCCCTCCATTCAGGACTTAGCTTATTCCCAGAGTCAGGAAACGGGCAGGAAACATCACTGCAGATCCATCTCACCCCGGTCGCAACCTGTTCCAGCTTCTGCCCTCTGGTAGGCGCTACAGAACACTGTACGCCAAAACGAACAGACTCAAGAGCAGTTTCTTCCCACAAGCCATCACAATGATGAACAGCTGATTTCTGTCTCACTGTGTCAGGGGCAATTCCTGTACAATAACCCAGTAACTCTGTCTCTAATCAGCCACCTGTTTACTGGTTACCACTTATTTATACGTCATTCTCTATTTCAGTGCGGATCTGTCCATATTGTCATATTGTATATTGTTTATACTGTATACCAAATGCACCTACCTCACCTACCTGCAAATAATAATTATTTATTCCAGCATCCTTTGCACTATGTTCCATTGCACTGTGTACATGTATGCATATATGTGTACCTGTATAATACTTCCACCTCCGACATGTACATAATAATAATTATGATAATAACAATTTACTCCTGCATCCTTAGCACTCTGCTCATTGCACTCTTGTCTCAATCTGTTTATATTGTTTTTGTTTCTGTTTATAGTGTGTATATATTGTGTTTTCTATACCGTAGCCTGTGTCTTATTTTATAATTGTATTATTGTATGAGTAAGCACATCGTGAGCAATGTACAGTCCTGAGTCAAATTCCTTGTTTGTGTTCACATACCTGGCAAATAAAGCTGATTCTGATTCTTCAGTTTGTAATAAAACCTATAAGCACTTTGGCCAACTATGCCAACATCACAATTTTAATAAAAAGCTCAGTGAATATTCATTTGAGACCTAAATTATAGGCAACCCAAGCCCTCATTTTATTCCCTCATTATGCACAGTATATATTTGTTTCATGTATCTGTTCAATTCATTCATGTTTAACACATGTCAGTTTTAAGGATGTGACCCATGTAGTGATAGTCATTAACGTGCCATTCTGCCCAGAAGATGTTGAAATGGGGGCTACTGCTCGTTGCACCACTGTTTTTCCCATAGTCCTTCTATGGGAAAGTAGTTGACATCATTGCCCATGTTAGCTTTGCGCTGTGTGCTCAAAGCATGCATAGGGTACAGGGCTTGTGTACTCTACTTCCACACGTTCCTCTCCTTTGCTCTCACTCTTCACACTGCTTAGCGGTCACTTATGCACAGAATGATGTCATGGGCACTGCGTGTCTATGGCAATTGGATCTGACATGCTTTATCTTTGTGCAAGCTACAGTCACTAGGAAGGCAGTCAGGCAGTCAGGGTGAACACGTCTTCTCCTGCCTACAGGGTCAGTGACAGCTCTCCACAACAGACCCTGCTTTCATACAAGCTATTTTAGGAATCACATAGAGAGCACGAGGTTCATTTACTCACATGTCAATTTAGACCAGTCGCTATTAAAATCTCAACATAGCCTGAAGATATTGGGAGTTTGTTGTCTTGTTTAATTGCCATGACACAATATCCTCTTATCTAAATTATTTCAGCCCATTTATTCTAGGATAAGATCCAATAACCCACATTTTTGCAGGGTTTTGGAATGCTTTCCTAGATACTTGAATGGGGTTGCGTTTGGGGTACAGAGGGAGTTATTTGTTGATTAGTATGATATTTTTGCTCCAATCAGTGACCCATAAGTGAAAGCTGTTCATGTCTTCATATGCATGAGCTCAGACAAACATATTTTACTGAAATTACTTAATTTTCTTTTGCTCGCGCACATCCGGAACAGCCATTGTGAATATCCTTATGCAGTTTCAGAGAACATAGTGATGGTGAAAAAACATAAATGGCTACACTTCCAAGACTGCTAAGAAACAGTAAATGAGAAGAAGGTTCACATGAAATCGATGGTGGAAAGGTAGACAACCATCATGTCTGCATGAATGCAACACTTTATTGCTTTGCCAGATGGCCTGCAGCAACTCACATCTTTGTCACGATAAGCTCTCCCCTCCCTGTAAGACAGACAGAAAAGACACAGAACAAAAGCATTTCCTCACGAGCATCTTTGCTGTTGTGGCACAAGCCAACATACCTACAGTGACTGTTGACTGTTGTTCCCTTTTTTGCCGGAGTTCAGTTTTCAAATCACTGAGGTGTGCTCAGAATAACTGCACTCTGTAGGCAGAAAGATATTGGACTTCTAGCTGCCAGCCAAGTTAATCATCAGGTACCGGCAGTTTGATGCATGCTCCTGGCCTTTATTTAAGACATTTGTCAGGTGCAGAGTGATGTTTTATAGCCACACATTTTGTGGTTGGAATCTGTGTCTGAACAACACGACTGTGTAGAAAAATGCACAGCTGTAAACAGTTTGTTCCTCTTTGAAATTATGTTTAATACCCTTCTCCAGGGTTATTTGTTAAAGTTATTCAGCGCAGGTGGAAAAATACAGACAGTCTCCGTTTTAAGTTACTTTCACACTAATCTCTGCCAGCGGTATTGAAGTTACTGACTGAACATGGGGAAGAAAACACAGCTGGCAGATCATCTTCATTCAAATCACATAACAAGGTTGCTTAATACTTTGACCCTGTCTGTTTCTGTGTGCATCCCAGTGTGAGAGAGCAGGAGCAGGACAGGTCAGGGCTGGTCTTTGCAGCGAAGGTGTCAGGGCCTGCCCGGTACCTCCTTTATATCTCTGCATTCATCACCAGTCGCCACCTCTGATTCCCTGACCCCTCTCATTTCACTCTGCCCGCTCTTCTTTTTCTGTGTCCCTCCTTCCTCCCCTCTCTGTAAGGAGGAGAGTGGCATTGTGGAGGACCTGGTGACACCTCTCATGACAGCAGCCATCAGTCAGCTATCAATTACACCGGCTGACTGACACCCTCTCCAACCCTGATCCGAGCTTTTATTCACCTTCTGGAAATCTCTAACAGCCACGACAGCACCCACCTCTGGCACCATCACCACGCTGACACAGATCCCCATTTTTCTCCACGACTTCTGCCTACCGCTCAGCGCATTGTCAGTCAAACGCATAATGAAATTCCTCGTATGTGTACACATGGCAAATAAAGCGGATTCTGATTCTGACATAACTTTTTCTCTAGTAATGTTTTAAGGATTTCGCTGGCTATATAGTATGCTGCAGTGCATTTTCAAACGATGAATATGTGACTTCTCCCAGGGTTTAGATTAAATCTCCCATGTAAAAAGGATCCCCGGATGGAGAGGTCCACTGATCCCAGCTTTGCCAGATCTCATTTAGATCCACCCGAGGGGGCATCGAGTGGCGTGCTATCCCAGAGACGGGATGTCTGGGGTGTGGAAGGATTAGAGCCGACTCCCCCTGCCTGGCTGGGGTCGTGGACTATCTGAGAGGCTCTTCTGTTTGCCTATTTGGGTATATGTGCAGCTGATTGTGCAGCTTTAGATGAAACAGCTTGAGACTAGCAGAATCACTAGCATTTTTAACTTGCTTGACTTTCATGTCTTTTATTACTTTTACTGTTGTGTTTACTCTTTTTCATTCAGCTTTAATTTATTTTATGAGTGTAATTTTTACTTTCACTTGCTTGTTAAATCACTTTGAGTCTGTGTCTTAACTTCAGTTTGTTTTATAGTGTTATTAACTCATTCTTTTAGATATTCATAATTTATTGTATACCCTTTTAATCTTCTACTGTCTCTTCTAATTCAAAATGAAGCTGACTTGGCACCAACCAGGCGTCTCAGCTGCATAACAGTAAATGAGAAGAAGGTTCGGATGAAATGCTTGCTACTCCTCTGTGACTTCACTCCTCTTTTCCACTGTAAACAGAGCACTTGTTGTGGCCTATGCCTCTGTTTGTTTAAGACAAAAATGTAGGTGGAAACGTACATCTTTAAAATAAGAAACACAAATAAGCTGTCACCCTTATAATTACCTACTGCACATGCATTTTAAACACTGATTTCAGTAGATGTACAAATAGGAAGATTGATGTTGGTCTGTGGGCCTGCGGTATACTCGCCCCCTGATTTGGTTCTTCTCTCTCGAGTGTACATCATTCAGAAGACTTTCCTCACCAGTGACAGTTACAGCATAATTGACCTGTGTCCAGCCTTGAGCAAATAGGACATGTGTTGGGTCCCATTCTCACGAAGAAGTCATCCACTTTGTGAATCCTTTTATCCAGAAAAATGGATCATCCATCACTAACCCCACTCCCCTCTTCAAGCCCCTCTCCTCTCGCGTGTTGCGTAATAGGCCATACCTTGTGAGTCAGTCATGGTGGGGGGAACACTTTGTCCCGAAAGAAGGTCACCACTAGAGAGTAGAAATCAACCTTTCAGCAGGCTCCTGGCACAATACACCACTGTTCACTCTAAAACTATAGGTCTCCACTTGTTGCCTTTGTATAAGCAGCTAAAGAGGAAGCCCATGTGTTTGAACTGTACTTATTGCACCTGTTTGCATTCTAGGTTGAAGATTCATACATCACGTCCAACTTACTGTAGTATCCCTCTGTGTGTGAGAACTTTTCCCTTTCTGCCTTATTGATGCCGTTCCAAGTTATGTAACTGCACACTATGCCACAATAAAGGATTAGACCAATTCTGAGGAGCTAAGCTTCATAATAATAATAATAATAAGCAGTAGCAGCACAAAGCCGGTTTTCTGAACTCTGACGTGGTTAATACATAATCTGGTTCAGCATCACCCCAGCCATAATTCATAGGTGAAGCAGTTTAGTCTTCTCCTTTGGATCTGTTTATTTGCCCTTGCTGCTACATGGTGATTCACTATTTCCTCTCATACAGTAATTGTGCAATTATTTGTTCTTACACTTGTTTGAACAGTTAACCTCTATTCTCAGCCTGCCTCTGTCTTTTCCCACCCTGTTCTTTTCCTCTCCAGCTATCCTGTTTATATGACACACACATTTGAAGAAATAGTGCGGAAACTGGGACTCATTTCCAAATACAATACACACTACATTTGAATGTGCGCATGAAGGAAAGGTTTTGACAACATTTTGTAAATATTGTCACTCTAATCTAACTTTGCACAGGGTTGGATATTAAAGAGATCGCCATGGTGTTACAATGTTTTTATTGAAAGAACATGTGTGTAGAACTTCATGCACATGCAAGAGTGTACAATCACATCTGGCCAATGTGTGTGTTTATTTTGTGTGTGTCTGTATCTGTGTGTACACAGCATAGGTCGGAAACGGGTTGGACCACAGCGGCTGTGGAAGGAACAGGGAAGGAGTCCAGAGGAAAAGGCGTAACTGCTGCCTGTTGACCACCACATCCACTGCCCTCCCCACGGGGTGCAATAAAACACACTCGAGACAATTTCGCTCACACCACACACACTTTATGCACACACATAAACAGGGAGACCATAATGACAAAGCACAGAGCTGACCAATATTGACTTCCTTTTGTAAAATGTCATGTCACAGCAAAAATGACACGGAGAATTTTGGGCTGAATCCACAGTGCGATGGCTGTGGTTTCACTTTAGACTACTGAGGAGGGTAGTTGGAGTAAAACTACTAATCTGTGTGGGGCTGCGCTACTATGGTTCTAACACAAGAATACTCTCACATTAGTCCACTCAAATTTGCACTGATCACACCCTGTTCTGACTTTAAATTGAGCTGGTAGGGACGTGCAGATGGTGATTATATCATCAAAGTCACACACCCTTTGGCATGACCTAATAACTAAATCAAATTATACTTGATGAAACTAACCAAAATCCTGTAAAAAAAAAACATTTAATAGTCACCCACAACAACAAAATTAATTGTTTATATTTTTTTCTTGCCCTAATGAGATCAAACGTTTTTGGGAAACAACTTTTCTTCTACTAGACCTCTAAACTAAAAGAGTAATTTTACTCAGCGAGGAGACAGTAATGGGATGGCATTCAGACACAGCTGTGGGGGCGAGGCTGCTACGGTCAAAGACCACAGAGAGAGCAGAGGGCAGTTATATCTACTGTATATGTCTAATATTACTGTAGGTGCAAGGCAAGCTTTTGTCTGCATCCACAAAGAGAGAGGTACTTTCTGGAAAGTCACAATATCAGTGAATAATGTGTCTATTTATCTGCAAGCTGTTCAGATTCAGAGGATTACATCCTCTCCTTTTCCTGTGTTATCTCTTGCAAAACAATTACAGGAATCACAGGGACTTCTGTCTTGTGAAGTGTATAAATGAAAGTGAAAACAATAATAATATAAAACTGTGTTCAAGGTCAGGCAACTTTGCATTTTGCATTAGATAAGATTTTTTTTAAAAGCTGTGTAACTAATGTCCACTCCATGGTTAACATACAGTACCTCTGTCTGGTAGAAGTGTTGAGAAATGTGCTTCTACTCTTCTTCTTCTTCTTCTTCTTCTACTCTAATCTTAACCTCCATTGTTAGCAGCTCTGTACTCTTGAATGATCTTTAACCCTCTCTCCACAGCTCAGGGTCCCTCCCAAGAGAAATGCCCCTAGGCGATGGGACCAACCAGGGGGAAACATGGGGGTGAAAGGTCAGGGATTGCGGATGCATAAACAAGGGTCAGTGAGGGAGTGGTGAATGGGTTGTTGACCTTTAACATCATAGCCACAGAGTTTGAGACTTCGGGTCTTTAATCACCAATCATATTAAAATTACACACACTACATGTTTTCATCTCTAGTTTATTAAATATGAATATAAAGTTAGTTTACAAGCACTTAATAAACCTGTGGGCCATCACACACCAAAATGAATAGGTATTTTTTAGTGGCAGACATTGACATTTGTTTTAGCAGGTACAGCACAGGTGTAGCTCTTTTTTCCATTTATCTCATTCCCAGTATCCCAGTAAGCCAGCCAGCATGCACAAAGCCAGAGCCCTGGAACTGACCAACGCTACTAACACTAGTTAGTAGTGCTGTGAAAAAGGCCTATTGGCTGGGAGGAAATCAAACCACCCTCACATATAACAAGCTACGAAGAGTAAATTATCAGAATAAATAATGTAGTGTTAATAAAATGGCCACTAACTCATAGCCTATGCAAAATAATGAACTCTGTTGTGTTCTTGTGTCAAGACACTGCATTAAGGTATCACTGTGACATGGACACTTACCAAAGAAACTAAGGTAAGGCTGTGTTTTTATGCAATCATATTTTTGTTGGACCAGCAGGCTGTTGGGCTTTGAAGGCCCAGAGGTGGGAGAGAGCTGAACAACCCCAAGAGGGGAAGTGCTTGTACATTAAGAAATGGATATTGGCTCAGATAGAAGCACGGACTCAACTAGTGAGCATGTTTGTTCCAGATAAGGGCCAAAAAATACGAGAGAAAACACAACCATATGAAGGATTTGAATAATGTTGGCAGTTCCAGCAACTCTAAATGAGAATTTATCAACAACAGCATGGAAAGGACTTATAACAAATGTTGACCCAAATGTTTAGACGCTTTGAAGTGTGGCAATTCTCAGGCCAAAACAAAACAGAGAAACACTGAAAGACAATGAAGACCGTGGCAGCCCTGTTGTCATGTTTGCTACAGTCTGGTTGAGTGACTTATTTTCTGTGAAAGTACAGACGAACCGTGTGGATAGAAAACAGATACTAGGATAAAGACTGAAGATGACCAAGCCGATTGTATATGGGATTTTGTACAGCCATAATAAAGAGCTGAGGTTGGCAATGATCAGTGACTTTCTTTATAGACAAACCTCCCTTTTATATCCATTATATTGTCATTGTGTGTACATGTTTTACTTGTTTGACTCTCATTAATTAATATCTGACACCTGCTTTATTTTTAATTCTAGTTTTACAATTTGTAAAGCAGTGTTATTATTAGGCATGCTGTTGCTGTTGTTGTCACTGTTATTATTATTGTTAAATGGAGGGACCAAGAACATATGTAGTGACATACAGTAACCAGCAATTCAGATATCCTGGCTTATATGCAGTGGGTGCAGGCTTGTTTTATTGGCATGACCTTGGTTGGGAGCAAATCTCCTTTGTGTGATACACAATGCTGAAACCAACTAGTACATAATTAGCATTGCTTGGCAAAGACCAGCCCAGTGCACCTGGGGAAATGGGAGTGGTAGAGGGACTACTGGATGAATGGTTATATGGAAGTCATGTAAATGTGTAGGACATTGTGATTTATCTGATATATTTGTGGTCTTTTTCATTCTGATGATAGAAATATTCAACTTGTCCCAAATGGTCGTGTTTATTTATTTATAATCACCTTTAACAGAGCAAGACCAGAGCGTCACAGAAGAACAAACTTGAACTTAAACTAATATACCATTGCTGTCAGCCGTAATAAGTACCCTTAGCTTATCTGCTATTTTTATGGGAGCACTATGTTATTATGGCCCGTGAAGCACTGTGCCTGCACAATTTGTGGCCGTCCCCTGTTTTTACACCCATATCAAGCACCTGGTGGGATATAGGCTAAGAATTAACCTTGAGACTCAAACATGTCATTACAATTCCTTGTATGTGCCGCTCCTCTTTACATATTACTTTGATCAGTAAAAATCAAACATGACAACATAAGGGGGGAGATGCCATCTATGTTTCTCCATATGTGATCACTGACTGGGGATACAAGGGCTCCATTTCAACATGTTAAACCAGCTTTGGAGTTCTCACCAAACAGCACTTCAAAGGAACTTCCATGTCAGTCAGGGTTCAAAGGGCCTTCATGTAAAAGACCCGCTCTGTGCCCAGATCTGTGCCCCTGGACCCTACAGCTCTGATGACATAGTGGCACTCTTTACTACTTTGATGCCCATATTGTCACTGAGTCCTAGAGAAGTAATCAGGCATGCTCTGTTCATGTTTGATCACAGCACCAGCGAGAGCTGGGTATGTCTTATATGCAACTCCTCTGCAGGTCACTGGAGATGAGTGAGATCAGCCTGAGATATACAGAATTCACTTTGGGGTCTGCTGTGCAACAAGAATCAAAACAATGATGATGCCAAGGCGAAGCTGAGAGGGATGTCTCACATAGACAGAGCTGCTGTGAGGGCAGGTAATGTGGTGACTGCAGTTCTGATAAATGCTATCTACTGACAAGCATCAATGTGTGTAAAAAAACATAATGCAAGCTTCACTCAAATGCATTCAACATATGAATAAACACACTGACTCATGAAGAAAACTAAGACAATAAAAAATATTTTGTCTTGGAATTAGGCCAGTGTGGACAAACATTTCAGCCAAGGTTTTTTGTTTTTGCGCCCCCCCCCCCATCTCACTACCCATCTCCTCCTCCTCCTCCTCCACACCTCTCGCTCAAGTCACAGTTGGAAGACCATTAAGAATGCACTGTAGTACATCCCCCAGTGGGCTTGACGAGGGAGGCGTTAAACAAGAGCCCTGCCATTATCATTCACATAAGTGTGTGTTTGTGTATATGGATGTGTTTGTGTATATCAGGGGCTGATTGATTGTTGTGTCTGTTGTAGCTGTACATACTCTGCAAAGCCCTTGGGTCAGTCAAAAATTAATAATTTCCATGTCCTATTTGAGTTATAGTATAATTAACTGGTTCCTGGTTGAATTTCATTGGTCTCAATACACAAACACAGTCCCTCCTGTTAACTCTTTACGCTCTCTGGGAACAACAGGCAGGTGTGACCAGTAACAACAGGATGACAGGGTTCAACACCTCTGCTCCCCACTGACTTCCTCTCACACCCAGAGCAACAAGCGATACAATTTCCAGTGTGCCTGCCAATGTAAAAAATGTGTGTTTGCGTCTGTGGGATGAATGTGGGCTTCCACCCTCGTTTTATCCCCTGAATACCTTCACTAGGTTAATCCATTTAAGTGCAGAAGTGCTCATCTACTCAGACAACTGTAGCAACCCCAAACAGTCGCTGATAACCTCGGAGCCTAAACTGTGACCTCTGACCTTAACCTCAGAGCTCTTCAAACAAGACATTGGCCTCTAGGGATTCAGCACACATATTTTAATGGGTTTCGTTTTTCTTTGTTTTTCTTTCTTCTTTTTTGGGTCTCTACTCTCTTCTGTGTTGTTCTCCATCTCTCTTGGCCTAAGATAATCCTTTGAGTCGGTTTCCTTTAAAGCCGATCCTGAGTTTCTAGAGGCTGCATTGGTGTACACATGGGGAATAAACAGCAATGCATAGATTTGTTCATCTAATCTTCTCTGGGCTGGGTGATACTTCTCCTGTGTACACAGTAGGGGTTTGTAGGGATACCTACAAACTCAGATTTTACCCTTTTTTTACTCTACATTCATTATTGATGAAATGGATTCCGGTACGATAATCATTTAAATATGGGAATAACGGAGCATATTTGCCTCCTGGAAGACATAGTGCTGAACTCGGTTGTTCACATGAAACCTGAGTTTGTGTAACAAATGAAACAAGAGAGCTATAGAGAAACGTTCAGACTGTGAATGTTGGATTGACTCTTTTTGGAAAGTTACAGAGTCACAATCAAAAGAGAGTTTGGGAAAGACTGGTGCATCATATGTGTGATTCACTCAAAATAAACTACGGTGTCCATGTTCAAGATAATGAAGGAACATGTTTAAGGAATATGGCTCAGTGATTTATATTGTCTGCGATGGACTGGCGACCTGTCCAGGGTGTACCCCGCCTTTCGCCCAATGTCTGGGATAGGCTCCAGCTCCCCGCGACCCTGTACACAGGATAAGCGGTTGACGATGGATGGATGGATGGATGGATTTATATTGTATATAACAACAATGGAGATTTATGGCACAGAGGAATATGACGGATCAGACTTTGACGGATCAGTAGAATCATTGTTGGTTTAGGTCATTTCATGGGATTTGTTGACAAAAAAGTAAACAAAAAATAAACAATATCACCAGACTTATCCTTTAAATATCTATTGACCGTTTGTTCTATAAAGCACCAAGCTTTTGGTTAGTTGTTGTATTGAAATATGTGCTTTCATATTCCATAAAATGACTAAAGGAGAAACTGCCCACTTTCCAAATGGTATTGACAAAATCTGTCAGTAATCATTTAAATGTCTTTGTAATTGCATCCAGAGTCACATCAGAATCTGATTATTAGTCATTTTCATGATTTTTTGCCATTGTGATTATTCATGTTTACAATCCACTGCAGTCAGAATTATGCAAGGCATAAACAGGGGTGTGATTTGTGTGTGTTTTGGTTTGCAGCACTTTGGTTGTCAAGGACAGAGCAGCCACTATACTTACACCCTCCTTGGACCTATGACGTGACATTATGATGAGCTGAACCACTTTCACATTATCTAAAGCGGTGAAAGTACAGAGCAACTCAACATTAATTCATGTCAAGCTATGTGTAACAATGTTACAACAGCAAATATATTCTCAGTAAAAATGGCGTGCATTTCCAGTTATTCATGGAAAAGTAAGTTTCCACATGGATTGTTTTTTTCCCCACCCATCACTCATTACTATTTAGGCTCTCTCTCAGCCTCTTGGTAAGTCCTTTAGATCCCCTTCACCAGGTTGAGAGGTTAATGAAGGCTCAAGGAGGGTGATAGGTAATGGTGGGCAATAATACTAATTGGTGGTGATTGCGGTGCTTCTAAAGTGGTATATCTGTGTGAGTAAACAGAGGCCTGGTTCTTTTCAACGAGATCAGCCGGAGTGCTCTCTGTTTCTCACAGCACAGCCTAGCAACAGCCTGTCCTTCCATTTTACTGGGTTTTGACCAAATAACTCAGCTGGCCACCACAACCCTGCATTGGTCACTCATCTTTTTGTTCCCTCTCTTTTCTCCCTCTGCCAAACATGCCAGATCTCCTTGTGTCAGGGAGAGAGGAAGGAAGGGAAAAAGGGGTTGCACGTGATAGCAGAATAAACCCCATGCTGTCTTCCCATTTATCTGACCCACATTAAGTCATTTCTGCCTTATTCTGTCCCTCTTCATTAACGGCTTTGAGATCATCTGGTTAATTGTCACGTTAAAGATAACTGAAGGCCCACGTGTTGAAGAACACTTCATACTCTCAGCAATAGATAGATATAGATTGATTCATCCTCCTTTATTGTCCTTTCCAAGGAAATGTGTTGCCACCGTCTGTACAGAGCCTCGCAGAAATGCATTTGTACATAAATACATTTTACACCACAACATAACTTCATATAAGCCATACACATCTGTGCACACATACCTATACACATAGCGCCTACACACATGACAGGGAAGAAAATTCCTGCTAGTGTGCCTGTTTCCAGGCCAGGGTTCTGTATCTACGACTAGATGTAAGGAGTATAAGAAATGGGTTGAGGGCTTAGTTTGGGGATGTTGTTTGTCATGAGTATGAGTTTTGGAGGCACTAGTACTTACAGATTTTGACTTTTTGGGAAATACGCTCATTTTCTTTCAGAGTTAGATGAGAAGATGGATACCACTCTCCTGACTTTACAGTAAATATGTAGCCACAGCCATCATCAAGATAGCTTAGCACAAAGACTGGAAACAGGGGGGAACAGCTGGCCTAGCTCTGTTCAAATGTAACAAAATTTGCCTAACAGCTCCTAATTACCACATTATATCTTGTTTTTTTTGTTTTGGTCAAAAACTGATGTTTAAATCTGTGGTTTAATGGGGCGTTATATGTATTTTCTCAGCCTGTTTCCAGTCTAAATACTAAGTTAGGCTGTGTGTGGTATTGATCTTCTTAACTAACTCTGCAATAATGCTAGTAGGCCTATATCCCAAAATGTCTAACTTTTTCTTCAAGCTATCACACAACACTCATTAATTCCTGACTCCACTATGACGTGTGCCCCAAATGTCCAGTCGCTCACACAATTGGTCCAGCCTCCAAAGGTTTCCCCTACAACACAAGAAATTGGGCCTTGTGCTTAGGGGTTCTGGGGGCCCAAGGGTGCCTTGTTTTACCAACAGCTCCAGTGCTGCAGCAAAAGACAGGCCACATTGTTATGCAACAGTTTAATGGGGATGAATAGGTTTCAGCACAGGCCCAGTGAATTCCTGTGAAAATGAAGGGAAGAGAGTAGCTGCTAGGTTAATCCCAGAGGGAGTCCCCTTGGGGCTTGGCCCTCACAACTCCTCCGTGTATTCCTTTTAACCTTAAATGTGTTGTTTGAATGTCTATCAGAGCCAGAGAGGGAGCAGAAAGGAGGAGGCTGGGTTCTGTGGGTCCAGCAGCAGAGCAGGCTGGTTAATCCCTGCAGCCCCAACACAAGGTCCAGCCAAAACTCCAGGGGTCCCCCTTCATTTTCCTACTTTGCTAACCTCTCAACTGCTAATCTTCTCTTAACTTCCTCCTCTCCTCCCTGCCAGCATGGCCGCCCTCAGGCACTGAGCCAACAGTCCCACTGTCTCCCTGTGGGTGACATCACTGGTTGGCACGGAGAAGCAGGGGGAGAATAATTAGGTTTAGATGGTTGAAGTAACTGTGTGTGTGTACGTTCATGTTGAGTGTGTGTGTGGTGATGTAGAACGGAATTTGCAAGGCTTTACTCAACATGAAGCACGTAGACGTTACAATCAATACTCAGCTGGAAACCATGGGAAATAACGCATCTGAATGCTTTAATTGCAAGGTTTTATGTAAAAAATAATAATAATAAAGAAATAATGCTGTTCATGTTTAATGAGCGAGCAACCAAATGTAATAAATGTGGCCCTCTCATACACCAAAATCTATCTATCTTATGACAAAAAAGAAGTATTAAAGCCAGAGAGACATGAAATAAAGAATGTGTGGTTGGGTTTGGAGTTAACTTTGATGGTGGGGGAGGAAGAGAAGGAGGCCCTGCTTTAATAACTCACTATAGACTCCATACATGACCACCCCAGCAAAGCCCTCCGTTCACTGCCCTTCGTGCTATATACACAGCCTACTTAGAGAGAAGCTTTTGTTTGTGCGACTCGCTTTGTCAACCTCTATTTAGGTGCTTCTTTACAACAGACCCTGCCCTTTGAATATTAACTGTGTGATCACTCTTACCACACAAGCAGACGCTCAGGACCCTCTATCTTCGCAGTCTAGCTCCCCTGCACTCCGCTCCAGGGCTTTTGTGCCCAACCACAGCTATGGGTATACAGACTCTTGTGGTCTCTAATCAGCCAGTTAGGGAGAAATGTAGTTTCCATTGCTTTCTCTGACATCATTTATGAGGCGTTTGATTCGTTTCACATATGAGGCTCTAAGGACCAAATATGAGAGGAGTCTTTACATTTCACAAAAAAAGAGACAAAGAGATGCAAGAAAAGAAGGGGAAGAAAAGGGCTGATTTGTCTATGTTGCTGTATGTCACTGTGTCATTGTGAGCCTCTAGTGGAGTGCGACTGTAGTTCTGACTAGTGCAATGACTGTAGCAGCTGGGGCAGGAAGGCGACTGAGGGTGTGAGAGTCTGGGCTAGTGTTTTTGTAGGCCAATAATCCCCTTTATTGAGTCTCAGGAAATCCTAATTGGAGTCGGAAGTGGCTGAAGTGGACAGATGTGCGAAGACAAACACAGTCAACCCAACCCCCAAGGACAACTGACCACAAGCACCACGGCCTCCCTTCCACCCTGCTGAGTTTAATTTAAACACAGCAGACACAAACAGACACACACAACACACAAGGACAACTGACCGCAAGCATCTCCGCAAGCATCCCCTTCATCCATCCTGGGGAACTTAACTTTATCACAGCACAACATGTGTGCACATGCATCCAGTGCCGCAAATGTGACAGCAGATAGCTTAGTAAACATAGCAAAGCATCAGCTGTGCCCTTAGGAAAGTCCACAAAAACAAAGTGAGGTACAGAGTTCAGAGTTATACCGTTCATCTACTCTCTCAATCAATGATACCACAGGAGCCGGATCCAATATTGTTACAAAAGCACATAGTGGAAATTCTTAAATAATCAATGTACAGGGAGCCTAAAAAAGAGAGAAAGAGAGAAATAAAGAAAACCTTTAAACACACATGCCTGTTCTGACAGAGCTGAAAACCCCTGAAGTGAAACCTCCACAGATAGCTCTTCATAGCGCGTTTTTCCTCTCTCCACAAGTCTGACTCACTGCCCTCTCATGTTTCCGTCTCCATAATGTATGTATCATCGTCTAATGGCACGTCTGTGAACCCCCTAAAGTCACATTATCTAGCAGTGGCAGTGTGTGGAAGCCTTCTCTGCGTCTTTTACTATGTTTTCTAACATAATGTATGTGTGGGAGTGGATATAATCTAAGTTCTCATGTTTGGAGCAGTCATCTATGAGGTAGTGTGAGCGCATATGTGTGTGTGTGTGTGTGTGTGAGAGAGAGAGAGAGTTTTGGGGAAAATAGGGCAAGATGCTAAGAGTGTGTCTGTGTTGTCTGTCTCTTGCTGTCTCTCCTTATCAGGCCGGCGGTCTGACCAAAGCCAGAGATCCTTGTCAGGCCGTTCTGGATAACTGCACGTGATCACAGTGCAGCTGGGAAACCAAGAGAGATCTGAGGAAGCTGGGTTTGATTAGAATACCTCCCCAGACCTGCTGTCCCAGTCTGGGATCAGGTATGTGTATGCGAATGCGGTTTTCTCACGCACAGACACAGACACACTCACTCACACACACGCGCGTGCGCACACACACACACACACAATGTCTATGCATGTGTTTAATACCCCCGCAGAGCCACAGTCACACTGACCTATTTCTTCCACCATGGAAATGGCCAAGACCATGGAAGACCAGGCTCACCAGAGGCAGAATAACACTAAGCCCCCAAACAGTTATATCAATAGTTTCACATGGAATAATTTTACAGCCACTTTTACACGCTATATAAATGGGGCATCTGGGCAAACAATCTATTGTATTGATGTCTTTACATCATTCATTTCTGAAGTGTGAAAAAACAGTTGCAAGCAGATGTCACTGTATAGAATTTGATCACCATAGCAAGAGTACAATTAAAAAACAAATGCCATTTTTGTGTGTTTTGTGTGTGTGTGTGTGTGTGTGTGTGTGAACACCTATGCTTATGTGTAAGTTAGGGGAGGAGAGAGCTAATAGCCCTAACCGTTACGTAACCCCTCTGGGACTTCAAAGCGAGATTAAGAAAGAGAGATGGCTAAAGGCTAAAACTTCCTGCACAAGTCTAAAGACTTGTTGCATTTGGGGTCTGAATACTTCATCAAGAAATACATCTATTTCTCACTATTGTATGTCTATGCAGTACAATTTACATGGATTCCCTCTCACACTCACACAACTCTCACACATGAACACCCTCATGCACATTCATTCACTGAAGAATGGGCAAAGTGAAGCATAGGCTCTGAAGCTCACTGTTATGCAAAGGGGGGCAGCTAGGAGTGGGCCTGTAAACACATCACAGACTGTTTTGTCTCCTTGCAATTTAACTGTCTTGGCAAAACAAGTGAGGGATGCCAAGCTAACTCCTTACTATTCATTAATCACTGTCGCACTGTCCCTGTTGCATGGATGCTGGCTTAATATGTGGAATTGTGCAGGGTTGTTCGGGGGGCTTTATGGACTATAAAGCTGCCGTCTCTCAACAGAGGCATTTCCTTGTATTCTGAGAAGTGCGCTGTTCTCTGAGAAGTGACTGACTGAATAGAAAGTGAAGTTTCCTGAGAGAGGTTTATTCTGGCACGAGTACACTATAACATGCCCTGCTGCACAGCCATAACAATAACCAGATATTTGGGGTCATAACCCCCTAATTACTGCAGAGCCCAGAAGTGGTGACAACTGCCTGTCAGCGTGGCCTGTGAAAGCGGCTACCTGAGCTGGACCCGGGAGCACCAGGTGACATGGGCCAGGAGCGCTCCAGCACCTCGGATGAAAGGTTGGTGTTATCGGTCTACATCCCAGCACCTGGGCCATTTCAGCACCCCAGAGAGACTTAGTCTCTTGGCTTTCACCTATGCCCCGTTCATGGTTCAGGGAGGAGATGAGGACATCATTTCCCATGTCTGATAGCCATCTGTTCCCTCTCTCAGGTTCTCAATAGCATACTCTTCCTAGCCTGATCAAGGCCTTCTGCACCAATTACAGATCAGAGTCCTGCCCACTATGATGATTAGCCAGAAATAGAGACTTATCATGTTGTCAGTACAGCTCCTGACACCAAGCTTTCATGTCATCTTATCTGGACTTTAACATTATTGTAAAATCACTATATAAGGTGTAGCCTAAAGGCCATTGAAACAATTCAAGATTAAAAAAATACAAGAATATAGCCTTCATCTACGGGTTACTGTGTTGAGGATCTGAACACTTTTGTTTAATCTTTTTCTACATAGCAAACATAGCAACAATTCAGTCCCATGACAAAACCCTCAAAGTCTAAAAGCGGACTGAAGTGGAGTTAAGCTCGAGTTTACTCCCACCTGAAAACTCTAAATCCGCCCATGGGAAAACTGGGAGGGCCACAAAAAAGCATATCAGCGTACGGGTGCGCGCCTGCGCGTTCCCAGTGAACTGTGTGGAAGTTTCCCTGCTAGTTGAGGAAGACAAGAGGACTGCAGCGAGTGGAGTGGCGCAAATCACTGGGATAAAGAGTATACAGCGAACAAAAACCTGAGATGGGAGCGTACATTTATGAGTTTATTATAGAATTAAACTGCTAGCTCTTGTTGGTGTTTGTGGAGTTACCTCACTGGAAAAGTCAACGGCAGGTAAGTGAAATAACTTGACTGGCGTGTAGACATGAGAATTACTTGAGCAATTGTGTCAACCTTTAATTGAGGCATCGTTTTTAATGTTAAATCCACAGGGATAAACCACCCGGTTATAACAAGCGGGTTTTCTGACTTAAACTAATGTTAAATGTCAACATGAAAAAATGCCATAAAGTTTCTTAAGTCTTGTGAAACATTTAGCCTATCATAACTGACATTCATTTAGCGTTTTTTATTTGTCCGATAAATCACTTTTCCTGTAACTTTTTATCCTTCCCACGAGCTCTTGAGCAACAAGATTTGTCAAATGCTTCATTCGCTTGTCAAGATTCAGATCTCATTAAATGATGGAGGTTGAGTTCGCCTGCGGCGCTTTTCACAGCGCGCTCGTGCGGCGTCGGGTGGAACGGCTTCTCAACCAAGCGCATCCCTCCAAAAAAAAGGTTTCCCAAAATATGTGATTCCTGTTAAGAACGCGCGGGAGGACGTGTTTCTGGCAAAACCATGTCATGATTAAAGACTTTCCCTTGAACCCGACGCCTGAAACTTCTGAGTCATTCGTAATCGTATCACTAATCCTGTGCAAAACCTGCTGGTGCAAGTGTGTGCAACCAGCTTTCAGATGTTAAACCTCCTGTAACAAGGAAAAATATTTAAAGTCACGTTCTCTGAAGTTGCAGACCCCTCTATTTCTCAGTTTTTGTGGTTAAGTGTGCATCATACCTTGCCCCTGGTGTCTCCATATATCCTAATTAGAAGGGAGAGAGGGTGGTGGAGGTGCATGTGCATGCAGTGAGGTGAAACTGAACAGGATGGGACAAGCTGTTCAAACAGTCCACAGGGGGTGCGAGTGCAAGCTGGTACTTTCCCCAGAACTCCTTGAGTGTCCGCTGACAGTTGAATCAGGGCTTACATTTGTAGCCCCAACAACTTGTTCGATCAGTCAATGCACTGAAGTCATGCTGACGAAAGGAGATGTGAGGCCTGGTGTCAGGTGAGGTCATCGGCCTCAGCTGAAGCTGCTTGAGTTGCTCACTGTTGCAAAACTCAGGGAGAGCACAGATTTCCTGTCTCTTTCTCTGCTCAGTACTGCCTGAGATAAGAGTGTATTTGTTGTCTTGTTTCCTAGGCTGGAATTATTGACGGACCTTTGACCCAGCACTCACTGGAAATGACATCAGCGATTGACTGAACAGAGACTGCTCACCCTCTGTCAGGCCTCCCTCTTAAACCCACACAGCCTCTATGCTCATCAACCTGACTGTGGCTGTCAAGGAGTCTCGCACCTTTCATGGAACACAGCCTGCCCCTGACGCTGTGGAAGTGACAGCCATGGATTCGCGTCCGGTGCTGGTCGCCACTCCGCCACCTCCCCAAGCACCACCACCACCTCCTCCTCCTCCGCCCCCACTTCCACCTGCGCCCTCCTCCTCTCCTTTTACCCGGGTGGACAGTGCACGGCGGAGCCGGCTAAGGAAGCTGAACTGGGAGCGTATCCCCAAAGAGAAGGTGGAGGGTAGGAAGAGCGTGTGGAGCGGGGCGGCCCAGGGTGAGGACGAGTTCCCTATAGACCTAAATTCTCTGGATGAGCTGTTTAGTCAGAAGGACAGTAAGCCTCAGGGCAGAACTAGCACCCTGAGACGGCGGTCCTCTCTGCTGCGCTGCAGATCCCCCCAGGACAGCTCGGAGGAGGTCAGATCATGCAGATGGCAGTGAAATTTGTTTATCAGTGTATAAAGATAGTGACATTTCTTGCCCTTTGCTTCTACTTAATTATGTCTTTTGCCTATTTTCAGATCTCCCTGTTAGACTCCAAACGAAGTATGAACATTGGAATATTTCTGCGCCAGTTCAAGATGTAAGTTTCTTTATTCATAAGTAGAGCTGCAGGTTTGAGCTTCTTAAATGTGAAGATTTGTAGTTTTTTTCTGTTTTGTATCATTGGAAATTGAACATGTTTGGTTTTGGACCATTGGTCAGACAAAATAAAACATTTGAAGATGTCATATTGGGCATTGAGAAATTGTTATGGACAGTTTTTTTTTTCTCATTTTAAAGACTTAAAAATGTATTCATTAATCAAGATGATAATCAGCATATGGTAATCGATAATGACAATAACTGTTACAGCCCTATTCCCAAAAATCTGGTCCACTTTCAGTTTCAGCTTTGAGCCTTTTTGTCTACATTTGCTGGAGGTCACCATCAACCCAAGACTGAAAGTAGTTTTAACAGCAGGAAACAGAGGTGTTTACATGTGTGCCCAGGGGACCAGTCCTTCACTTGAGTTTAACTGGAGTGTGTGGCCATATTTCAAAGCTGTGTGTGCAGTTTGTGCCAGAAGTGTGAAGTGTCATCAAGACAGAGGATGTCTGGTGTCGGGGAGGGGGAGAAAAGTATATTGCAGGGGACAGGTGCAGGGGAGGGTCCACCCTGAGTGGCTGGACTGGTGGTCTTGAAGGAGGGTAGTGGGTAATTGGCTGGGTTTAGCCCTAAGAGTCAGAGTTGACACCTGCTGATTCCCTTAAAGAGTGTCTAATGTTAAGCCTACTCCCTTCTGAGAGAAACCCCACTGGTGGCTCATCATAATCACCCATCCCCCAAAGTTTAGCATATTTTCTTGGTTCAAACAAAGCTTCTTGTAATAGGGCTATTTAATAATTGTTAAAGCAGACTTGCATATAGTTTAATGTCTCAAACATTCTGATTAACGTTTTGATTTTGAATATCATGACAAATGCAGCTTTCGCAGGCAGAAATGATGATACGAAGACATGGAAAATAAGTGCTGAGTTGCTATATGCCCCCACATGTGCATGAAATGTTCACGAAGACTCAATTGTGCGCCTCTCAACTGAAGAGTGGTTCTTTTGTAAACCAGATCTGTCGAGACTTGTAGGGAAAGCCATTACGTAAAATCAGCTTCTGGTGTACGCAAACATTTGCCTTGTTGGGAGCTTATTTGCACTCTGTTCTAAACACAGACAGCGCTACTGTTGAAATGTGGGTGTAGTTTAAACACAGTTTGTATTGTTAGACATCAGTGTCTGAGTAGTTACTTCAATATCTTTTTATTATGGGATAGTTCCATTTATAGGCTGTGTCACTCAGAGCGTTGTTTTCAATAGGACTAGTTGGGGCAAATAAAACAACACACAATAGGAGTTAAAGGGATAGTTTTTTACGTTTGGCTGTATGAGGTACTTATACATAGTCAGTGTATTACCTGCAGTAGATGGTGGGTTGGTGTGTCTCTGGTTTGAAGAAGCAGAGAGTTGTACTGGCACGAAAGCCAAGCAATGCACTGCTGTGGACTGAGTCAGCAGCAAAATATATTTTAGCCACCAGAAAAGGCCAACCAAAATATTGTTTCAAGTGTATGCTATTCACAATATTTAAGCACTTTACCTTGCCATCAGACAGCCAATTCCTTTGGAACTACAGTTTCTCAACTCTTTGCATACGTAGTTCCTAGGGCAACTTGGCCGTGCATTGTATAATTTCTCGGGAGATCAGCTGATCCTGTCCACAGAGGTACATTTCCGTTTTGAAAGGGAGTTCTATTGAAAATGATTTATTCTCAGTTTGCCTTAGATGTCTTCATAGGTAGACCCGGAACTGTTGGTGTCAAAGAATTAAGTATGGATATAAATGTTGAGCTTTGAACAAGGAGAGCATGTTAAAGAATAAAAGCCACACGCAGTAGCATGCACATAATGGGGTGTGAACATGTGTGATGGGGCTGTAAGATGAGGGGGAGGGGAGAGGATCATGCAAAATTGCTGGAATAGAGGACAGAAGTGTCACTCAGAAGAAGTAAGTCAGAAGTGAAACAGTCAGTCAATTCAGTTTCTGCTCTTTCACCTTGACAACCCCAAGACCTTTCAGACATGCTCTCTGCATGTCTGCCTTTTATTTGCCCAGTGGATATGCCACTTTATGTCGCCAATGTGGCGTCAAACAACCCCTCTCTACCCAACACTTTGACTGATAAGAATGGGATAAGCCTAAATATTGTGTGATCAAGGAAAAACAAAGAGCTGATACTATTCATAACAAGAGCTAAATTAAGAGGTGTGGTGCCTTTTCTCAAGCTGAAACCCCCATCGACTCTTTACAATGATGTCATACCATAAATGTGTTGTCATCTTTCCGCAGGCCTGCTAAGGAGATAGTTGAGGATATCAGGCAGGGTGCTGGGGACCGTTATGGAGCCGAGAAGCTCACAGAGCTCTGCAAATTGCTGCCTGACATCGAGGAGGTAAAGTGCCTTTTTTTTTGGCATACAAATACAACAGTGGCACCCCCTTCTTCTCCCTCCCTCTTCTCTTACTCATCATCTGGCTCTGGTTAGGATGATCAAAAGTTTGCCATTACACCATGTTGTATGATGTGGTCTGTTTCCGGAGAGGGGCCACACTGAAAGATATTGGAATTGACTGCTGAGTGACTGGCATGTTAGTTTTAGTACTGGAGATTGTTTTGGGGGTTTTTTTGTTTTGTTTTTTCAATCAAAGCTGCTTTCCAGATTTTACTTAGCATCTGTTCTCTCTCAGGAGTCTCGCCTGAGGAGGTTCAGTGGGGAGCGGAGCTGGCTTGGAGAGCCTGATCTTTTCATGCTGCTGTTGGTGGAAGTCCCCAGGTACACCCTTTGCCCCAGACTGGATACAATCACCAAAAATATCACCTGTACTTTCCAACAGTTTCTTTGTTTTTGTTTCTTTTTCCTGTTTATTTGTATGTCACTGCGTCAATTTGTGATGACGTGTTTGTTGAACTGATGATTCATCAGGAGTGCCTTCTTCATGCCTCCCTCATCACTCACCCCTGACCACTCATCCATCCGTCCCACTCTTTCCCCTTCCATTAGTTTTCGGCTGCGTCTGGATGCCATGATCCTGCAACAAGAGTTTGACCCCGCTGTGACCTCTCTGTGTGTGGCAGCCAGATGTCTGAGGGAGGCGGCCAGAGGTAAAGTCCACAGCAGGGAGTTGTGTGCTCCACCGCAATAGAGACTGAGGTCTATTTTGGCCCTTTTGAAATGCTATTATTTAGACTGAGTCCAAGTTTGACCTTTGGGAGAAACCTGCTATCAGTTTTTGTGTACGAGTTCAGCTTGCTTGAATGTCAGTTCTTCAAAACAAAGTTGCTGACTCAGGCCTTGATATCGGCTACATGCACATTCATACACATTATTCCTCAGCCTTGATGCACAGTATTGAATCTCTGTCTTTGACTCTCCTAGAACTGCTGAGCTGTCCTGAATTACACTCCATCCTTCGTTTGGTGCTGAAAGCAGGGAACTATATGAATGCTGTGAGTACTAATTTTTTTCAATTGAGCCTGCCAAAGTGGAATCGGCTCTTTCTACTCGATCTGCATACAATATACCAGTTGCTATAGGGTCTGGGTGTGTGTTTAGGGGCATCACTCTGACTGTGCAACTTGGTTTTGTATCATTATTTGTTTAAAGTTTTCGTGTGTGTGTGGTTTCTGACCTTGTATGTGGCTTCTCAGGGTGGATATGCGGGGAATGCCGCTGGTTTCAGAATTTCATCGCTGCTCAAACTGGCTGACACCAAAGCCAACAAGCCAGGCATGAATCTGCTGCATTTTGTAGCTATGGTAAGATCTGACATTTTGGTGCATTAAGAGAACATACTGTAATGTCCAACATGTGCTGAATAAATCCATCTTTTTAACAACAAGAATAAAAAGGAGCTTGTTCAACAGAGTGTGTGTTAGACCTCTTTTTTAACAATGTGAACATTATTGTTTAGGAATAGGATGAGAGGAGGTTTTTTAAGGTTTTTTTAAAAAGATGGACCTCTAAACTAAAAAGGTATTCATATTACTGATTGTGGGGGGAAAAAATAGGAGGATTTCTTGTTGCATTTTTTTGCAAGAAACAGTCGTTTCTGACCACAAAGTGTTTAGAGAACAGTAGCCTCTCAATCCAGACTGCTCCACAGAGCACATGATTTTGTCAACATTAGCAAATGACGTGTTGCTTCTTTTGAAACAATAGCTGGATAATCATTTGTGTTTGTCTCCACAGGAAGCTGTGAAAAAGGACCATAGTTTACTGTCATTTCCCAGCCAACTAGGCCATGTTGGCTCCGCCTCCAGGTCAGTCCCTTCCCAAAAACTCCGATCCCATCAGATCCCACAGTGACTCAGAGAATATACAAGCCCTGCTAAATAACATCAATACACTCAAACAGGCTGCTAAAACAAGCTTAACGTGAATCTTTGGCTTTCTTGTATCAGAACAAGGAGCCCAGCTGTTAGCAATAACTAGCTGCCTGAGTGAAAGTGGGTCATGACAACATTGATACTCCAAGCCAATATTTAAGCTCTGCTGGGGAGTGTATCTGCAAGGTGCTAAGGAATGACCACCCTTATTCTGCTTTAAAAGTAAAGAGTATCACCCATGCACTGTCTTTTTTAGTATATACATGACAGAACTCAAGTCAGAGTCCATTTAAAAAAAATCATCATTTGTGTATTATATGTCCTCTCTTTCTCGGCAGGTTGGGTGAGGAGTCTGTATTGGAGGACTTATCAAAGTTAAAATGCAGAGTGGTGGCGCTCAAGGAACACATCCAGACTGAGGCAGAAATTCAGCAGCATACACAACCTTTCCTAGAGGTATTAAACATAGTCTGTGATATATTAAAATGTTATCTAATGGTTTACAACCAGCCTATCTCAACATTGTTTTTTTTTGTAGGGTAATAAATGTGCACGAGAATGCAAATGCCAAAGAACTTGTTTCAAAAGGTGACTGTGTGAACTTTTCCTGTGTGCAGGTGGCTGAAGAGCGTCTGAAGGAGGCAGAGGATGAGGTGGAGGGCATGAGGATGTCTAGTCAGGCTCTGCTGGAGTTCTTCTGTGAAGACGACAGCACCTTCAAACTAGAGGAGGCTTGCAAGGTCTTCCATTCGTTTTGCCATCGCTTCCAAAAAGCTGTCCAGGTAAGATTTAGACATTGGAAATCTGTTGACAGAAACATTATGTTGTCAAAAAGAGTTATATAAAGAGTGATAGATAGAGAGATAGATGCATAGATATAGATTCAACTCTGCACTAAGAGTCCTCGTCCAATAAATTATTCTTTCCCTTTTCTGCAGGAGAATGCAGAGCGGGAGCTCAAAGAGCAGAAACGTCTAGAGCGTCAACGCATGATGGGGGAAAAGCGTCGCTCTCTGGCAGTTTGTACGGGGCTGGAGCTGAGCCTCAGCCTCGCCAGAGAGCCTCACAGTCAGGAGAACCAAGATGAGCTGGAGAAAGTCCTAGAGAAGAGCTTGAGCCACACTTGGAGTCGACGTAGCCTGAGAAGCTCCGACTCCCGCAGACTTTCCCATCAACTCCACAACGATGCCCATCTCCATAACTTGTCCATGTTTAAGAGCTTCCCTGAGCTGGGCAGCAGCCCGACGTCGACCAGTTACCACTCTAGCAGCTCCTCTGACCACGAGACCACCGCTGTGCTTTGTAGTTCCCCAGAGACTGATGGCACATGCTCCCCCACTGACAAAGAACCTGTTCTAGGTACAGAGAGCAGGTCTCAGCACAGCCAAGCAAGTAACCGGAGCATGGAATCAGTTCAGGACTCGGGCATAGCTACATTTAGTCATTCTCAACATGGATGTGGCTTCACACTCAAGCAACATAGGCCTGAGAGCATTTCTTATGTGCTTCAAGGCCAACCGAAGGCAACACGACTTGAAAACAAACCTGGAATTTCACATGAACACATGGTTTCCATGACCACTGAATCTTCAACCAGATCCTCTACAAATTCTTTTGCTGTACCCACTGATGCACCTGCCCTTTGTGTTAAAAACCAGACCTCCACTCATAGACATAGGTTTGGCCTGCCAGTGACAGACACTACTCGCCCTATTCAGAGTAAATCCAGTGGCTCTAGTTTTGATGAGTCTGTACCTCACTCTCGTCATACAAGTGGAATACTTTCTCACAGTGACACCAGGGCTGGGTCGTTAATGTACCAGAGATCTGAGAGCCAATCACAATCATCTGTAAATGCTCCAGAGAGGGTCCAGTCACAACCAGAGACGAGAGAGACGCCCCCCAATATCACAACAAGTGCTCTGATGCCTTTGCCTGATGCAGAATTAACAAAGCACAACAAGACAGAAGTGGCACCCACACCTGCGAAGGAGAACTGGATGCCCTCCAGTCTACCAGAGTTCAACCAATCACAGCCAGAAGAATACTCGGATTTTCCAATTCCTGAGAGGGAGACAGGGAGGTCATACTCCCGTGTGGTTGAAACACTGGAGTGCCACACTCTGGTGAAAGGCCTCCGGTCCTATGACGCCTTGTCACCCCCAACCTCCCCCCTCCCACGACCCACACCAAGCCTCTGCTCCAAGTGGAGGAAAGAGAGGGAGGGTGACCTTCGAGAGGGGACAAGTCCCGGGTCTCCTACATCAAAGGACGAGACTCGAACCATGAAGATCCCTGTGCGTAGTGGGGCGAAAAGGGGACTTGTGTCACGTGCTGGACCTTCCAATAGTGCAGGCATTCCCAGGGTGCGCTCCAAAACTGAGCCTTCAAACGGAGCCCCAACCCCCACTAACCCCCCCACTCCCAGCCGGCTGTCTACTCCTCGTAGCATATCCATGCGCTCATCTCCTATCGCACAGCCTGCAGCTATTCAGACAGAGGTGAAACGAAGTAATAGCACACGGGAGAGGACTGTAAGTGACCCACAGACTCCAGGAAAGCCCTACTTGACTCGCAGGACCTCAGACAGATCCGTACCAGACAAGGTCTCAGGCAGCACCCAACCAGCCTTTATCAGAGGATCTCCTCTCCGTGTGTCAAAACGACTTGCGCCGAATTCTGAGAATCAGGTGCCCTCCCAGCCTCGCACCGCCCACAGCCCGTCCTCCGCCACGGCCAAGACCATACGCACGGCTGTTATATCTGCTGCCAGAAGTAAAACTGCCAAGACAACAAGCACAAGCACCTCTCCTGCTAGCTCTAAAATCCCGACAGCTTCACGGATACCTGGTCCCAAAATGCCTCGAGCAACCGCAGCTCAGCCACTGTGGAAGTGATGAAAGTGAATAAGTGCTTGTGCTGCACGGTTCTTTCACACTTCTCTTGCCCTTTAATGGATTTCAGTTTATTATATTCAGTGTGGGTATTCATGAAGAGTGTGAGTCAGGTTTCTGGTCTTAATTTAGGTTGTCCTAAATTCGACTTTTATAAATGTGTATGTCGTTGCCTAGTGCCTAGGTTCTACATATGTAAAATGGAGCTGCACTGGGAGCATCTGGGACACTTTATCATGTGCTTCATGCAATAGCAGAATAGTAGATCCTCCAAAACCTACCTCTTTTTACACCCATTTGTGTCCTTTGCAGGCAAAAGGACACCACAAGGAGATCCCTCTTACAGTCACTTTTCATGTGTAGAACAGGTTAACACTTAACTCACGTCAGTAAAGCAAGACCAAGTGACATTACTCTGCGCTTTGAAAGAACAAAATTGTAATTTGGGACACTGTTTCAGTCTCTCTAGCATTAAAAAAAAAAGTAGTTGTTTTTTACTGTGACCCTTCCGCTGAGTGATCATTGTATTCTCACACTTGGCTGTCTGACAGTCCAAACTGAACTCGGTACAATATTGAACTGTTCATCCTCTTGTTGAGAGGCCTCATGCACTTTACAAACTGAAGAAGAGGCTGCGAGGTGATGATTACGGACATTTTTTTAATTTTATGTCAAAAGATTCTATAACTTAATTGAATAGCATTGGTTGTTATTCACTGTATTATGTTGATTTATAAATAAGAGAAGATGAATAAAGACGGTGATCTGTCATCAGCTGAATTAAAAAGTATGTGTGTGTGTTGTTGATATGTTCTTCAGTTTTGTATTCAGGGGCACTTGACAGCTTTCACTTTCAAGATCCCCCCTCTTCCGCATCCAACTGCTGCCATTGCGTCTTGCTGTCCCCTGTCTTCTTGTCACCCTCATTTTCTCTCTCCCACTCGTCTGAACTCCCACTTGCTGCATCTCTTGACACAGTCACCCCCTGTCTCTGTCAGTGGCTGTTGTCATGGAAATGCTACAGACGACCCAGGGAATCTCCTGGCAGAATAGTAGGGTGCAAGGGTTGGGGTGGAGGGTGACTGTGGGTGTAGGGTCCCAGTGGGAATTCTGTCTTTATAGGTTGCAGTGACGCCAGAACCTCTTGGGAAAGGCAATAAACCAGTGCCTCTTTGTTTTCTTGAGTGTCCGGTTGTCGGTCAGTGCTGGCCTCTTAACCTGCCCCAGTGTATAGAGGTGACATCATCAACGGGTGTCCAGGGGTGCAGGACAGAGTAGTCTAAAGTAATCCCTCTTTTAGCTTCCTTTAGTGTTTTCTGCATTGATCGGAGAGCATTGGCTTCAAGAATAATGACTTGTCTGAAGGTGAAAGTGATTGCTTATGGCTTCGATGGTTTTAAGACCAGTGCTGACTGAGGATGAGGTCCCAAAGACAGGAGACAGGACTGTGGGCCTGTATGTATGCATACACTGTGGCATTTAATGGTGAGAATGTAGCAAGTTCAAGAGAAAGGGTAAAGTCAGAGCAGAAAGTCTGTAGGCCTCCATGCATTCGGATTCAGACTCTTCTTGAAATGTAAAGACTGGTAAAATGCAGGGGCAGCACTTGTAGTGAGATTGAGTGGATTTAAAGTGTTAGATGGGAAGTCCGTAAGGTTTAGGGACACTGATACGTTTTACAGTCTATGGTGTGTAATTTATTTATTTTTAAGAGCTAATTATTGTGGTCAAGGGGTCACATTCATGGAAAAGGAAGCGATTTTATCTTTGCCATTATTTAAGGAAAGAAATGCTTTTTGTTGCAGGGGGAAAATGCCATGCCAAACTCCATTCATAAATCTGGCAATTGAATACGATGTTGATGAGAGGCAAATATTTGAGGGTGACTAGGGACTTTTTCTGCAGTGGTAGGAGCAGCAGCAGAAGGGAACCAAGTACATTTACTCAAGTACCCTACTTAAGAACAGTTTTGAGGTACATTTACTTTAAGTATTTCAGTATTCATTTTAGCATCATTTATTGTACTTGGTACATCACGTTTATTTTACAGATAAAACAAGATTTTCCATTCAAAATATGAGATAATAATATATGAAGCATTTTTCACAGCAACCCTCGTTGAGCTTCACTTTGAAAAACATTAAAATGCTGTAAATGAATCAGTAACAAACTGAAAGGAGCCTTTCTGGAGAGTACTTTCACTTTTGTTTCTAATAAGATTTTACTTCCATATATTTAAATACATTCATGAATGCAGGACTTTTACTTAGCTCTCAAACACTTTTTCCACCAGTGGGTAGAAATCACTATTTTAGAAAGCAGACAAATGATATTACTTGGCCTGTTATTCTGACAGCATATTCTGCATCTTGTCCTCCACACAAACTCTTTTTCAACACTGTTCACATGGAAGTCAGACAATCATATGAAAGCGGAACAGTTTAACAACGCCATCTAGTGTCGTACAAACGACAGTGACAAAATAAAACTACAACTACCAGTTTGCATTGTTTCCGTACGTCGATCTTTACGTAATGGACAGCTCCCCGGATGCGGCTGTGATTGACTATACCAGGCAAAAAGAGATCGAAAGCCAAGTGGCGGTAAGTCACAAAATCCTTAAAATCCCCCTGTTCCAGCAAATCCCCACCTCTGGGACATAAATTAGAACAGAATAGAATATTTATAGTAAGTTGTAGGATGTTATCTGGCTAGGAACAGGTCTTTTTGAGAAGTGGCTTGGAAATAAACTTTCAACTTGTTTGCTAACTAGCTAGCTTGTTAGCCCTCAAACGCGCTAGTTCCTTAGCTTTAAGCTAGCCACTGGGGGAACGCCTAGAATAATAAGTGAACAGTGCGAAATAATAAACACCAGAAAATTAGCCTTTCAGTTTCGATTCACTCGTTGTTCTTTGACCAAGGACTAGTTATGCAACTGTCCAGATGTTATTAATTAGCGGACGGCTGAAATTGTTGCTAAGTTATTCTCTGTTACGTTAATTACGTCGAGGGGCTAACGTTGGCGGCGGTTAGCTCGTCTGCTAATTGAGTTAAAAGCAGAGTTAAGTAGTATAAACTACTGTCCCAGAATAACTTGAATAGTCATCCGCCTCATCACTGGTGACGATTTGCCTCTCAGAGCATGGATCATTGTTTTTAAGTTTGAAGTTACCCAGGTGCCCTTTTTCTGTTGTCAGGTGCTGCAGCCCCAGTGGTCGTAGGCAGGATGCAGACCATAAAGTGTGTGGTGGTTGGTGACGGGGCAGTGGGTAAAACCTGCCTACTCATCTCTTATACCACAAATGCCTTCCCTGAAGAGTATATTCCCACAGTGTTTGACAACTACAGCGCTCAAATGAGCGTAGACAGCCGCACTGTCAGCCTCAACTTGTGGGACACAGCAGGCCAGGAGGAGTATGACCGCCTGCGCACTCTCTCCTATCCCCAGACCAATGTTTTCATCATCTGTTTTTCCATCGGCAGCCCCTCCTCCCATGCCAATGTCAGGCACAAGTGGCACCCGGAGGTGTCTCACCACTGCCCCAACGTGCCCATCCTACTGGTGGGCACCAAGAGAGACCTGAGGGGTGATGCAGAAACAGTGAAGAAGTTGAAGGAGCAGGGCCTGGCCCCTACCACCCAGCCGCAGGGCAACGCCCTGGCCAAGCAGATTGGGGCGGTTAAATACATGGAGTGTTCTGCTCTGCTGCAGGATGGTGTCAGAGAGGTGTTTGCTGAAGCTGTAAGGGCAGTGTTGTATCCAGTCACGAAAAAGAACCCCAAGAAGTGCGTGCTGTTGTAATAAATGGTTCCCAGATTTGGACTGTGGAGAGCAATGATGGAGATCCACAGATGCAAAGGAAGGCTGAGGAACGAAGGTCGTCATCTGGCTGCCTCTATACCACATCCAGCAGTTTAGACTTTGTTTTCAGCTCCTCTGTAACTCCTCTCTTCCTTTCATTCATCTCCTGGAGGATTTCACTTGTTGCCATCATCACCAAAGTGACTATGCCAAAATGGGGGCAACAGGCCGTATCTCCTCTATTTTTCTTACATTTTAACTTTTGATATTTACACTTTTTTCCCCAAAAATTTACATCTGTTCTACATTTATAGCTTCTCTGCTTTTATAAAAAATGCTGATCATGGTTTTCACAAACCATAATAACATCCAAACCAACCAACCCAGCTACCCTGTTTGACTGGAGCGAAGAGATCTGCCTTTGTTCAGGTGGAGAAATAATGACTACCTCATACTCTCACCTAGGTTGCATCTCATGAGTCTCGAACAGCGTCACCATCAAGATGCTTGACTTGCCTATTTAGATGTAATAAACAGCCAAGTAGAGGGTGAACAAGATTTAATTTCAAGCAGCTTGAGTCCAGACAAGGTGTGATGACTCCCGGACAAATGCCAGTACCCCGTTAACCAATATGCACGGATTAGAGGTTAAACTCCCGAGCTGCAGGTCCCCTTGTGCTCAGTCTGGCATGTTAGAGCTGTCTGGCAGGCTGCTTTTTCAGCCTCCTGCACTTCTCTCTCACCGCCATGCATGGACGAGCCAGGAGGCCTTTGAAGATAAGCCAGGGCCCATTAAAAGCAGCCGACCATTTGCCCTCTTCAGTAATAGAGGAGCAGGTGTTGTAAGGCCTTCGCCAAAATAACCCACACTGGCACAGAATTTCTTGAGATACATCAGGAAGTCAGGTTGTAGCACAGCTGTCCTTTGTCTACGTCTTAACTCCTGAGGCTCACACCGAGTGCCGTTAAAACATGCCTAAGAATTACTTTTTGACAGGGTGGGGGTCAAAGAGACTGTATTTTGTCTAATGTTGAATTTACTCTGTAAATGATTTTTTTTCCCGCAAATGTTTTTAACCTACGAGTGCGATTATGGCCAAAGTTGGATATATTTTTTGTAATAGCTTATGTGTATTTGATCAGTAAGATGTTTTGTGTGTAATAGCGTAATAGTTCATACTCAAATTTGATAAACCAGAAGTCCACAATGCTTCCCTTGTCATTTACATTGTTGCCTTACATTTTAAGGTCAGCACACTATGACCACTGACAATGACTGATTCAGCATAGCATATATACCCAGAAGATGTTTTAACTGACTTGTGCTAGGCCATATACACTTCTTTCCTATACTGTCTATGTTAGTGGAATATCATTTCACCTTGGAAGAAGCACAGTGTCGTTGCTGCCTAGTTAATTTTTCTACCATGTAACAGCAATTTATTTACAATATGGAAGGAGCCTTTTGATTGGTCAGGTGCCTTATCTAAACCAAAGACCATAGCAGTGCTCCCTTGTCAAACCCAGAGGCTCTCATTATGGTGATGCAAGTGCCCTAAGACCTTTTTTAAAAATGCAGGTCGAACCAACTCTGGGTTTCATTTTTGTTATTTTGTGTAGCTTTCTGCCTTAGTTCCTGTCAGTAAACACACTCTTGCAGCCCTCTTTGTAAGACACAGGTGCTAAACTGACATCTTTCGCGGCAAGCCTGTTTGCATTTGTGAAACGGCGCACATGAAACGGAGTGCTCATGGCCCACAGCTCTTGACAGATTGTGGTCTACATCCTTGCATTGCATGGTGCAGTTAAGGGCAAGGCACAAGTACAACTTGCAAGTACGGTTTACAAAGAGCTGCGTTGGTGGAACGTGCCTGTCACATTTGAAGATTTTTATACATTTTCTATATTTTTTTTTTAGTAATAACTGGTTGCTAATTTGTGCTTTCAGCTACCAGTAATACCAGTAACCCTTTTTACTCTAATTATTTCATTTACTCACTCGAGTGGGGTGTATTACAAGTCAACCTAGATTGTGGCCTGTATGAAAAGTCTTGAATAACCGAAGCGCAACACGAGCAAAAGAGTTTGTGTAACAACACTGATGCGGTTTGAGATCTGCCGAAGAATGTGTGAAAATTTCCCAGATTGGTGAGCGGAGGGTTGAATGTAAGTGCATAATATGTCAAACTGTCAACTGTGGTGAGTTGTTTTTTTTGTTTTTTTTTCTCCGTGTCCTGATTTCACTCAAATAATGCTGATGAAGTGGAACATACACCTGTGGGCTCTCTGTCTGTCCCAGAGCTGTATGCTACCGTGTGCGTGGTACTACGCTTTTACACTGGGAACTTGATTTGTAGAAATCCGTTTGTAATTGTTTTATATATAACAAAAGCATATTTGTATAAATGAACTAACAGTGAGATGATTTTAAATTATGCCAAATAAAATGGTGGTTAAAACCAGACACTGATGATGCATCTTTTTTTTCCCCTTGCTGTTTTGTGACTTTACAAAAGAACTCTTGGTTTGACACATAATCAGCACATTAGTGCACAGCTGTAAGCAACAATGGAAGAATAAAGTCATACTGAGGTGTACACCAGAACTGAGTCACACACATTGACACAGCACAGCTACTTATATTTTCAGCTCAGGAAACCACACTAGGTCCCCGTGACACACACAACTTCATGTTATAATTCATGTTTTGTATTAATGTTTCAGTTACCATGTCCGGACACTAGATGGACACAGTGCTCTTGGGTGGGTTCCATTCTTCAAAGTCTGTTTGTCCCAATCCCCCTCCGCCCCCGCCCGCCCGCCCGCCCGCCCCTCCTCTCTACATTTGGAGTTAATGGTCTGTACCCCTCCGGTTTTCAGGGCTATCATTCAACTTAGCAGACACACACAAGTTGAATCGGTTGCATCAGCTACTCTAAAAGATTCCCTCGACCTTTATGCGTGGTGGCTCTGACAAATGACAGATGTGTTGAACTCCACCAAAGGCTCGTTACAACATTAGTGCAGCAACCTTTTGAAGAGCCCATTTCCTCTGCGGTCTGTCTAAATGTTTTACGACAAAAACAATGCTCAGTGTATGTTTACAGCCTGTAAATGTTTTGTTACTGCCTGTGTTGGGCTCAGTGAACTCTGCCAAGTATGAATTGTAAAGCAAACTCAGGAAAGCAGTGCTTAGTGTGTGAATCAGTTTAGACCTTCAACACAAACTTGCAAAAGTAGGCTTACTCACAGTTAGGGTGGATCACAACTGAGACTTTTTAGGGGTGAACCACAAACTTGCCTGTTTTCAGATACATGAGTCCTGAAAAAGTTCAGTTACATTTTTATTTTTTTAATGAGAACATGTAAAAACCTGTTTGTGTAATGATTATCCCCCTTGTTTATGATAAAGACTTAAATAATGGTACATGAAAAAGTACACAACAAAATAAATGTAGTTTGGATACTAAAAGACAAACACAAAATCTTTTACACTATTAAAAGACTAATAGAACAATTCATTAAACCAGAGGTAACCAAAGGTGGAATTCTCATCTAAGGAGTACTCAGGCAGAAGAAAGTTGATCTAGCTGACATTTTATCATCAATAATGATTATTATATAATATTAATATATATTACATTGGGGACCTCACCAATCACACACAAACATCACTCACATCTAACAACCTCCGCTCATTATAAATAATTGTAAAACATAAATGGAAGTGGAAGTATGGGGCTCAATGTAAACAGCATTAACACTACATGGTAGTGTAGTCAAGACCGCCCAAACCGAGACCAAGTCAGAGTTTAACGAGACCGAGACAAGACCAAGACTTTTAGGGGCTGAGAGCAGTCGAGCCCAAGACCAAGGGAGGGCAAGACCGAGTCAAGACCAAGACCAGTTCCCTGCATTGCATGGCACGCAATAAAATATGGAACATGATCATAGGTACTTCACAAATTGATCTGAAAGATCCACATTCCCATTAAAACACCCACATGCAAACACTAAGAGCTGAAATCAATGTAAGCATTGCAGGGAGGGGTGACAGTCATTAATTAGGGTTATTGCATTTGAAGCAATATTTTTTACTTCCAATCAAAGTTAGGATGTTAACAAATCAGACAATGCAAAAGCAATTTATTGATATTCCCAAAGTTATGGTCTTGACTGGTCTTGAAATAAAATCCCGAGTCCTGAATGTCCGAGACCGAGACAAGACCAAGACCATCAATATGTGGTCTTAAGACCGGTCTTAAGACCAAGACCGGTCTCAAGTACTACAACACTACTGCAAGGACACACAATCTCTGGCCCTAGTGCATTCTGAGGCTTCCCTACACACCAACCTAATCATGATCATGGTTTTAACTTTCTACTCATGTTGCCTATATTTGAAAGTAAGACCTGTCAAGCACTATTCAAGATAACATCATCCAAGATGAACAAATCAAACACAGGGCCCAGCACTCCACATTTGCATTCATCTGTGACAGACGCCAACTCAAATGGGTGTTTATGGTGTGCGGTATATGATCTGAATATAGATGCTTTTCATGCTGCATAGTCACACAGTGAACCTTGTGTTTGAGCATAGCAGGAGGTGAGATTTTATACTTTCTGTGAGTCATCGGCGTGGAGTGAGTGGGAGTGCTGGCCTCCACCGGGGCCTTGATCTCAGCTCTGTCTATCGCTCCTCAATCTCCCTTGTTCCTCTCCTCCCTCTTACTGTCCGTTTGATGATGTGCTGGGTAAAGCCAAAAGGCCGGGCAGCTCCCGGCACTATTCAGTCAAGGAACTGGGGAGATTCCTCCTCTTCTCCTTGTCTAAAGATGAAAAAGCAAAAGGCCTTGATCTAATAGGCAGCCCGCAGCTAGACCGAGACTGAGAAAGCTGCAGTTCTGCATTTAAATCAAACTGTTCCAGCAGTGAGAGAGGGAAAATGAGATTGCAAAAACACAGAGGGGAGCAAAGGCCGTTGGCTGTGTTTGCAACAAAATAGGACTGGAGTGTGTTGCTGAGACAGTAATGGAATGCCAGCAAATGGGCATAAATAATGATTGAGTAGAGGGGACTCCATTGTTTCAATAAAGTAAATTAAAGGAAAGACGGGGGGAGAGGAGGAAAGATTGGTCGATAAAGAGAAGGAGCAAGATGACCTGACCCTTTCCTACTTCTTCAGGTCACATGGGCACGGTTGGTTTAAAGGAATGGTTTGACGTTTTGGGAAATAGGATTATTTGCTAAGCTAACCGTTACAGCTACAGTCAGCAGATGGTTAGCTTAGCTTTGCACAAAGACAGGAAACGGGGAAACAGCGAGCCTGGCTCTGTCTAAAGGGAACAGAATCTGCCTACCAGCACCTCTGAAGCTAAAAAAAGTCAACAATTGACAGTAATAAAATTATCTAGATAGAATTGTTGATTTCCTGGCAACCTCACAGTGAAGAAAAGACTCCAGGAAATCACTGTGTCCAGCTTAGAAATACCACATAAACTACAACGTGTTGTTTTTACCCTTCATTTTTTGTATAGATGAAACAAAAGAGATAAATAGAAGCTTTAGAGGTGACCTATAGGTAGATTTTGTTACCTTTGGACAGAGCCAGGCAGTCTCATTCCCCCTGTATCCCATCATGCAAAGCTAAGCTAACCAGTTGCTGGCTGCAGTTTGATATTGAACCCACAGATATGAGAGCGGTATTGATCCTCTCATCTAACTTTCTCATATTTTGCACATCCCTGCACTAACTGTAATTTAACCAATAGTCATATTAAACATATCCTTTATTATTGTTTTATATTTTAATTTATTATTGTCAATGGAATATTTTATATTTATTTATTTTATATTGATTACTTGACCTGCAGTACTTGCTCGATCTTTATCTTTCTTATATTTTTCTACCTGCTCTGTTTATTGTTCATTGTTAAGCACCAAAACACCAAAGCAAAGTCCTTGCATTTGCAAACGTACTTGGCAATAAACCTGATTCTGCTTCTGATTCTGAAATGTTGCCTACAGCTCTGAGAACCAGCCCTAATAAAGGCCTGTGGGCGCTGAACTATTGTAATTGTAAGAGAGTAAAGAAAGAAAGCGAACAGAGAGAAGAAAAGAGCAGACACCCAGGTCTACTCAAGTATTAATAATGTTGGTTTGCGGGCTTGGAGGTGGGAAACTTCTGCCTGTAAATCACTGCAGTAACACTGTTGGGAACAGAGTCCCCAAGTGCCCTCCTCACATTGTTCCTCAAATGAGTGCTCCTGAGAAAAAAAACTCAGAATGAAACTTGATGCGCAGTCTCTCTAAATCCACAAGAGGCTGTTCACACCCTGTCATTCACTGAGGTCTGTATGTATCACCATAGTGTGGAGAGGCCAGATGGCATGGGCTGCCAAAGCAAGTCAACTCTGACACTTTTTAGAGGCACGTTCACACCACAGTGGGGTTTGAGTGATGAAGTGAGAAAAGGGTAGAGAAAAAGCATGAGAGATCTTTGTGGGTCAAGCTGTGGTCAGATGTAAGTGAAAGCAATCGATGAGCTGACTTTGAGCTTTGCGGTTCTTCATTAAGATTGGATGGGACATATAACAGATCACACACCCAGAGCATTTTGCCCTTCCCAATTACCAGCTATAACTTTGGTTTTATGCTCCGACTGAGCTGTCATAACCCTAACATGACAGGGCAGCGTGAAACCAAACACTGTAAAGTCTAAACAAGCAACATCTCCACATTCCTCCCCGTTCCCCTCCTTTCGCTTTCGTCCTCTCTCTGCCTTTGTTTTGCTTTCTGGTGTGCGTCAGTGTCAGCTATCCCCGGGATCTGTCAGCAAGAGAGCGGAACCTTTTCACAAACTTGTCAATTCAGGCGGTGAGCAAAAGGTCACTCAGCAATGTAGGCCGCCCGCTACTCAACCGACCCAAACGCTGCCAACTCTGAATACATTTGCAAACCTCAGCCCGATGAGCGTAAAACCTGAGGGACGGACAGAGCAAGAAACTGTTCCTCTCTTGATGCTCCGTTACAGCAAAATGTATTTCAGCCATTTAGAGAGAGAGTTGGTGTTTCTGGGACAGTGTCCTCCGTGTGTGTCGAGACAGAACATCCTGTGCTGCCTTGGTTACTGCTCTCCTGCAGCGCTGTGCCTGCTTTGATCTCACCCGCCTCGTCTATGAGGAGCAGATTTTACCGTTCTGCTCACATCGAAGTAGATTGTGTGGTTTAACCAGGTGGAAAATGCTTGCTAGAGTACAAGGGAGATATTTTTACCTCCTATATGGACTTGGCAACGGGGTTCTGTGGTCAGAGGCAATCTCTTTTCACTATGGATCTGAAATGCACATTTCTGTCTCTCATTGGTTCAGTTTCACTCGTCAGGGTTTCGTTGTCATTGAGGATGACACTGTAACAGCACTTCCAGGTGTTGTAAGCTGTGAAAGAAAGAGTCCTGACAGCATTAATCCAATTGTCTTTAGTCCCATGTGAGGAAAAGGGGATTGGGTTCTGTGTGTGTGTGTTTGAGATGTTTATGGATTACTGAGAGGCCAGCCTCTGCAGTTGAGCCTTTTCTGGACATGGAATACGTCACTGGCGTGGAGACTGTTTTACTTGGCTCTCAACACATAAACCTCTTAGCCTGCTCTCAGCCTGCATTCTGCAAAAAGACAGAATTAAATATGATCTGCAGATTTTAAAAAAGCTGTTTCCCTTCAAGAAGTAATATCTGTCTCATTGTGTTGAGAAACAACAGTTAGTGCTTCTGTGAGTATCGTTAGTGTCTGTCTAAGCTGCAATTAGGTAGCCAGTGGGAACTAATTTGGATAAAAGAAACTTTCCCAGGGGTAGCAGCTTCTCTCAAAGTAAGCAATGAGGAGTTTTTTCCTTCCCTCCATTATTCTATCTCCCTCATCCTTATCTCTTTGTTTCTGTCTCCAACGGATCTGCAGAGAAATATATGCATTTACTGCTGGCTCTGTTCAGAAACTTGGAAACCCAAAGGATCCACACGAGTGGATAGATATATTTATCCATATTTTGAGAAGTTTGGAGGATATGAAGTATAGACGGCCCATAAATTAGTTAGTGGACAGCTTACAGAAATATAAGACATTGACAAGCATCTGCTGATAAAGATCATGTGTTTTGATTGAAAGCTCCTGAACAGCTAATGGACATTTTGGCAAGGCTGTTTTAACTTTGAAACCCGACTTTTAAACAACAAGTCCCTAAAGTGCTCCAAAAGAAATTGAAATGAATGTCTCCAATTCCACTACAACTGGGCAAAATCCATCTGCAGGTGAAGACCGTGTGATTATTAAATGGACCTTTAAGGTGAGTCAGACTGAGGTCACAAAAATTACTACTTGACTTGATTTAACACTTGAAAGGTTTGGCCTGGTATACACCCTAAACAATTCGAAGTAAATAAGATTTCCACATACTCTGAATATTGAATTACTAGGCCTAATCACTGGCGGATCTTGGCCTCAGTTGTGTAAAAAAAAATGAGTAGGAAAAATACTATATTAACAGCTTTGAAAGCAAAAGTAAAAAGTGCAATGGCATTTTAGTGATCAGCATTCAGAGACCTGTGAAACTTCCAGTTTGCTAATAAAGACTTATGGATGTCTGAAAAGACTTTAAAACAGCTCTGACTTGTAAAGGGTCCTATCAAAAGTATAACTTTACACCCATTTTGAACATTTCAGCAATCACTCAGTCGCAAACTGACAGCAGGGCTTCGCTTCTTAAGAGCATTAGTGAGGTCAGCCACTAATGTTGAGTTCTATGACCTGGCTCGCAGTTGTCATTCCAGGTCCTTGCGTTGGATAGGACTGAGGTCACAAAACTCACAAAACCATTTCTTCATGGGCTTTGTGAACAGGGGAATCTGAACTTACTGTTACTTACCTGAGAAGAATAAGAACTGTATCTGATGCTCAAATGGACATAATACAAAAACTCTGGGAAACCATGGCTTTTGTTTGTGTGTTTTGAGATTTAAATATTCTACTAATATCCATACTAAAGCTTTTCAGTGGTCTCATTACCAAAATCCTGATGAATACTGTGAAAAAAATATATCTCATATGTTCGGCATATTTTGATATTTTATCTGTACACAAATACTGCTTTCTATGCATGTTTTTGAAGATAATGTACTACATGGATATTGCACACACACATCAGAAGCTGGAGTCAGGAGGAAAAAAAAACTCAAGTACACGTGTGCATTATTTGATATAATGCACATCTGTTGAAACTGACTCAAAATACGTCAACAGGAAACATCATGGGACCCAACTTTTTCAGTGTCATTATCTTTGCACAGAATTGGCAGAGATGAGCTCAGTGTGTGGGCGTTTGTGTTTTTTCCCGTGTTGATGTTTGCACGTGAAGCTGTGCTTGTTTGAGTGCTCTAATTGATGGTTTGCTTTTATAACATCTGACATTCTGAGACAGACAGCTTTTTCTGTGACCATGGAAACGGGAAATTAGCCCGTTCACTACGGTGAAGAGGGGTGTGAGCAACAAGGCTACAGTAATCTGCAGGCTGACACTTAGACAGTCATATCCTGAAGAGCGTTACAGAGGAGAGGAGAAGAGAGGAGAGGAGAGGAGAGGAGAGGAGAGAAGAGGAGAGGAGCAATAACGCTTCACATATATGGCGTTGCCTATCCCACTTTTCCCCAGAAACATATCGTTACACTCAATGCAACTCTCAGTACAAATCACAGCTCCATTCCTGATTGAGCTCTTCTTCCTCTCCACTGAAGTCTATTGGAGGTCTGGTGGGCTCTGTGAGAGAGACGTCTCCTCCAGATGTGGTATCTGCAGCTTAGTAGTGTGCAGTTAGGCTCCCCTGATGGCTTGGGAAGCAAGCTGTGTGAAGTAATTGAAGCTGGCTCCCCCTGGGGCTCTGCACTAATCGCTAATAAAGTCTACCTCCTTCCCACCAGCGCCTGGCAGAGTGTGTTTGACCCCTGCCTGCCTTCTCTGTGTGGTCCCATAATGAAGGTCAGGATAACTGGCTATATACACTCTATCACACACACAGCGTTCGCTAAGCCCAATCATAGAGCACAGATATCAAGAGACCTCACTAAAACACATGCAAATACATAGTGCCACCAAAAGTACATACTGTACATTGTAATTACAGTAAAGAATCATGCATTTGAGCATGCTCAGACACAGACATTCTGTTTGTGAACGCATCACTGCCAACTGATGTACATCCACACATATGGTCAGCCACACATTTCCCCCCACAGCGGGTCTGCAACGCCCTCCAGGGTTATTTTTTTGCTACAGTTTTAATTTCACAGCTGAAGAGAGGAGACAACGCTGTCTACTTGGCACAAAGCACATTGGTAAATGAACAAGATTTATGCTGAATAAAACATCTAGTGAGAATCCCTAATGCCCACAGTACTGAGCTGAATGTAAGCCTTAGAAGTAAAAAGAGGATCAAGAAAGGAATCTATTAAGACTGTTAAAATCGGTTTCATACCCTTTAAGATATGGGCACTGTGACCTCTGCTCTCATGTGCTTGAAAAGGTACTACCAATGTATGTATATGGCAGGAAATGAGGAGGGAGAGACAACAAACATCCACAGCCAACTCACAGCAGGGATGTTGCCATGACGTTGTCAGTCTCTGAAACCCCGAGGCCACAAGGACGCCCTGCTTGTAATGAACTTCACAAAACAGATACATAATATAGGAAGAACTACAATTTCCCTCTAGTCCCAACCTCATAGACTGCCAACCCATCATGTTGCTCACAATAACATCCAATACACAGATGTTTAGTAGTTTTTTTATGTGTTAGCATGCTAACATTTGCTAATTAGCAACAAAAAGAGTTATTTCAGTCTATACCAGAGAGTTGTATTCGATACTTTCACTCAAGTTGGACTCATCAGCTATGAAACTCAATTTGACTTGAGACATGTGCATTGTTATGCATTTTGGAGCTCTGCCAAAGCTTCATGAATAGTTAACAACATAACCAGGATGTATTAAAAGTCACCATTACCTCATGCTCACGTTTACTTGCAGCTGTGGACACCAGAATAAAATAGAGATAATGCTAAATCCAGTTGAAAGAAATTCATTTTATTATAAAAATAATTAGTCTACTGGACCAACCAACTCACTAACAATACCATAGAACCAAGCTGCTAAGAAAATTGTCGTGTTCAAGGTAATCAGTCATCAACAATCAGATTTAGAGCTGAAAGCATACATTATGTATAATATAGTGTCCCTTCCTGCAGCCACACACTCTCATCCCCAGCTCTCCGCAGTACTCTCGATCTGTTCCTATCTCCATCCCTTGTTCTCTTCTCTCAGGGCATGTTCTTTCCTTCAACTCCCCAGACCTGTCATCTTCTTGCCGTCCACCAGATGTCCTCGGACCTCTCTTCCCTTCCTCATCACCTGATTGCCCCACCCATTCACACACACCTGTTCCCACTTCTTATCAGTCCGACAACCTGACCTTCCTTGCTCATGTTATGACAGAAAATTGTGTCCTCTTACATTTAATATTTTATGTAGGATCTTTTAATATTATTATTATTATCATTACTATTATTGTTATGTTTGTCATTATTGTTATTGTTATTATAGATAGATATGTATTGGTTTTTTATCCTTTCCTCTCCTACACTCCTTATGTTAGTCTGTCCACATTTACTAGGGTTTAGGTCAGAGATGTGAGATTGTTTTGGTGTTTTCCTCTTGTTGTTCCTCTCCTAGAATGTTCACTCAAGGCTGAGAGAGGATCTCTGTTCCCCAAAACATAGAAACCTAAACTGTGTAAATGATTGCCCTGTATCAATACATCCCTTTGCTCGGGACCAGACGTTAGTGACTGTCCGAGGACACAGAACCTCTGGTCCAGCTGATTTGTGTTGTAGTACCTCTCTATTTATTATTTGTTTGTTGTAACTCAAGTATTTGCTCAACCTCTCACCAGGAATATAATTTCCACAGCACAATAGCTCACGTGTCTCCACTCTTCCTCATCAGTCCTGCAGTACTTGACCAGCCCTTTTCCACTCACTGCTTGCTACATTGATATATTGTGTTTTTGCATGCTTTGTGTTGTGGGTCCTGGTTTGTGCCTGCATTACCTGGATTTGATCATGGATGGTTTATTGTAATTTGGATTCCTGACTGCCTCCTTGCTTTTGTTGGATTACTCTCTGGTTACTTACCTTCCCGTAAATCTTTTTTAATATTAAATTACTGAACTGCATCAGCTCGGTGCTTAAGTGTCTGAATTTGGGTCCTACCCCTCTATCCCCGTTACCCTGCTTGCACCAGTTGTGACACTTGTGCTGGGCTTTTGAGAAGGTCCCTCCCTTAGAAGGAGCACTGACATCTAGAAGTAAAGTTTTCACGGTGAAAGATAAGAAAAGGTGAAACCTTAAAATCAGCTGTTCATTGCCATTTAAAATGGCCTCTATTCTTTGATGAGTCGAAGATCTATCTTCGAACGGCATCTTTGATCCAATTGTGCAAAATGCTTTTTGAACAATGAGGAGAAAGCTTCTCATGAATCTTACAGTGTGATGAGTGGTATGGTTCCCTAGAGGTCAATGTCAAAGGAAAAGCCAGGAGCTTGTTTAATTTCACCTCAGACATCCCTATGGGGTCCCTGGAAACACAATCTTGAAATTACTTTGCTCCCCAGAGCACACAGAGTCATCCTCTGTGTGTGTATGTGATTGTACACTTGTAGACCTGTGTAAATGCAAGTTATTGCTCAGTGTTCCTGTATTTGTTTTCCATGAGTAACAATCAACCTGCAGGGCCCATCATGTTCTGGTCTCTGTCAGACTTCCCCATCACTGACAGAGATGACTGTAATTATATGCTCAGTGTTGCTTCTCTCCAATACCAAAATAGATTTATGATTCACCATGGTGGGTGTGTGTGTGTGGACACACACGCACGGACACGCACTCACAAATGCGTGCGCAAACACTTTATGTGCAGCCACACAAACAAACATGTACACACCTCTCTAGTAATCAACTCTGATGGAACACAATTAATATCCTATTCCACCAGCCTTTGTTTTTTGGCTGTGGATTTAAAAAGAAATTAGGAACTCTCGGGAGAATTGACTCATGAAAACCAATATTTAGTGTGGTGACATTGTCTGCTGGAGGTCAGGGATAAAAGACTAGAGTACTCAGATCTGAACTGTCTTTATGAGGGAACAACACTGACTGGATGCAGGGTAAAATGAAGCACTAGTACAAAATACCCTCTATGGTTTTTATTAGGATGTGAGAAGTCTTTAGTATGCCGGAGGCCTCAGGTGTTGAGAGAAACAGAAGATTCCAATCTTAAGCTTCCCGTCTGTCTCTCAATGACACACCAATGGATACCCCGCCCATTCATTCCCCCTTCTAGTCTTCAATCAATAGCAGAAGCAGCAGGGGAGGGAGAGGTATCTTGGCTTCTCTCTGTTTCCCCCTTAAATCAGGCTTACTATGCAGGGAAGGAAGACAACCCCTTCATCCTTTATCTTGCTGGAAAGACAAGCCCGAGGAATGCCTTAAGGCAAACTGTGTGCTCTGCACTCTGCTGCGTGGCTGTCTCAATGATAAACTGTGTTTTTGTACCCTGCAGTGGAGTTCTGTGTGTGTCGCTATATATGGAAACTGTGGTTAGACATCAAGATACTGGTTTTAGGGTGGACAAGGACAACGAGATAGGAGATGTTTAAATGGCCGTTATGGTGGTTGTAGTCTTGCAGATAAACCAGGGGGTTTGACCTCGAGGGTTCTCTGACAAGTTGGGCAGTTATTGATATGCAACTGAATTTTTTGTCATGCTTCCTGAAGAAAATTTATCATAAATTTGTATCAAAGCTGGAAATTTCCTTTTTAGCCATTCATTCAGCAAAGGATGGCAATGTCAGTCTGTTGGTCGGTCGGTCAGTCCACCACTTAGGTCTAAACTGAAATATCTTAACAGCTAATGGACGGATTGCCATGAATGCTTGTACAGGCATTCATGATTCATGATTGTAATAACTTTGGTGACGCTCTGACTTTTCAAATATCACTGTCATCAGGTCATTCATTAGGTCGCTAGCATGATGTAGACTATTACTCTTGAAAAACCAGCATGTATATGCAGACATTTTAATGATGCATATTCTAAAGAAAAGGCCTAATGTAGCATAATAACATTTTGTGGCCTACAGGCATAAAATTTGGGTGGTTTCAGCATGCAAAGTGAAGTAGTTTGTTACAGAAAAAAGGAGATAATCTATTCCACCATCCTTTCAACAAGACTAACTTAACAAGACTTTTGACTGGTTTTAAAGCCAACGCTTTAACTCTCCTTCGATATAGCTGTCAGCCTTAACACCCATGTTTTACTTTATTGTCCTCCTCCTCCCTCTTCCTTTTGCCAGAGAGATGGATTGCTACAGATCAGGATGGAGGCGGCTGCCTTGGACAGACTGATGGGGAATGTGAGTGAGCCATCACTCTTGTAATGAGGTGTTGGGACAGAACTTAGGGTGAGAGTGGGTAGTGGGTAGTGGCCCATCAGGGGCCAGCCTGGAGGTCAGAATGGAGAGGTGTGACAGGACAAGGAAGAGCATAAACGCTGGTATTAGTGGGAGACTGAAATAGCTGCTACAAGGGCCTTGGTAACAGATCGAAGTCAGGTGTATATATGTGTGCGTTCAACAGAAGGGGGGGGACCCCTCGCAGGTGAGCAGTTAAGGGTGAAAGCGGTTGGTGTTATTGTGTGGATATGTCAGTCGTCAGGACCTGCTGCGAAGGGAAGGGTAATGAGAGCAGTTGCAGTGTGGAGATGTTTGTTTAGGGGGCACCAGGAAGAATCTAATTAATGCCATCCCAGAGGCCCTGGTGAGGCCTGACCTTCTGTTCAAAGCCCCGAGCTGTCTCCACCGCCTCATCCTGACTGGGCTGCCTTCAGTGAGGCTTGAATTATTGATAAGACTGAGTAGAGAAGCAGGAGAAAACTGGGGGGACGGATCAGAATTTCCCCAGTGCATGTGTGTGTGGGTGTGCATGCGTGCAAGCAAATTAGCTCACAGGAAGTTGAACAATCTATAAAGGGAGGGTCAGAGGAGACTAACCCCAAGGGCAGTCGTCTCCCGGGCCCACAGGGAGTGGAGCATCCCCATGCATTCTTGAGAGACTAGAGGGGCTAGAGAGTTAAAGGTGATGGGAGAGAGGAGGATGGTAATGGAGGAGAGCAACAGGAGCATGATGAGTGAGGTCAGAGGATAAAGCATGTGTCCCAGATGGAAGCAGGAAACGATCTGAAGAGACAGAGAGTAAAAGACGAGTAAAAGAAAGAAAGAGGCAAAATTGGTCCAGACAGTTAGGAATGTGCCTGCGTGAAATGCTGCACAGCGAGCCACAGCATGACGGAGAGTGGAAAGAGGGACGGTGGAGGGAGTGCTGTGACTCCTAAATCAGGCTGATGTTTTCCCCAAATGCTCCGCTGTTATTTTGTCTTAGCTGGGGCTCGCTCACAGGAAACAGATGGAGGTAATAAAGCTGGGAGCTGGGTGGACACACCAATCCCACTGGGCTGTCTGCAAGCAGGCACACTCCATCCCAGCCCTGACTCACATAAAGCCAGCTGAGGATTGAGTAGGGCACGAATGGCTGGCGGGCAAGGTGACCAGCAGGGCAGAGATTCAATCTGGGGGAAACAGGCCGTGTTTAAGGCTTAAGGGTTAAGAATGATTCACAAATGGACTGGAAGCAATGGAAGACATGGGTCCCAGAAAAGAGGGCTGGAAACGTGTTCACAGTGGGTTTTATGTTGCAAACACATTAATAAGTGAATACATATGATGAATCCTGATATGTAAAGGAAGAGTTTGACATTATAATACAATTTCATGGGCTTTATTGTCGAGAGGAAAGCTACAGCCGGTTAGCTTAGCTTAGCATAAAGAGTGAAAATTGGTGGTAAACATCTAGACTGGCTTTGTTCAAAATCAACAAAATATGCCTACCAGCAAATCTAAAACACACTAAGTAATATGTTCAATCTTGGATCATTTCTTGACCTGGCAACCTCATAGTGACAATATGACTTCAGGAAGCGGCTGCATCGGACCAAGAAATAGCTTGGCAAATAATCCCTGTAAAACTATATGACCTTGTGCACTTCAGTTTTTGTACAGATTAAACAAATGAGAGGTACTGTGTTAATTAGAGGGGTTTAGCATTGCTTGTATTGTTGCCTTTGGAAAGTGGCCCGCTAGTCTTTTATGCTAAGCTAACCTAACCAGCTGCTAGCCTTCAGCTTTATTTCAACGGACAAATAGGCCTCGTCATCATCTAACTCTCAAAAAGAAAGAAAGAAAATGTTTATTTCCCAAAATTCCTTTAATTAATTTAACCTAAGCCTCAAGCACTATTTCAGACATACAATTCATTGGTCTTGAGAAGTCAAATGTAACAATAATTTGACAGTAATATCCAACACCGTCACTGCCTGAGTTACCTTGAAATCGCACAGATTGCATGAAATCTCTCCAGACTAGAAACCTGAACACTTTTGCATAAGTTTGAAAGACTAATTAGCCTTTGGTGATTAGCTCCAGCTCTTGCTTTTATTCCCTTCTCTTTTAATCCCAACCCACCCTACATCTACGCGCTTACTCGCCTAAGTCATTAACGGCAAACCTCCCGTGGGAACTGAAGCTACCTGCATCGAACAAAAACAAATACTAGCTTGTTTCATGCATCAGCCGCCAGTGCCCCTGGGAACGACAGAGTATGAAGTCAGGAGACAACTGCTCCCGCTAATGTATATTTAATCACTTGTGTACACGTTTTATTCTCCCACCCAGACAGTAGACAGATGCAGTCAGTCCTCATGTCACCTTCCTATTATCTAACATTATTAAAAAGTATTTTTGGACATGTTTTAGGCAGGAAATAAGCCAGCTGACTTTTTTTCCCTGGCTTTGCTACGTTGTGTATAAACATTTCATGCAGAAACAGAAAAGTGGAGGAATACATGTTTCTGCCAAAGTGCTGTTGTGTGTTTCTACGGCCCTATAAAAAGCCTTGGTGTCAGAGAGTTGCGCCAGGCGGTAGTATGCCTCCACCAACCAGTCAAGTCCATGTCTGTCCAGACTCATAATATATGTAGTGAAGTGTATTTTTGGCTAAATGATGTAGTCACTATATTGATGACTCCAATGAATATCCATTCTTGAACAAATTGATGAAGTATTATCATGTATGTATGATAATTTATAGGCTAAATAGGCACACATGTGCTTTATTACTATGCAAAGATGGATTCTTATAGAGCATATAACTACAGAAAATGTGGCGCTTTTGTTTTCTCCAGGCATTTTTAGATGCAAAGCCTCTCTATGAGCTGTAGATGAAACTCACTCACAGGATCACCATTAGCTAGGCGCACTCCAATATGAATAACAGTCATGTTATTCCGATGACCCTTGAAAATTCAGAATAAGGCATAAAGAGAGAGGCAGAATGAACAAGATGGAGGAAAACCCATGCTGGGCTAGTTATTACTCGTTGTGCGGTCCCAGTCATCGAGTGAAATCTGGAATCGCCCAATTCACTCTTAAATTATGTCTAAAAATCTATTTTGAGGTCACTTTTGAGGTTAGGGTGTTAAATAATGGCCAAAAGGTTTGTTTTTCATGACATAATGATGCCACAGTGAAGTTGACCTTTGACTTTTTGGGTAAAAACATGCCAACCTTAATCGCTGTATCCCATTAAACATCTGTGTGAAATGTTGTCATAATTACTGCATCAGTTCTTGTGTTAAAAGCGTGTTTTGTCAGGTCACAGTGACCTTGACCTCTGACAACCAGATTCTAATTAGTTCATCCTCAAGTTCAAGTGGACGTTTGAAGATTCCCTCACAGTGCTCCTGAAATACTGTGTTCACGAGAATGGGACTGACAGACAACCGGAGAACATGCCTCTGGCCTGGGCTATTGTCTGCGTAGAGGCACAAAACAGGAAGGACAGTTGTCATCTGTTCGTCCACATGCACTATCTACAGAATAAAGAAACATTAACTTGGCACGAAGGGAGGAACTCTGCTACCTCAGTGTGATCAGGAACAATCAGATCCCATTAGTATTATATACCACTAACTCCCTGCAAACACACAGTCACACTGCCAGCAGGGTTGTCTTTCTTTTAATTCAATAAACAGCACTTGTGTTTACATATAGAATCTTTTACTCTGTCCAAAGCAATTCTTTTCTATCTCCAGCAACCTCTGGCCTTATTTTGTTTGGCAAGGCAAAGGCAATTTCAGTATATATTCACATCCCTGAATATGTAAACATTAGGCTTTGACATCCTGTTTTCAACTCACCTTCTCTCTCTCTGTGGTGGCTTACAAGCACCAATGTTCTCTGATCACTGATTCAAGGTTCAACCTGAAGCTCTAAGAAAAAGAAAGACTGAGACAAAGAGCGAAGAGGAGCGTAGCAGAGAAGCACATAAAAGAAACAATGTGATGACAGAGATAACAAAGATGTCGGAGCGGGTTTGAGCTTTTGCAGAAGCAGCAGCCAGCAAGCCAGATGTGACAGTCTGTATTTTGTCTTCCCCGACAAATCGAGAGTGATGGCTGCTTTGATGCAGCACAGGATCTGACACATTCTCTGTTCCTATCTGAGCACTCAACACATCCCAGCTGGCGCGCAAAAGCCCCCAAACACGCTAGTGTTCGTAAGCAAAGATAGAACTGCAGAGCGCTTGAAACAAAAGTCCCACAAAGCCACCTGTCATGGGCTGAATGTGATGTGACGTGATTACAAATTGTTCCATTAACTCTCATCTTCTTTGGGGTAGAAGCAGCGAGATCAAGGAAAAGCTGAGCGAGGAAAATTTGTTTCCGTCCATCTGTATGGGAAATTTATTGCAGCTTGTTCACATCGCATAGTGTTTTGCGAACACCCCACCTGCAGCAAAGTAAATGTTATTATTGCAGAAAATGGGCTGGCATGAATGTCATATGGAGGAGAGCTCCCAAGCGGAAATCCACAGTTAAACAGTGAAAAGGCTCTGTGAGTGTCTGTAAACAGTGGATAGGTGCCTCAGCCCATGGTTAGATGTGGGAGCTACTTTCACCTTCTGTTTGTCTCTTGGTCGACAGGCAGTATAAACTATTCCAGCCTGAAAGTAAAACAGGATTTTTTTACAGTGAGGTCTGCCTGCAGAGTGACACTGTGACATGACTGATTCTCTGATCCTCAATCCATGATACAGAGTTAAGAAGGGTTGAACATGGGCTCTGAGGGATTTACTCTCGGACACTCTATATCCCCATATAATAATATGCATGCCCATGCATATATATTACCATTCCTGTGAGTGTCCTCTGGTCTGCAGATAATCTACAACACACACTACAAGTGGTAAGAAGTACTTTTACTCCAGTTACTGTGCTTACATACAATTCTAAAGGCTACTTGTACCTTTTTATATGAATATATTCATTATGCTTCTTTATTTAAATTGTACTCCTACTTTTTTAAGACATTTACTTGACATCCACACTAGTTACTCTGCAGTTTGATGTGTTGCCTTGGTGTTTTGTCTGTTTTAAGCTATATTAGCAGTGTGGGTCTATGGATGGAATTGATGGTCCAGACTGAAATATATCTACAAATATCTTAACAACTATTAAATGAATTGTCATGAAATTTGGTTCATATGTTCATCCCCAGTGGGTGAAACCTTCTTATTTTGGTGACACCATGACTTTTCATGTAGCGCCACAATGAGGTTTATGTTGTTTTTTAGTGAAATGTCTTTTGACTTGATTGCCCTGATATTTGGTTCAGATGTTTGTGGTGCCAAGAGGATGAATTCTAATGACTTGGGTGAGTCATCTACAGAAGTGGTTCTCAAATAGGGGTCCAGGACCCCCAGGGGTCCTTGAGTGGGTTACAGTGGGTCCTCAACAAAAAAAGGGAACAATATTTTTGTTATAATTCCATCCATAAGTAACACAATGACAGAATGTATGACTACTTTGGTCATGGGTTTCATACACTTTCTGTCATACAGTATCTAAAAGCAAATGGGAAAACCTTTATCAAATGGGGGTCCGTGGTCTAATTCTCAGTTTAGGGGTCCTTGATGTAAAAAAGTTTGAGAACCACTGATATTCAGACATCACCAGATTAAAATTTGAATTTGTCCTTTACTTTTGTTTTTGTCGTGATATATTGCAGTCCAGACAACGTTTTTTTTTTCAGAATAATTTTTTTCAATTTGAGTTTCTGCATACAGAAAAAACTAAAATAAGAAATGATCCATTGTTATAGATTCAACTACCCAACAGTACTTAGTGAAAATGGGTTAGTCAGCTCAACCAACTGCAACAAAAACACTACTAATATGTTACTGTATCAGGAATAAGAAACCAATAATAAATATAGAAATATTATAATATAAATACTCAGATTCAAATTGCATGATCTTCATCAGCAGAGGGCACTTGTCCAGCTGTCGACATGGATAAGAAGTCCTTTAAGGTTTAAGGTGTGTAATATTTAGGAGGATCTACTGACAGAAATGCAATATAAAATCCATAACTATGCTTTCAGTGGTGTATAAAGACCTTACACGATGAACCGTTATGTTCATTACCTTACAATGAGCCATTTCTATCTACATACGCCATGGGTCCCCTTACATGGACGTCAGCATATTGAACCGCCATGTTTCTACAGTAGCCCAAATGGACAAACAGCTCTCAGAGCGACAAGAAGGGAAATCTGGACAAATGGAGGCCAACACGTATTATTTAGTACAAGAGACGACAGAGCATGTCAGCCACCTTAGCTTCAGCACAGCAACAGCACAGCAACAGCACAGCAACGCTCTGTGGTTCAGATCTTGGCCAATCAGAAGACAGTGGGCTTTGAGAGGGGGGCCTTAAAGAGACAGGAACATCTACAGCTTGTTTCAGACAGAGGCTAAAATGAAGGCCTTCATGAAGAGTCAGTATAAGATAGAAAATTATTTTTTTGAACTTTGAATCATGCAAAGCTGCCATACAGGAGTCACAGAACTACAATATAGGACTGGAAAAGCAGTATAATAGGTCTCCTTTAATTCCAAAAAGAGAAATAAAGTGGGACATGAAGTACACAGAACTTTGATTCATGCAAAATCACGTCTCGCATATACATATTTTGTGAAACATGTAATTTGTAATATGGTTTTAACAGTTAGTTTGCTGACCTTCGACCTGTCCACAGCAGTTCTCCAAAGTGGGGGCACGCTGCCCGCCATCTACTTTAGGTGATACACTGATCATAAATAAGTACCTTATACAGCCCCACTTCAGAAAACCTGAACTATGTTTTTAATAATCGTGCATTTTTTCACCAAACAAAATTTCCACAAACTGAAGGAACAGTCTGCTTATGTAGATGCACGTAATAATAACAACATCATTTTCATTTCAACAACCTGTTTTATGTTTAAACATAAGAGTTAAATGTGTTTTTACACTAAAAGTCCCTTGGTTATTATATACCAGCTCTTCTATTCATTTCTCTGTGTCTTGGACTGTGATGCTGAGAAATACAACCTGTGGGCATCTTAAGTGCCTCTTATCAGCTGCATCTGCCTCATAAAGAATCAAATTGGGCTTCTGATGCACGCACAGCTGATCCCTCGCCCTTGGGGCTTGGATTTAGTCTTGGTAGTGTTTATCCACCAATCTGTTTGGATTACCAAATGGCACAGAGGATATTGTTCAGATAGAGTTCCCTGTTGTGTGGAACAGTGCTCAGGATAAGATATGTCTCTCTGTGTGCTCAGCCCGTGTCTGCCAGAACAGGAATCTGAATGTAATTCAACCACACAACAAGCAGCAAGGAGATAGTTTCATCATTGAGTCATTGCTCTCTGAGGAAAATGCAAGTAATCAAATGTCGGGAAAATGTGTGTGGAGAAGCGGTATAGGGGGCAAAATTAGTGCCACCCAAATGTTGGCATCTGAATGGGAAAGAAATAAAATTTGCTTTCCAGAATTTGGCGTCAGTTAAACAGAAAAATTGCCCAAGAAAATGACAATATTGCAAACTCAAAGTAAAGCATTATTAGATTAAAGTTAAAACCTTTTTTTTAATTTATTCACATTGTGACTTGAAAGTTTGAGGAAAAGCAGTTGCTTATTGATGTAATCAGACTGGAGCCCTTAATAACAATAAAATAGTCATTCATCTAATGTAACAATTTTACACAGTGTGGTAGTTTGTTATTTAGATATTTACAAATTGAAGTTAAAGCAATGCACACATGTTGTCCAATCTTTCTGCACTTCTTATATTTTAACTAATGCGGTTTGAAAAAGTGGGACTGCAATGATAGATATAATGTGATATGATAGAGGTATTTTAAGTAATTATGTAATAATAGAAAATTAAACCTTTTTGCTTTCTCCTTTCTTGCTTCATTCTTATGGGAATATACAGCAGAAGACACAGTGTGTGTATTATTTTCCCCCTGTTACTGCTTTATGATGTAAATACATAGTATACATTATAGTACAAATGTTAGACTCAGACCCACACATTTGACTGGCTTTTTCACAGATTATAGACATTCACATTTCTGTTGTTAAGGAGTTCTTTCTACGAGATCATACTCAGTTTTTTCAAGGTAATATATCTCCACTGTGATGAAATACTTAACCCAAGACACTTAACCCCTAGTTGCTCCAGAGGCATGACCTCTGACATATATATATGTGTTATAATCCACCTTACTAATTTGTGTGATATTTCTTTAACACAGTGTCAAAGCTTTATGGTATTTTACCAAAATATAATTCACATCATTCAATATATTTTTGTTGTTAAAGTAAAGCACCATCTGTCCTGTTCACAAAGCGCACAGCATTGCTCTCTGCACCCCCCTTTTTTATTCGTGGCACAATGTATCCGGCCTGTCAGATGTGGAAGCATACAGATCTATTCTTGTTGTGACTTTTCCTGTCTCCACTCTTTTCCTGTTGAGCACTGCTCAACTGCTGTGTTTGTCTAAACGTCTGGATGTGAGACCTTACTTTTGCTGAAGTTGTCAGGTGTCGCCCAGAGATAGAAACAGGTGGGACTGCTATTGATTTTCTCCATGAGCTGTTGCTTGTGCATAAAAGATTTAGGCAGAGACCGAAAAGGGAGAATGGCCAGATGTGTTCATTGCAGCTCATTGGAGCAGAAGCTCTTGTCCCAGAGTTAATCAGTTTCTCTGAGGCTGCTTCTCTAACCTTCAACCCCATCCAACCAGGCAAGGCCTTCTTTAATTATATGTATCTCACGATGACTTTTGTCTTCTTGAAATTCAGACCAGTTTTGCTCAGCAGTGGCTAAATGCAGCTGCATTGTAAGGGAATTTAGGTGATACGTTTTGCAACTATTGAGACACTGAATATAGGGTGCCAAAACATTGTTAACACACTCTCTAGAATTGTAAATTAAGAAACTTGTAGAGCCACTTTACCAAGATGCTTTACCACTGTTGCCAGCTTGTGTTTGTGGGCCTGTAGATGTGCAGAGTGAGATAGAAAATTAGAGAATTCCTGCTGCTTATTTATTCATTCCTGGCTAAAAACCTCTTGATGAAATGTTTCCTTTTAAAAGACTAAGCATCAAGCTTTCTCAGCAACCCCTCCACCACCGTTGTAGAAACAGCCACGTGGAGGGGGGGAGGGGGGGGGTGCGTACAGATTGTGAATTGATTCAGCCTTGCTGGCAGTGTACTGTGGTTCTGTGATGAATCACTGTAATTTGCACAGCCTGCAGAGGAAGCAATGCTATGGACTATTAAAGGCAGCAGCCCTGCATTGATTACCATAGCAGGTAATTGCTTGGTGAAGATAAAATCAGTGCTAATCCTGGGTTGTTGTCAGGTTTTGAAACAAGAAAAACTTTTGATCTTCCCAGCGGGTATGTAAATGCCTGGCCATGCCAAAGGAGATAAGCTGAAGTGGACCAAATCAATTCCTGCAGTGGGTTAATTGCTTTTTCTGTGCATGTCTAGCACATTTTATGAGTGAGGGGTGATTGTTTTCACATTGATTCACTGCACAGGGAAGATTTTAATTTCCCCAAACCTCCCTGGCAGTACTGAAAGTATGAGGTTAGGAAATCCAATTATCTGAGCTCGCCCCAAAACTACACTAAAACTGCAGGAGAACCAAGATATTGAAATGACTGACATGAGTCAATGGGCCTTTTGAAATTTTGAACGACTTGAGATAAGGATCCACAGATCAAGGTCACATTCACTGAGATAAAAAAAATGGTTCAGGAAGGCTTGTACCCTGTGTCCTCTGTAGAAGACTTTGTCCTGGGGAATATGTTGTGTGAAAAACTTGGAACATCACTACGACTCACCGCACAGATGTGAGACGTTCAGTGTTGCAGCAGTGTTGCGTTTACCAAACCAAAATATAATTCCAAGCATTTTTTCAGTAAAGATTTATAAAACAATGCAAGCATGCATAATAGGATTCATAATACAATTGCTCAGTGAAGTCTGTTGACATGCCTGCCGACAGTACAAGTACAAGTGTATGTTTTGTAGAATGTGACTGGGACATATGAAAAATAAATCTCTCCATGTGCTTTCAATATTTAGATTTTGCCTTTTTGTTTCGTGCGGGTTCCATCTGCCATGCTGAAGTTGAGTACAGTGCCCACACCAGACTGCACATTGCAGCTTTATTATTTGGCCTCAGGTTTTCCGTGTGGCAATTTAATTACACAGCTTTATTTGGGCACAATAGAAGCTAAAATTGGATTTTGATACAGGGCCACTCAATTCAATTCAATTCAGCTTTATTGGCATGAATGTCAAACAACAATATTGCCAAAGTTTAATATATAATACAATATAACAATTCATGTCATACAGTTCATTAAATAAAAATAAATAAAACAGTAAAAGTGTGTGATTGTGTGTGTGTGTGTGTGTGTGTGTGTGTGTGTGTGTGTGTGTGTGTGTGTGTGTGTGTGTGTTTGTGTGTGTGTGTGTGTGTGTGTGTGTGTGTGTGTTAAAATTTAAAATTAAAAAAATAAAATAAAAATAGTAATTATAAAAATAAAATAAATAAATAAAAATAAAACAGTAAAGTGTGTGCGTGCTGAAAAAAAGAAATAAGAATAAAAGACAATGTTAAAAATACAACATAAAATAAATATAAAAACAGTAAATGTGTGTGTGTGTGCCACAGGTCAGTAGTATGTACAAGTTATTTTATGTATAGGATCAATAAAGAAACAGCACACAACAATAGATAATGCAGGACCCACCTGAATTGATACTGCGTTTTTGTAGTGTAAATTTCCCAACACATTTACAATTAAATAAATAACCAAAAGACAGTGAAAAAGGAGTTTTTGTGGCCGTTTTGGCATCTGGACCCTGGAGCAGTTGCCCACTTTGCAGGGAGATGTACAAAAAACGCTTGAAATCCTGGTTTTTCACAACAACCAGGTAGTTTATTTGTGACCATAATGTGGTTTGAAACGCTCAAATGGGGATTGTTCTTGTGTTCATTATCCCGATTTGTGTGTTTCATGCCGGCTAAAAAAGCAAAATCTCTAATGCATTCCCTTTTTAAAAGTTTACAACAACATAAAACCTTTAAATGCAGCTCTGAGAATATGTGGGGGTAACAGGCAGGAATTAGTATTTTGCTCTTTCAGCCCTCCATTAATCCATTAATTCTGCCTTCCATTAATTGGTTGCATTCAGCTAGAGTGTTTCAGTGCGACAGACTCTGATTAAATCTCAATAACACGTTCTCTTAGTAGTGTTTTTTAATTGAATTATGCCCGTACATTGTAATAGCCACGGCTGCAGAGGAGAGCACTCTCCCTGCTCACCTTGATGTGTTGGAGACAGAGACACAGCCACAGGCCATAACAGAGACTCCATGAAACTCTGGGAGAAGAATACAGCTGTGTGATGATCACTTCAAAGCCGTCAGAGCGCCTATACATAATGGATGACACAAGCACAGTCCGCTCTGAAGTGCATTGTTCCTCTCTCCCAATTAATTTAGAGGTAATAATTCCTTAGGCACCTTAATAGGATGTGAGGCCACTGTAGAGAGGCTGCTGCTGCTGCTGGAACTAGAAAATACATTCACAAGCAAAACTGTGATCCCGTGCCAGTCACTCGGAAGTGCTCTGCGACACTGTCAATCTTTTTTGCCTACACAGTAACTACGCACATGTAAGTATTCGAGCAATTATTAAGGATAATTAACTGATTTTTTAAAAACGTGGGTGGCCACAGACATGACAACAGATTTAACCAATTCAGAAAACCAATTATTTAATTGTAAGAACGCACATGACAATTCAGTCGAGATGCAGGACCATACACTTTGCATTTTTACTAAACCAGGGGTTTTCAAAGTCTGATACTGTGGGCCTCCCCTCACAAAAAGCTTGGAAAAAAATTCATACTACACCAAATGCATAAAAAAAGGTCTGTCCTTACTATCTCTTTAGCCAAATCACACACATTTAGGCTGTTCTATGTGATCTCCTTTTGATAACTTATGCAATGTTTTTTTTCATTTACAGTCACTGAGCCTCACCTGAAACCATTCAGAGCCCCCCTGGGGAGGCCCCACTGTGAAAACCTCTGTACTATACAATGTCAAAGTGGCGATTCCAAGGACTTGGGATTGCACAGAAAGTTACATGATGAAACGTGACTCAAGAAAAAAACCAACATGAAGGCAGACTTTTGTCAGTAACATCAAGATTATGTCTGTAAAAAATGCTTAACTTAAAATCAGTGGAGTAGAGAAAAGCAGTATTACCTGACTTTTTGGCTGCTAGGGAGCTATAATACTATACCTGTTAGCAAACAATAGGGAGCAACATTAGAGTTAATGTTATACTATTGAGGGAAATGTCTTGTTTGTTAGCACCTCTATGTTCACCAGCTTGTCGTTAACTTAGTCTGTCAGCCGTTTGGTTCCAGGGACGTAGCACGTGGTGTATTTATCAGAGCATTTTTCTGAAAAAGCTGTCTGCCAAAACAATGAGCTGAAAGATGCTAAAATGCTCCACAGAGCTGAGAGGAACTGCAGAGTCAAGTAATGATTCTCTGGGGGTTCATCACTCTGACTGACCCCTTTTTACATATAAGTGTTTTGCTTTCTTGATATAAAAACAAGAATTGTAGCCACTATAGACCTTCAACAAAGCACTCATTAAAGTCCATTTTTATGGCTCAGAATTTTTATTTTTTCCTTTACATGTTTTGAGGTGTGAACTTGTAGTGTATGTGACTGGCAGTGTGCCTCCAAATCAGCGACATCACTAATGCATACTGCCCATTTGGATGCAAAGAAAGAGGAAGCCGAAAATGTTCCTGGTTTGTTTGGGAACAACGGGGGACTTGAGCAAGCTCTATTGATGCTGCAGTGTTTGTTTGGTGCTTGAGTTTGTGAGGCCTCAAGAGAGGCTCGCAGACACAAAGGCGCACACACACACACACACACACACACACTAACAGAGTACATAGGGACTGATGATGATGTACAGCCTAGGTGGGTTGCGGAGCCTCCTCAGCACTGCACAGTGCCAGGAGAGCGCAGTGACTCAGGCTGACACAGCGGGAGTGTAGGGCCAAGGAAACTACGATCTGCTCCCAGTGCACCACGACTCCTCCTCTGCCAGAAACAGTGCCGCTTTGCAGCATTTGGAGTATGTTGTTCCTGGTAATGTTTATTGATGTTGTCTATCTGCTTCCAGAGTCCCTGAATGTTCAACATTTGTAATTTAGAGTTTTTATGTGACCTTCTCCTCATCCAGGTAACAATCTCTTTGTTTGCTAAATAAGTCAAAAAGCAAAAGTCCTGCAGACCTTCCTGGTTAAATAATGATTCAATTTATAATAATAATAGACTCAAAAGTTGGAATTATCATCGCAGGGTGTAGAGGTGAAAAAATTACATAAAGACTGAAATGACAGCAAAAACAGTGTCTGTAGTGGAAGTCACAGAGATTCAAATATTCTGACATTTCTTGGGAATTCTTTTAATACAGTTTTAATGGCAGTGTTGCACACTGGGGATTTTCTTTAGACAAGAAGATCAGCATCCACTGTAACTATACTGCAGCTTTAGGCAATGTTTTCTATCTCCAAAGTATTTGGGACGAATTGTCCAAGGCCACATAAAA
>NC_060168.1:13489608-13502587 GCF_021292245.1 Micropterus dolomieu
TTCCTCTCTCCCAATTAATTTAGAGGTAATAATTCCTTAGGCACCTTAATAGGATGTGAGGCCACTGTAGAGAGGCTGCTGCTGCTGCTGGAACTAGAAAATACATTCACAAGCAAAACTGTGATCCCGTGCCAGTCACTCGGAAGTGCTCTGCGACACTGTCAATCTTTTTTGCCTACACAGTAACTACGCACATGTAAGTATTCGAGCAATTATTAAGGATAATTAACTGATTTTTTAAAAACGTGGGTGGCCACAGACATGACAACAGATTTAACCAATTCAGAAAACCAATTATTTAATTGTAAGAACGCACATGACAATTCAGTCGAGATGCAGGACCATACACTTTGCATTTTTACTAAACCAGGGGTTTTCAAAGTCTGATACTGTGGGCCTCCCCTCACAAAAAGCTTGGAAAAAAATTCATACTACACCAAATGCATAAAAAAAGGTCTGTCCTTACTATCTCTTTAGCCAAATCACACACATTTAGGCTGTTCTATGTGATCTCCTTTTGATAACTTATGCAATGTTTTTTTTCATTTACAGTCACTGAGCCTCACCTGAAACCATTCAGAGCCCCCCTGGGGAGGCCCCACTGTGAAAACCTCTGTACTATACAATGTCAAAGTGGCGATTCCAAGGACTTGGGATTGCACAGAAAGTTACATGATGAAACGTGACTCAAGAAAAAAACCAACATGAAGGCAGACTTTTGTCAGTAACATCAAGATTATGTCTGTAAAAAATGCTTAACTTAAAATCAGTGGAGTAGAGAAAAGCAGTATTACCTGACTTTTTGGCTGCTAGGGAGCTATAATACTATACCTGTTAGCAAACAATAGGGAGCAACATTAGAGTTAATGTTATACTATTGAGGGAAATGTCTTGTTTGTTAGCACCTCTATGTTCACCAGCTTGTCGTTAACTTAGTCTGTCAGCCGTTTGGTTCCAGGGACGTAGCACGTGGTGTATTTATCAGAGCATTTTTCTGAAAAAGCTGTCTGCCAAAACAATGAGCTGAAAGATGCTAAAATGCTCCACAGAGCTGAGAGGAACTGCAGAGTCAAGTAATGATTCTCTGGGGGTTCATCACTCTGACTGACCCCTTTTTACATATAAGTGTTTTGCTTTCTTGATATAAAAACAAGAATTGTAGCCACTATAGACCTTCAACAAAGCACTCATTAAAGTCCATTTTTATGGCTCAGAATTTTTATTTTTTCCTTTACATGTTTTGAGGTGTGAACTTGTAGTGTATGTGACTGGCAGTGTGCCTCCAAATCAGCGACATCACTAATGCATACTGCCCATTTGGATGCAAAGAAAGAGGAAGCCGAAAATGTTCCTGGTTTGTTTGGGAACAACGGGGGACTTGAGCAAGCTCTATTGATGCTGCAGTGTTTGTTTGGTGCTTGAGTTTGTGAGGCCTCAAGAGAGGCTCGCAGACACAAAGGCGCACACACACACACACACACACACACACTAACAGAGTACATAGGGACTGATGATGATGTACAGCCTAGGTGGGTTGCGGAGCCTCCTCAGCACTGCACAGTGCCAGGAGAGCGCAGTGACTCAGGCTGACACAGCGGGAGTGTAGGGCCAAGGAAACTACGATCTGCTCCCAGTGCACCACGACTCCTCCTCTGCCAGAAACAGTGCCGCTTTGCAGCATTTGGAGTATGTTGTTCCTGGTAATGTTTATTGATGTTGTCTATCTGCTTCCAGAGTCCCTGAATGTTCAACATTTGTAATTTAGAGTTTTTATGTGACCTTCTCCTCATCCAGGTAACAATCTCTTTGTTTGCTAAATAAGTCAAAAAGCAAAAGTCCTGCAGACCTTCCTGGTTAAATAATGATTCAATTTATAATAATAATAGACTCAAAAGTTGGAATTATCATCGCAGGGTGTAGAGGTGAAAAAATTACATAAAGACTGAAATGACAGCAAAAACAGTGTCTGTAGTGGAAGTCACAGAGATTCAAATATTCTGACATTTCTTGGGAATTCTTTTAATACAGTTTTAATGGCAGTGTTGCACACTGGGGATTTTCTTTAGACAAGAAGATCAGCATCCACTGTAACTATACTGCAGCTTTAGGCAATGTTTTCTATCTCCAAAGTATTTGGGACGAATTGTCCAAGGCCACATAAAAAATTTATGAATTCTGCTTTTGCTTTCACTTATTGTTCACTTTTAAACACCAATTGAACAGTATTTCCATATTTTAATATTTCCCTCTTTCATTCTTTATGATCACAAAGTGTTTCACAGCATGGGAATGAGTAGTTAATAAGGATAATATTTGATTTTGGATTCAGCTACAGATTACTTATAGGTGACAGCACAGTGTTTGATGTTTGATACAGAAGGATCTCATTGGTGAAGATCAGAAGGAAACACTTCATGGGAAGTCGGTTTGATGCTGCAAATTAAAACTTCTGCTGAGAAATTCATTTTCAAATAAACTTTCCAAATCTTGCTTTTTTTAGTGATTATGTATTTAGGATAAAAATCAAGTTTTTTGAATGTACAGTGCATGCAAATGAAACAGCATAAAGAAAATCTGCTCCTCACACACTTGTGAAACAGGATTGTGTGTTGTTGCCAGATAAGGCCGCAGCTAACGGAGAACTTACAGGTGCGGTTTAACGGTCTTAAAAATATCATTAAAGTTGAAGTCATGTCAAATAGGATTATGGGCTAATTGGTATTTAAAGAGGTAGCTTTCTCTCTGGATGTCAAGAGTCTTTCCCCCAGCTAGTACTCTGTGCTATGGAGGTTTTTTAAGCACAATGGACAACTGTGAAGTGGTCAAGTCTCAGATCACACCCTGTGTAAGTGCCAACATTATGTTTTTTTTAAATAATAAAATACACCTTGGCCAATATAGGAATACTGTGTATCGTGTTTTTATAGATCTTTTCTACAAATGCCTTTGTATATCATCTACATCATTATCAACAGAAGTCCTGCTTTTCATCGCTGAATCATGCTCAGGTCTCCTTCCATCAGGTATGATGCATATTTATAATACTGCTTTGTGTTCACCTTTGAAAAACAAGAGCTCCAGTGACAGGATTCCTTGCCTCATTTGTGCGCACACGGTGCAGTGGTGTCTCTACAGCTCATATTTCCCACCATGATTCCACTGAATTACCACCCCATAGTTCAGAAACAGGACCAGTCAGAGAACAGCACAAACCATTTGGCTCTGATGCTGTAGATTAAACTCATGTCAAACTGCATTCTCTGCCTCGCTCCTCTCCACGTTGACAGCAGATGGCTGCAGGGTAACATGTCAGCAGGCCACTCACTGCTATGCATGAAAATGCAACTATCTGCAAAAGGCAGAGAATGGAACACAGTGCAGTGACTTGCAGCCAGGAAAGCATTATCGAGCAGAAAAGCATCATGGGGCGAAAATGACGTGGTTGAATTTTAAATTCAAATGATGTGCTGTGAAGGCCATTACATCTCAACTGCGTGGTTACACCATTAGAATAAGTTCTTATAAATATATTACTCTCCTGCAGGAGGCTTAGCCTATTTGATGTTTGTTTCTATATTTGGTATGTTATAATTTCCATGCAGAGCAAGAGAGGCTGTTCTTATCACGCAGCAGTCTGTGCAAATCAGCAACAAGGCAATGTGCCTCGCATTCAGACAGGCCATGTCATATTTTCCACAGAGAGAAGTGGCGGGCAAGGCAGTTGGCTCACAGATAGGACTATCAGGCCATCTGCCGCGCCATCACACACATTCACTCTTTTATGTGATGCTTGGTAATCAAGCCATCTAATGTTTCCACTTACTTTATGCTACTTCTCATCTCCACATGCCTGCGTCCCTGCCACTATATAGTACTACCCATGATGCTGCTGTCTATCCTCTTACATACCATTATTATGTTCAGGGGTTGACAAGGATCACAGAGATGGCAGAAAAGAGCATCGAAACCACTCTGTACACACTTATCACACGGAGGCATATTGATGTAAAAGATTTTAAAAGCAAGTAAAGTGAGCCTACTGAAATACTGGAAGTGTGTGGTGGAGGGGCTCTGAAAGCTTTTACTCTGAATCTATGGAAAGACATGATTTTAAATCTGTGAGGGGGAGAGAAAGAGAGAGAAAGAATGCAATAGGATTGTTACCATATGCAGAGAGAAAAGGGTGCAGAATTAGGAGATTAAAGTAGCTGCAGGATTAGACCCCAGGTTTTAATGATGGAAATGGAAAAGCTGTGAACAGAGTCTGACACATTCTCTCTGGCCCTCCTCTCCTCTTCACTGCCTCTCTCCAGAGCATGTGTCTCGTGCTGATTGTGTGGAAGCCCCCCGGGGAGAGCCAGCTCTGCACGCCATTAAATAGCACACATTTGTTTAAAGAACATTTATGTGCAAGTGCATGCTTCTTGAAGCAACACAGTTGCTTTGGTTGACAGATAATGTGGGGATTGGATTGCACATTTTGCATGTGCATGTTACCTTTTCATAGCTTTTGGGGCCATGCACACTCACTCAAACATTTCACCATTGCATAAACAGGCATAACTCAAACATTGTAAATGACTTAGGAAATAGTTTGGTTAAAGCACATACATGATTTACAATAATCAGATCAACAGATCAACATCTGGAAGGATGTGTACTCGCTTACTGGAAACATCTTATTAATATCACAAAAATAAGTAACAAAAAACGGAGGGGCTCTGTTGCTCTGTTGATGCTTCGTTTTCATTTTTATGAATTTACAGAGCAACATAACATGACTTATGTGGCTCGCTAGCTGTAAATTAAACGTTGTTTAGCTGTCAGCCAAATAATTTCCCCACCAATTGTAGCCATGCTTTTTTTTTTTTTTTTTCATTAAAGAACGTTATTCACTGCATTACCTTTGAGGAGCATCCAGAAAATCTAATCGCACATTCTGATGTAATTTAGGTGTGTGAATCAGGGTAGAGTTTCTTACTTGGATTTACACTGAATAAAGTTTTTCATAATAGTTGCAGTAACTGGAGTATTGAATAAATTGATTGTGGTAAAATTATTAATGCATGTAAATGTACGTTTTGATCATTTGACAGTTTACTAGTGAACACAAAGAATAACTGAAACAAAGAAGTTGATTAGGCTCACAACAAACCACTTATAAAGAGAAAAGTGCAGGCTGATACACTTTTATACCAGTGTGAACCTGCAAGTAGGTTAGACAGCTTGACTGCCAGCTCTGCATTCCCATTTTAGCCGTAATAATGAGGCCTCAGTTCTCTTATCTCCCCTAAAGCCACATTTCATTAGCACATGCGTATTGCTTGCACACAGAGTTTATCTTTAAATGTGAAACTCCTCCTGACTGCTGAAAAACTAAAATATCCCAAGACCCTCACTGCACTGTACTTTACAAGGATCACTTTCAGCTGAGCTTCAATTGTCAGGAGGGCTCGACTGTACTGAAGATAACTCGTGCCACGCAGAAATGAGATGCTAATGTATTGCTGGCCATTCGAAATAAATCTGCAAGGTGCTCTTTCATGCAAATGCAAGGCGCCTCGTGGGTCAGCAAAAAGGCAAAAATGGACACATTTGATGAGAGAAGATGGAAGATGCCCCAGGATGTTTGTGGAAAGTTTTCCTCTGATATCCTGTCCTTGCTGGAGGCTACTGTGATCAATAGGGCCCTATCTGAAAACAAAAGAGGCAAAACCTGAAGTATCTCTCTCTCTTAGTCAGAATATTTAATCAGAAGCAATTTTAATGAGTGACAAACGATTCTTGTCTTGGATTGTTGACGAGTCTTGGACTTGGATCTGGCAGTATCGTTACAAAATTACAGGAGAAGGGCTTAATTTAGTTTTTATCCAATATGCCCTAGGTGTCGAGTGAAAACTATAGGAAGTGACTTTAAACCCAGACCCCATGGTTAGCTCTACGTCTGTGATGATCACCACAGCTACAATTCGTAGGTTTGATCTCTTGCTTAAATATTCAGTCAAAGAATGTTTTTCTGTCAGTCCTGTTCCCACTAGACTGCTTTACCTCTTCATTTCAAAGGATAAGTATTCCCTTTGTTGAAGGGCTGAGTCTATCAACTTCAGAGATCAAATCCTCATAGTGCATCCATAATATCTCTAAAGGCCATCTTCAGAGGGTTATACTGAAAAAAGACAAAGGGTGAAAGAGAATTGAGAAGCGAGCAAATTCCTATGGAGAGGCCCGAATGCAAATCAAGGACTTTGGTTTTGGATAAGGATGTCTGTTTTGTCTGACAGGACTCCAACACAGCAGACTGTGCAGCTTCTGCCACAGTAAACAGGAATTTTAGATCGGGAGGACTTGCTGTTTCAATCTTCTGCATGCATCCTGACTCAGGCGCGCTCTGATGACACTCCTCCGAGCCCAGGAGCCTGGCCAGCACGCTGTCGCTGTCCAAGCCAACGCTGAAAGATGAGAAATGGAAGAAAATAAGCTGATGAGGCAATACTCTCTAATGAGCTGCAAAGTAGGATCTTTTCTATGGATTTCTTAGTAATCGGCAGCCAGTTGGCGACAGCCCGGTGTGAAAGGTTTCAGCAAAGACTGACTGGATGGTATAAATTGTCGCCATCGTGTAGCTCGTGAGAGGAATCGCCTGCTGTTTGGAGGCTCTTAAGGGCTGTGACAGGACCTAATCTGTTGTTAATCCTCTACTCAGAGCAAGATGATCTCTCTATTACTCCTTTGTCTGATGTTTAACAAGATAAAAAACTCCCTCTCATCCAATACTTAGTGTCTTAACCTCAATATTAACCTGGGGCAAAGCAGAGCTGATCAGGTTCGAGGCATGCTGTTGATATGAAGCTCTGGGACAAGACAACATCATTAGGACTTGTAACCAGAGAGGCTGTGGACGGCTACCATGCTCATTATGGCCAAAGGCAGAGCAGCAGGTTGGACATTAGGTCAAAATGAGAGCGACTGAGAAAATAAAATGATCAAAACAGACAAAATGAGAGCGACAGAGAAAGTAAAATGATCAAAACAGACAAAATGAGACAACAAAAACATTTTAAAGGCTGCAATCAATAATTCAGTACTCTGTTTATCTATGAATGTGGTTGGGGGTCTGTGTAATATAAGTTGCTTTCTGGAAACTTAATATGAAGCCAAAATGACACATGGATGTTTTTGTAGATCACAAGAAAACAGAAATGTGATGTTCTCTTGCATCAGTTATTATTTCTAGTGGAAGCAGGATGCTCATCATCAAAAGAGTTCATAAATTCAGAACTCCTTTGTATAGCATCTTGATTTGTCGCAAAATGTTGATGTTCAAACTGAAGTAATTAGGATTGAGTCACTGTAGCAAGTAACTTTTGAGGATATGGTGAATGCAGCACTAAACACCCCAAAAGGCACAGTTTTTACATGTCGATTCTTCTCTGCAAGTATGTATATGATGAAGTGTTGGGAGAGTATGTAGAGAAACTATTGAAAATACTAATTGAATTTAGTTTCTTGATGAGAGTTCGATGAAAAGGTCGATAGAACTATCTTGTCTATCCATTTAGTAACCTATGGTGCTAGAGCCTAAAGACAATTAGCTTATCCTAGCATAAAGGCTGAAAGCAGGGGGAATAGCTAGTTTGGCTCTTTCCAAAGATCCAAAATACACCTACCAGCACTTTCAAAGCTCACTAATTAACACATTACATCATGATTCACTTTCAATGACAACTTGTGGTTTTTGATGGAGCTATGACTCCTTCGGAAACCACAAACTGCTGTTTTTACATTGGGTTGTGTATGGGTTAAACAAAGCCTAGATATAGCATGTTACAAGTGGGCTTTAGAGGTGCTGGTAGGCAGGTTTTGTTGCTTTTGGATCCAGCCAGGCTAGTTGTTTCCTCCTCTTTCTTATTTTTATGCTAAGCTAAGCTAACCGCCTGTGTCTGTGTCTGGCTCCGTCCTTAACACACAGACGTGGGGGTGGTGACGACCTTCACATGTAACTCAATATAAGAAAACAAGTAAGATTATTTTCCCAAAATGTCAAACTACTGCTTCAAGTCGGTTGACAATTAGTGAACAAGGTGACTGAAAAGATACAAGTAATTTTTAATTTTATTGTGACTTATCCCATTATATTAACATTTTATTCCAAGCAGATAGAGAAACTAATGGCACTGTGCGTTGATTCATGTAGTTATTATTGTCATTATTATTCCACATTCTGCCCGTCTGTAATTACCCACTTCACTTCTCGGTACACCACAGTCTCTTTCTGAATTTTTTTTTCCATTGCTAGCTTGAAGATAATGTAATCACAAAATGAACCAAACTGCAGAGCTTTTGAATCGCAGGCGCAGAGGATAAGAAAGGCTTTGAAGTGATACGGTTAATATTGATGAGGTGAGATATTTTAGATTAGCACCAGAGATTTCACTTCTGTCTTTTATTTTGCATCAGCAAGGTCAAATGCCTATTTCACACTTAGCTTACATTTCCCAGTAGCTTGATCAGTAGATACAGTACAGAGAGCAGGGCAGAAATCTCTAATTAACGTCATTTCATATATTGTCCACCACTGAAAATAATATCTCCAAATAGCTGTGTGGAACAAAGCATCTCACAAACAATCTCTATAGGAATGTTTTTTTCTATGAGGGGACAATACAAATCTCAGTGGTTTAATGGTGTGATCGCTGGACGAGCTCAGCCTAAGCACTACACTTAAACAATTTAGTTCTGTTGACATGCAGAAGCTACGATATTAGAGGTTTAAGTAAACTTGCTGACAATCTTCCCGAGCTCACAACATGTTCTCGCCATTGTTATAAAATCCTTGTTTTTTCACCATCGTGCCGCAGCAGCGTGCTCTATGCGTTGTACTTCTTGAGCAAGTCACTTTGCCAGTGCCTCTTGCGATCTGGAAATACTCTGGGCAAGCGGATCTTTTTGAAGTCCTCAATGCATTTCTTCAGATCCTCCTCCAGCATCTTTCTCTCCTCCTCATCCTCATCCACCCCCGGCGGGGGGCCACCGTTCTCCCTGACGGTGGGCCGTGGCAGCGTTTTTAGGTGGAGGGTGGACGGACGCTGGGGGCTTTCAGCCCGAGGCGGTGTTGGGGGAAGAGGAGGACTGGAGGTAGAAGAAGGTTTGCATGATGGCAGTCGTGGAGGCAGGGCTGGAGGGGGTAATGGTGGGAGGTCTGGGCTGTCTGCAGCAGGAGGAGGTGGAGGAGGTGTTGGAGGAGGAGGAGAGTCCAGGGGCAGCGGGTTTTGTATGTCCAGTGTTGCAGTGCTGCTGGTTTCTGGAAGGCTTTGAGTTCGGCCAGTGCTGATTAACTCCACTGTGGCTGATTCAGTATGAGCAGTAGCAGGTTCAGAGGTCTGCACTTCAGTGATAGCTGGGGCTTCAGAAGTCGTTAACTTGGAAATCACTGATGAACCACCTGCAGCAAAAAGAAAAAATTATAAATTAAAGTTTTTGAAATTTGAAAGATTTTATGCTAAGTTACGTTTAAAGAGTAGTTCATAATTTTGGGAAATATGTTTATTCTTTTTCTTGCTGAGATTAAAATGGGAAGATCAATAGCCTACCGTACTCATGCCTGTACTGTAAATTTGAAGCTATAGCCAGCCGGCGGTTAGCTTAGTTTAGCATAAAGAAGGAGGGAAAAACCGCTAGCAGTCTTGTCAACAGTGTGAAGTTATCAAGAAACAGTAGAGACACTTCACAGATGTGCTGGGCAGAAGGTTAAATTGTGTATTAAGATATAACTTATTAATTAGTGAGCTTTAGAGGCTTTGGTAGGAATGTTTTCAAATTTTGGACAGTCAGGCTAGCCTTCGCAGGCAATGCTAAGCTAATCACCTCCTGCCTTCAGCTACATATTTACTGCTAGAGTTAGAGTGATATCAATGTTCTTATCTATCTCCAAGCAAGAAAGCTAAAGTGTGTTATCCAAAATGTCGGACCATTCCTTTAAAGGCATACATTTAGGAGGTAAAGTGAAAAGTGGTTGAGACATTTAAGAGATGACAGCCAGTAGCTTAGTTTACCACAAAGACTGGAAACAGGGGTAAACAGCAAGCCTGACTCTGATAAGGGCATCAAAATCTGCCAACCAGTGCACCAATTACCACACAATCGTCTTTGTTTGATTCGTACAAAAACTGAAGGACAGAGCCAGGCTAGCCTTTACCTCGTATCTAGATTTGTGCTAAGCTAAGGTAACTGTCTGCTTTATATTTACTGTACAAATATAAGAGTGGTACCAATCTTCTCATCACACTCAGCCAATAAATGTATTTCCCAAAAAACTATTACTTTTTTTTTAAGTGAACAGATAAATAGAATATTCATACTCAGGCGTCTGGTCTGTTTGAATGAAAGTCTTGGCTTGCCTTATCGAAGTGTGTCAGTATTGTGTGGCTGGCACAGAAACAAGCACCTCAGCTTTGAGCTTTACAGTTTTTGTCTCCAAGAGTATAAAAGTACACACATGCTGGCACAAAAGTGTGCAAGAGCATTATGGAAACAGAAATTAGCAGAGAAAGGAGCTCAGCAGGAGAGGAAAAGGAAATGAGAGATAAGGAGAGTGGAGGAGAGTTTCATTTCATTTCAGAACTTCCCTTTTACCTTTGCTTGCACATTTTCCTATAAGGAAAACTGTGACTGAACGGATGGTGTGAAACCTCCTGACTGAAGCTTGACAAAACATTTTTCACGGTATGTTGATTTTTCATCTCATCTCTGTGTGAGGACAGGGTAGTTGCTGTGGTGCGACTTCTCAGAATAGCTGGAGTGGCACGTGCACATTCCGTACCTCTTGGCATTCAACCATTTTGAATGGTCTCCACTGTACAGTCTATTCTCTAGAAACCGGCGAGCAGGTTTCCTTTGATTTTCACTGTCTACATGATGGTACACAGACTCAGACTGGCTAGCCAAGTCACAGCAAGCCCATGTCCACATTAAAGTGGATACATTTCAAAGTGCATCATTCTTCTTTTGGCCTACCATTTCGCACTAATCCTGATTTTTCAACCAAAGACAACACCACACTCTGGGCAAAATCTGTTTGTGTTGATGGGTCGATTGGGAAAACACAGCCAGAGCCTAAGTTTAACATATGATTGTTATGCATTTTCAGGCCCTCTTTTCATGTGATAAACAATAAACAGCATTTCAAAATGCCTCTGGAGGCAATAGTGCAAAGCTGATTGGCTGCAAATGCCCGAACAGAAGAGGTCTGAGCCTTTTCTTGTTGTTGTTGTATTTCAGTGTGGAAAACAATCACAAAATACTCTGTGGACAGAAAAAAACTTGTTAATGTATTCACAAGTTTGGACATGGCCTTAGACCGAGTTAAATGGTAATGACAGTCCTGCATGCATACTGCTTATGCACAGCATCATCCAGTAGAGTCACAGTCACACTGTTTTATGTCACTCACATGCTCACTCTCACTGTGAAGCAGCCACATAAAGTAGTACATGCTGCTACAGTATAATAAAATGCAAATGAACAGTTTCTGATACGTTCTCATGCAGAGATATGCAGGTAAATTATGCCACAGCTGTAGTCACACACAACCCAAACACACACACACACACACACACACACACACACACACACACACACACACACACGTACAGACATACAAAGACACACAAGGCCCTGTACTCTTTCCTTTAACAGGGCTCATCGTCACGGTAACCCGTCTTATATAACAGGAAAAGCTGCTTGTGTCAAACGGAGGCGGCACAGAATATTCTCCCACTTCTTTGGCTTTCTGAATACCTGAATACAAGTGTGTGTGTGTGTGTGTGTGTGTGTGTGTGTGTGTGTGAATTTGTGACATAAATTACACAAGCCTGTGTGTGAGAGAAAGTGAGTGCTGTCTTGTGTGTTTGTGCATGCATGTGTAAGAACGTGTGTGCGTACTGTATGAGTAGGTGTGGGTGTTTGCATGTGTGTATGTTGGAAGATGTGTCATATTCTGGACATGTACTGGCAACTGAAACGACATATAAAGACAGCGAAAAATAAAGAAGATATAGGGGAAGGAGGTGTTGGCAGAAACGTTGTTTGTGTTTGTGTGTTCTGTCCATTTAATTTCTTTCATAATGAATACATGTGTTTGAGGGCTGCCTGGACGTGGGCGTATGGGGGCTTAGCAGTGTCTGCGGTATAATCCACTGGGGGATGGGCTCCATGCTTTCCTCCACCACTAAGCCTTATGGAGGAGAACAGCAAAAGAGAGCACTCAACCCTTTTCCCCGGGCCACTTCTCCAGGGATATATGCAAAAGCCAGAGCACTTTCTCACACATCCTCTCCTCTCTCACTGCCCCTCTCTCTCACTCTCTCCAATCTGTTCAGTGTGACACATCCCTCCGTTGCCATCATTACTGCTATTAGCAACTCTAATGTGTCACTGTTGCCAGGGTTTAGCACCTCTCTGGCACAAAATGTGTTCTCCACGGTGTGTAATGTTGTTTTTTTCACCCCACCTGAATCTTTATATTTTACTCAAATTGTAGCACACTGTGTATTCTTTTACAGACTAAATAAAGACATTAAAGGATGTTTTTGATGGAACTGGTAGTCAAACACAAACTGACCTCCAGAGGAGGAGAACTTTGGATACGTTTGTCTCTTCCCTGGCACATAGTGGACATCTAAAATGAAATTGTTAAAGATTTTTGTTAGAGATTTTTGTTAGAAAAAATAAATAAATAGACACCCCATTATTTGTGGAATTTTCTGATAGTATTATCATCCAAACCTAATGTAAACATGCAGGAGTGTGCTTTGGCTTGTGTACCTTTTTGTTCAAAATTGCAGTTATCAAAAAGATGGATTTTTGGTCAGACTACAGGTAATTTGATTGGTACAATATCTTTGTGGAAGGTCAGCACTCCCTATGTTACTCTGTAACTCCACACATTAGGTACTCTTTGTTGTGATTTGAATCATGTGGG
>NC_060168.1:13502687-13511350 GCF_021292245.1 Micropterus dolomieu
CAGTGTCTGCGGTATAATCCACTGGGGGATGGGCTCCATGCTTTCCTCCACCACTAAGCCTTATGGAGGAGAACAGCAAAAGAGAGCACTCAACCCTTTTCCCCGGGCCACTTCTCCAGGGATATATGCAAAAGCCAGAGCACTTTCTCACACATCCTCTCCTCTCTCACTGCCCCTCTCTCTCACTCTCTCCAATCTGTTCAGTGTGACACATCCCTCCGTTGCCATCATTACTGCTATTAGCAACTCTAATGTGTCACTGTTGCCAGGGTTTAGCACCTCTCTGGCACAAAATGTGTTCTCCACGGTGTGTAATGTTGTTTTTTTCACCCCACCTGAATCTTTATATTTTACTCAAATTGTAGCACACTGTGTATTCTTTTACAGACTAAATAAAGACATTAAAGGATGTTTTTGATGGAACTGGTAGTCAAACACAAACTGACCTCCAGAGGAGGAGAACTTTGGATACGTTTGTCTCTTCCCTGGCACATAGTGGACATCTAAAATGAAATTGTTAAAGATTTTTGTTAGAGATTTTTGTTAGAAAAAATAAATAAATAGACACCCCATTATTTGTGGAATTTTCTGATAGTATTATCATCCAAACCTAATGTAAACATGCAGGAGTGTGCTTTGGCTTGTGTACCTTTTTGTTCAAAATTGCAGTTATCAAAAAGATGGATTTTTGGTCAGACTACAGGTAATTTGATTGGTACAATATCTTTGTGGAAGGTCAGCACTCCCTATGTTACTCTGTAACTCCACACATTAGGTACTCTTTGTTGTGATTTGAATCATGTGGGAGTACTTGTGGATGTGAGTTTTGATAGACTGGTAATTTGCCACCACAATTGGACCCATGAAAGGGAAACTACTAATGCTAGCAACACATTATATCATGTCTGATTAATCCAACAAAAAATGATGGGGGTCTAAAAAAGTGTAAAGATAATTATTAAACACTTTACAGGGGGTGGCCAACCAGTAACTTCCTGCAGTCTCCCCAGGTTGTCTGACAAAGGCTACCATAGAGCCAGGCTAGCTGTTTCCAGTCATTGTGCTAAACTAAGTTAGTTGGCTGCTGGATCCAGGTCATCTCAAATGTTTAGTGCTGCAAAGTGGCCGATGTCTTAAATTGCTTAAAAAAGAATGAATGAAAGAAAAAAAAACGCTGTCTTGTATCAATGTTTGAAGGTGGATAGAGATTATGCTTTGATGCTTTTTCCACGAGTGTGTACAAAATGGTTTAGTCCTCTTTAGTGTAGTGTAGTTTATACTTCCTAACGAAGTATAAGGAAAACAGTATTTCAGTTTGACTTTAATACAAAACAATGTGTGAATGCAGATGTTTAAAATTAATGTTTCATCTGCTTCTGAATTACCTTGAATATGACCAGGTCGATCAGCCTCTGGGTACTCTTTAAAATTCTTTGTGGCTGCTGACAGGTGTGACCAGAGGATGGGGAGACTGACAAACAAGAGGACAGCATCATCTCCATGGTAACGCCACATGTTGTGCAAGAATCAAAGCTTCACAAATGCATAGTAATGTCTCTCAGACTGAGAGAAGCTGTTTATCCAGAGTGTGAAGTTGTACATATGGCTCTATCCTGCCATTCTAAAGGGAACTCACGCTACATAGTTTTGGCAATTACAGCATGTTTTATATCTAATTACCTAGTACTCAGCACAGATATTCAACATCTGCTTTGTGAAATGATGGGCATGGCGCCTAATGACAGAGTGGGTCTCACCACCCACAGTCTTCTTATTCATTGTCTGTCCTCTTTGATTGTTGTCATACATGGGGGCATGATCTGACATGGTAATACTATACTCTTTCAACTAACTTTACATCCCCAGGCATAAGCATAGAAGGCTTGATACGAAATCACTGGAGTGTACTCACAAGTCTCTGAGCAATTACAAATCTGTCAATCAACATAATGCAGAGGAAATTTGTGACAAAAAAAAGCAAGAGACCAGGGGGCTGCTGCCAAGTAGGAAAAGCAAAAAAGGGAGCAGAGAGGGAGGTGATGGAATCTGTCAGCCTGTCTTCAATAACTAACCAGCAAATATGTGTTTTTAATTAATTTGGTTGTACCATGGGTGGTATATGATTTTTATTTTTGCAGACTTGCAAATCTACATCTGATCCAAGTGTCCTGCTGATTCACCTGCTCCACGTGCCTCCTCTTTATCTTCCCCTGCTTTGAACACCCTGAGCTGCTGCCTGGCTAGCACAGCCCGTAACCAGCCTGCCTAAGCACCCTAAAGCCCATCTTGGCACCCCTCAGTCCCCGCAGAGCTTGCAGCCCCCCTGCCACCTGCTCCAGCCAGGGTCCAAACCCTCCCTTCCCCCCGGGACTGCAGCACTAAGGACATGCCTGACTTTTCACATTGCTGATAATTAGAGGGGCAGATTAGAGCCCAAGTCCAGATGGCTGAGGTGAATCTCATCCTAAAAACAACACTGACGGACACATTTACTACTCACTGCTTAAAGCAGGATACATTAGCTCTCACATTGTTTTCACTGAGTTGACGTACTATATATGTGTTGCAATACCATCATAATATATATATGGTGTCATAAATTATAAAATATGTGAAGTGGAATTTACAATAGAAAATAGCAACTGATAAACATCAGCTGTTAACAGATTATGAGGCATTGGGCACAGATACTGTACATAAAATTTCCAAGGTTCAATTTATCTATCCATTAAAGCACACAGTGTTCCCATCCTAGTCAACCAGATTACCAAAACATAGGCAACATATATACACATTAAGTAAAACCAGAGAAAAACAACATATATTCCATGATAAAAACTGGGGTAAAATAACCCCCAACCTGTTGGTCTCCTGGGCCCGTGTGCAGAAAGCCCTTTAATCCATTCTTGGCATCAGCACATAATTTTAGTTGCAAAATGATTATCTTGTAGGCTATTTGCAATGAAACAGTTTACATCTTTCAAATGCCAGCTGAGTCTAGCAGGGGAAGTTCAACTGTCTTCCGAGTGTTTCCTCTGTCAGTCTTCGCCACTGTTCCTACCTCACTTTGCCCAAACTGTAATTTGGCTCTTTATCTCTCCTCGTACCCTCTTTCCCTTTCAAGCTGCTCCTGCCCCGCTCCTTGCGCTCTTCTTCGCAGTCTCTATGGCGCTGTATGTGAGGAACTTTGTCACTAGAGTTATCCCTTTGGTTGCATTCCTTTTTAATCCTACAACTTGCTTCTGACACTCTGACTGGCCCCCTTTAACTAATTTCATGCTCTGTCATTCCCATCCCACTTTACTTTATATTTCCACACATCCCTCATGCTTTCCTCTGGCAGTTATTCTTTTGGTGTCTTGGTGCTTTAAAGAGAAAAGAAACGACTGTAAAGTTAAAGGGAATAATAAAGAGACAGCATGGAGAGAGGGATGAGAAGATTCAGTACTGCACATCACTAGTTACCTAATCTGCTCTTTTCCAGCTGCTAGACATTCTCCCATGTTAACGTCCCTCTCTGTCTCCCCCGGGGGTATGACTACCCCCTGACCTTGCATGATGGAGTCCCCCATGATGTTCGGGGGCCAATATGTTTTGCGATAGCTGCTCTCTGTAGGAGATGTGTGTGAAGACGAGGAGGAAGAAGGACAGCGGAGCATATGTACCCATACTAGAGGATAGAGATGCAGTGGCAATGCACATGTGACTCAATGCTTAGCTCACTATAAAGAACCCAACACACAATGAGGTAAAGATGCCCCAAGCATGCGCCACTGTACTGTGTGCATGTGGACTTGCATAGCAGTGTGGGCGAACCGTGTTGTCGTCAAGGATACAGTAGGGATTAAACTCACGTACACATCATACATGTACAAATGAACAAAGGCATGCAAAAGCTCTCAGCTGCCGTTCACACATAACTTGCACACACTCGCTTCACATACATACCGATGGAGAAAGCCTTGGTAGGCCTCAGGTTGCTGCATTTTCTCCCCAGTTCTCCACTATATCCACCTATTGGGCGACCCTAATCCGAGGTAGTTAGCAGCAATGATGGTTTTATCTGTTAGCAAAGGACATCTCCTGTTATTGCTGTCAAGAGAGGAAGGTGTACGTAAATGGCTTGTTTGCCTGCTAATGCATTTTTAACTGATCACACAGAAGAGTGAAAAGAAGGCAGCCAATCTCAGATCTAAAACCTCACCGCTCCAGGTCATTAGCCCTGCACAGGAGGGTTGTCACAAATCTTCTCCTAGCAACTTCCCTCTGTGAATGTCTGTGTTTGTGTGCGTTTAGAGATGCCAACTGCCTGCTCAGCATATTTGCGAGACAGGCAGTGCACCTAGTTTGTTGCGCCTGCGTGGCTCCCATACCAACCCAGCGCTGACCCAGAGGCCCAAATACTCATCCGACCTGTCCTCCAAACGTCCACGTAAGCACAAACGCGAGAGGACAAAACCAAAACAGAGCCAAAATATGCTGGCATACAGATCCAAATGTAGACAAGGCATTGAGGATGAGAAGGCGTAAACAAGCGCAGAGCCACAGATGGTTGCAGCTGAAGGCACAGAATGAACAGAAACAGCAGATCTGGTAGTACACCCAGTCTAAGATGTTGAGAAAATGACTCATTGTAGAGTGTGTTGTCACTCTAACACATGGTGTAAGTCTATTCATAAAAGAGGATGCAGTCTGGGAATATGTGCTGGTTGTAGTCAATTTAAAGGCACAGCTCATGATTCACATAAAGATGAGACAGTACATACAATTTTTATGTTGGAAAAATATTAATTTCCCTAATTTCTTTTGATGTAATGATTCTATGAATCATATTAATCCCAACCATAGTGAGTAATCCTGTGGATCTATATCTGTCTGGTGTATCTGAATCACTCTAACGGAGTGTTGACCGAGCAGACCGGCTGCAGAGAAACACATCACAGCATGGCCCAGTGAGGGCTTTGTTTGTCAGGACGATCCAGCACCTCTCTGAATAACAAGACACTTCATACTGGAGCTGCTCAGGAAAAGATATAAGACGGGAACACCAAATCCTTCCCATTTAAACACTCTCCCAGTGTGATCTGGCTTCTACCAGGTTATCTGTGTCCCCGCTTCATTGCCCCATTTTCCAATCCCTTTTTCCGTTGACTTACATCCGTTCCCGTTCTCCTCTGCTCCCTTCCTTTCTTTTTCCAAATATGGGAAGCGATGACCCAGCTGGCTTCAAGACAAGGGAATCATTCTAAATGAGGCAGACTGAGCCAAGGCGTGTTGCCATGTAGAGCCATTGCCTACAGTGACAGCACCGCAGGAACACGACCTGGGTCAAATCACTGCCTCAAGGTAGAGAGAGCAATCTTGTAGTCTTGGGGCATTTCTTTTTCCTTTGTACTTTCGTGGCAAGAGTCTAAAGATGAACTGCACAAGCTCGCTGAGAAACTGTATTCATTTCAAACCTTGTGGTAGGAACATAAGTATATGAATAAAATTAAATAAAGGGTTTAATAAAGTTCAGTGTGTGCTGTGTGCTGAGCAAATAATGCAATCTGTGATTTGGATTTTTCCAAAAGACAGAGAAGCAAAATTTCATGGTAAAATATCTTTATTGTAACGCTCTGAATAGGTGTACCACAACTACAACCTGCTTCTGGAAGACATGCTACACTTTTCAGCCACAATAAGTTTCCCAACAAAAAAAATAACAGCATATTTCACCACAGACCAGCCTGTGGACGTCGCCGCTGCTGCTGCTACTTAATCTCAGAGTGTCAACACTTCTCACACGTCTACTGTTGAATGTTGAGTCTCAAGGCGACTCATGGAGGTAAAGATTGAGAGCAGTTTAGGACACTGATGGCTGAAATTTCACACATGAGGCGCGTCTCTCCATGCTTGTGCTAATCACTGACCTTGGTGCTCCCGTGTTGCAGCAGTGTGCCGGCGGACAGTGACAAAGGAATGCTGTCTGTGACTGTGTTTGTTGGGGCTGAAGAGACACTGCAGGCACCGTTATTGTCTCTGAGGATTCGTCATGCATTCTACACCGCAACAAAAATCATCTGTTTTCCAGGAAGTCAGCCACACATTTTTGTTTAGATATATTTTTGAATATCAATGTTTTAATAACATATTTTGTGAAGCTCATCAGCTTTGCCTACCCACCTTTATCTAGGCCAGATTGAGATCAGCTTTAGAGGTAATTAACATGTGATAATCTTAAACAAAGTTTATATAACAACATGTGCCTGCCTCACCTACATAAACATACCCCTTGTGGTAGTTTAACTTTTCTGGCTGTGGGTGTGCTCAGTTAAAAATGCTGTTTTTATTGACAACACACACACTATCTCTTTCACAGTCCTGGATTTTTTTTGGCCCGATCTGTTTCAAGATTTTTTACTGTGAGTAGTAATTAGGTCAATTATTGGCAACAAAATGAGGATTTTTTAATCTGCCCCTGTTATCTATGCATGTCCTCATTTCTATCCCGGCTCTGTTTTCTGGTCAACTGCTGGATACAAAAATAAAAAGAGGGAAAAATATGGAGAAATAGTGTAAAAGCAGATGGAAGGATGAGGGGGATGGTGCCTGAGGGAATCAGAGTGTTAAACATTTAATATGAAGTAGAGTTTATGTCCAAGGATTTTAATGGGAAATGGTTGGATCAGAATTTGAATTGCTTTACTTGAGTTGCATTGTCAGTGAAAATTAAAAATTTTAACAGCAGTAACATGAGGGGATGTACCACTTTCCTCATAGTTTGTACCGAATGCCATTCAGTACTGAGAAACCATTTAGTTATGAATTGAAAATACAACCCAAATAGAAAGAAAACACCTTTTATTTGACAAATCACTTTGCTTTTTGCTGAACACTTTTAATTTCAGTGTTGTCCACGCTTGCAGCAACACACTGCAGCAAGTCTAACATATTGACTCAGATGTCAACAGCACTTCATCACACTGAAACACAACATTGCGGTTTGTAGACATTTCAGAATACATTTATTGTCACTGTCAATAAAAACTGACGCTCTGCCAAAACTACAACCTGACACATTCTAGCTCAGGAGAAATCCTCCAGTATACTGCCTCGGTGGCTGTTTCTCAGCTCAAAATCCATTTTATATGCAAACTCTTACTTGTCATTCTTATAACAGCATCTACATGTTCTAAATGAGTCTGCATTGTAATGTCGTCAGCTATATCTTTTGTTGGATTGAAGTGCCTTCAGCTTGTGTTTTAGTCTGAGGTATATGATGTGCAGACCTGTCCTGAGGCTATATCTGGAAACGCCTTTCTGGCTACAGCATAATCCTACCCTTTCTCATGGGTATTCACTTGCAGTGAGGGAGAGCTATCATCAAATACGCAACATCTTCAACTAATACTGAGTTGAGTATTAAGAATAACTGTATTGTTTACAGAACACTCAAAACGTGATCCGCTAAGTTGACTAGCACTATTTTTTGGGGGACGTGTACTCATGGTGTAAGCCTGTTCCAAAAATAACGCTTCAATGTTAAAATGCTCTTAAATATGTAATTGAACAAATGTCAAAAAAGCACAATGAGCAAAAAAAATGGAGAAGTGGGCTGTGTGATGTAACACCTTGTATCTCCACTGCCCTCCCAGTGTGAGTGATTAAAATACTGAAAGCTCCATCGCACAATCAATACACACTTCATCTGGCAACCTTCTTGTCTTTCTGTCTGAGAGATCTCTTGATATTAGAGCTTTCATGTTTTTCAAAAATCAAAGCCTGTTGCTTGTTGATTTGCCACACGGCCAGCGTCTTTCTGAAAATTGAAACTCCACACACCTACAATCTAGTCTTCTGTTTCAAAATAAAAAAGTTCACGCTTTTTTTCTCCCCCTGTCCATGTGGCTGTATTATCACAGCCCTCATTCATTCATAACAACTGTACACATAAACTACTACAACATGGCACGTTCCCAACCACCTGGTTCTGAACACATTTAATAAAAACTGAAGGAAATTAGATTTTTTCTTGTGCTGGGGCTGCTCACGTCCCTCAAGGCTGATAAGATGTCCAATTATTTGGTAGTTTAGTTCAGAGGAGCAGGAGAGTCCGATCTGCTCGAGTAAGCAGGCCAAGTATAGCACTGGACATCACGGCCACTCTTTGAAGCCCTTTCCTTTATGCCCTTATGACTGGTTCAATAGTCATATAGACACACCAGGGCGCTTGATTAACAAAATTAGCGCTTGGATACAGTATTGTGCTTCACCAAGGCAGATGCAATATATATAGTACAAAAGGGAAATAGTACATAGAAGGTATCAGTCTCTGCAGGAAAGGCTGTGGGGTTGCTCTGGTGAAGGACTGGGGACTACAGCTAGATAGAGCGGCGGTTTAGGCAAGGGCAAAAGCTTGGCCTGAGGATGAGGGGGATGTATCTGGGGTTGGGGGGGGGGGGGGGGGGGGGGGGGGGGGGGGGGGGGGGGGGGGGGGGGGGGCTGCAGATTCGACCTGCAGAGTCAGAGCAGCTGCTGGGTAATGTTCACAGGAGAAAAGCTGGAGGCTGCAGAGAGTGATGGAAGGGCACGACATCTACAGAACATCTACTTGTGCAGGCGCCATCAGAGAGAGGACAGGATGACTGGAGGCTGGGGGGGGGGGGGGGGGGGGGGGGGGC
>NC_060168.1:13511370-13607007 GCF_021292245.1 Micropterus dolomieu
GGAGGCAGGGTGGGGGACCAGGGGAACAAAGCCGGTAGTCTCACTCACGGTAGAACACATATTCAGTGTAGCTGGTCCAGATCTTGTCGTCCGTCTGCTCATGGGCAAAGGCGCAGGTTCCTGTGGAATTACAGGCCACCATGTGGAAGCCTGCATCAGCCAGCTTGTCAAAAGCCTGCTCCAGAAAGGTGAACTTGAGATAGTAGCGGGATGTGTAGCGCTCAGGGGGGCGGTCGGGGTCACGGCTCTCGTTCAGCGTCTCCCCAAACACCTCTTTGGCCAAAGAGGTCTTCCCACACACCATGATCCTTGCCACCCTGCGGAATTTAGCATCGGTGTGGCTGTCACGGCCAAGGGTGTATGAGCCTCTGTAGCCGATAGTGATGAACCCAGAGCGTTTGCCATCCATGGCACCGGGCACCAGGCTGGCACAGGCAGCGGCAGCAGCACCCAGGGAGCTGAGATTACGGGCCGTGTCAAACCCAGGTGAGGAGTCCTCTGGGTCACTCTGACATCCCTCATCGCCAAGTGAGTTCTGCTTGCTGATTTTGGGTGCTAGTAGTTTGACAAGCTCGGGGAGGTTGAAGAACTCAGCCTCCCTCTGCAGACGCCCACGCTCAGGGAAGTGGTCTGGAAGAACCAGCTGCTGGTCCCGCATGTAGTCCAGGATGTATCGGAACAGGAAGCCGTCACGGTCCACAAAGAAGCGACCCTTGGTGTCCCTGGCCAATCCTTTGGCTGACTTCCGACTGAACATCTCCCACAGCAGGGACTCAGGCACACTTGTGAGAGTAGAATAGCGGGTTATGTACACCTGGCCACCAACATTGAGCTCTATAATCTCTGGGAAGGGTACCTCCTCCCCAGACATGCCACTATCTGGTAAAGCCATGGCTTACTCCTGCCTCAAAGGTGCACTTCGATGCAGCTTGAAAAACTCTCTTGGTTAGAGAGAAAGTTGAAATTACAGGACTTGGAAAAATGATTTTTCCGTGAAACCTTTCACAGAGGTTGCTGAGGCCTGTTGCCTTTGAAAGATTGCAGGTCCTGCTGAGCTGGATCGCCTGTGGTCACGGAGCGGCTAAACACACAATTGGTGCGCGCAATAAAAGCTGGCCGCCACTCTCGCATCAAAGCCGGCAGAAACAAAACAGTCACACATACACACCCTCTATTCTAACTACAGATTTTCCCCATAATTACTAAAACATAGCGCGATGTATTTCAGGCAGCGTTGCATGAAAACGTTCTGTCCACGTCCTTTTACGCGCAAATAGATCCTGAGATTGAATCTCTGCTTTTGACACCAGTTATCTGAGCAGGAAATGCACGAGTTGCACAACTGTCCACAACGACTTAGCTTGCTCTAATGTTGGCCGGTTGTCAAAGCGCAAACAGGATCAGGTGGCCCAACTTCAATTAAACAATCCATAGTTGGTGAAATCAGTGGGTGTCCCGCAGACGTACATCCACGAGACAAGGAGGACGATACCGGTGTGGTGAGAGACGAGGTAGATGTCTGAAAATGTCTCGGTCTTTTCCATCACTTGCGGTTCAAATCAGCGGTCAGCTGTTACGTCCCACAGCTCCTCTGTCAGTGTAAGGACTGTAACTCTGCTGCATCGTAACGGAGGATTCAGCATTAATCACCCCGGTTAGCCACGCCCACCCGCGGTGACGCACCTCTGCTGTGATCCAGGTCAACACTGTCTGCCCCGCGAGAGCGCTGTCGATGGGCAGCTCCTTTACTGTATCTGCTCAAAGGGTGCATGGGTAAATACATTTTCCCTGAAAGTTTTATTGAAGAAGATGCACCACATGAATACACAAGAGCAGCATTTGTGGGAGTTTTTCCCTCTATTTATTTTATTCATGGGCTACGCTTCATAAATACCTAGGTTTCATAAAAACCTGTGGTCCCAACGCATTGTTTTTGTCAGTGTGCTCACCTGATTACATAAATAGTGAACTAAGAACAAAATAATAATACCGACCAAGTCTCATTAAAATCCAGCCACTGACTTAGAAATGGGTATGCATTTAATTTTGATGCATTTATTTTTGGAAACAATCTCGGTGATCAGTGCAGTCAGTGTCTCTTAGAAGGATGGGACAACAGTGACACCTAGTGAATACTCGAGGGGAAATGTTTTTCTCCCAAAGGACATCACTAACTACTTAGTTAAGAGTTATTTAAGTATTAGTATTCTAGGTTAGTTAGTGTTCTAGTTACTCCCGAACTCAAAATATGTATTGTTACTTCACTTGGATATTTGACCTTCGCATTCATCTGAAGAAGGGCATAGTTTCTCTGTGCTCCCCTTTAAATCTGACTTTAACATCTGAAGGGGAGACCAGGGATGGTTGTAAAAACTTTGACATTTCTGTCTGCATCTAGGAACTTTTTAAGGCAGTGCATTCAAAATGCGACAGAAACTAGCTACATGTGTCTACTATTAAATGGTTTTACCTCTGCAACACAGACCAAAAAAATGCATGTATTAGTCATGTACTAGTAAAATGTTACAATTCACCCCATAGTCTGGTTTAGTTGTAACATACCCTTAGGTGAAATATAACATTAATAAGGAATATGAGAAAACATGATATGAAACCTTTTTATTCAGCACTTAAATGTTTAAATAAAATTTTTGTTGCTGTCAGTCATAGTAGTGAATATAAGACACTTATTTGGATACACCTCAAGAGTGCAGGCCCACAGTGAAGCCTATAGGTCTTAGCCTAACATTTTTAACATAATAATAAAACACTTGTCTGACACACACACACACACACACACACACACACACACACACACACACACACACACACACACACACACACACACACACAGCATTTAGCAATGCTAAATCAAAAATAAATGAAGTTTAAAAAATCTGTCTTACCTCAAAATTATTTTTTTCCTTCGAAAATTGTCTGTGCCTGCCACAGGATGCTAATTTTCCCATGTGGAATAAGGACTAAACTAAGCATGGGTGAATCAGGTGATTCGTAACTTGTTCCTGATTGGAGAAATTCAATGTGTTACAACTGACCGGTGTTATAACCATCTCCGCTCTTCACCTACATTCAAGCATGATTTTGTGACATCACAAGTGGCTTGAAAGACAGTCACGGTCCAGGATGCTACTTACACAGGTGTGATGTGGAAACTCGAAGCCTCCAGTAGTGCTTCAGTGAAGTAGGAGACACCAGCAGTTTTTAAACTCCTGAAATGAAGAATTCAGAGATTTAAGATTTTCTAACTAGTTGATTGAATTTCTCCATATCAGATACAAAAGATTACTCAAAGCAAGAGTATTTTTACGCTATATGTATTTTTAGGCTATAAACATGTCTGTAGGGGGGGGGTCTAAGTATTCTAATAATGGAAACATTCAGCTATATTTTAACTCCCACACCCAACTTTCAGTTAACATTTATAAGCACTATATGAACAAATAAATAGTTTATAACAATAGTTGTACGCAGATATAAGCGCATTTTCTTTCCAACAACTATAATTCCTCTTGTGGGCACCTGGTTGACGACAACATAGTAAATGAAGACGCAATAATATAAAAGATGTCTTCAAAGAAAACGTTAGAATAGCTTTTTCCAGAGCTTTCAACCGTATCACACAGTCTTCATCAGAGGATGATTTTGGCATCTTGTTTATTTCATATTTATAAATGTTTATATATGCAGTTTGTCAAAACAATCACAATTCAAGATCCACTTAGTAGCTTTTGGAAATACCTTTTCAGATTGAGGTACATTAAATGAATTGCACCAATATGGAAGCATGGGTGAGTCACAGAGACCTGTGTAGTCAACAGGCTGCCTGCTATGTATGCCTTGTGTTTCTCTCTTTTCCTCTCTCGCCATGTGTGGTCCACACACAGTCCTTTCTCTGACAAATCAGCAGGCCAATTTTGCCTGTCTCTAAGCATTTTGGCACTGATTTCCCTGAGGGCCTCGCAGTCTCCAGCTGGCTTGCAGCACTAGAGCCTTGCTGTCGGAAATCTGGATTGGACCGCTCTGGTTATGGTCCACCACGGGATCCGGAGGTAATATGGCAGCGCTGTCTGCCAATGAGGCGAGTTGATGACACAGTCCCAGCTGCATTTGCCGTTCCCTTCACTGAAATATGCAAAAGCAATATGCTGTCTAACACCAGAATCCTGCGCAGTCCAAACCAAAATATCCACAAATAATATGCTCTGATGCAAAACCATACTGATGTATTTTGGGATTATTGTCAAATATAAACACATGCCAGTGATTGAACATAATTAAATTACTGAAATGTGTGTGAATGATCACCTTTTCACTCACTGACTCTAAAATCCTTGCACAGCACCATGTGACCCTGGGTTTTTACTGGCAATTTCATCATTCTAATCAAATCCAAACCATAGCCCATTGATCCTCAGAAATATGGGCAAAGTGATACATAAAATAAATGAGTTTGGCCTTCTGCAACAGCTGGATTATCTGTATATGTCTGTCAATTCTCATCACAGTGATGGCCTTCAGAGGCTGTGTGTGTGTGTGTGTGTGCGCGCGCACGCTGATTCAAAATAGGCAGAGAAGAGACTTCCATCCCGTGGGAGAGAGATAGTTATTCAGCATACTCACACAGGAAATCGGAAAATGTCCTTAACAGCTACTACTGTTGCAAAATCTGCATGTATTCAGAGAAAAACAACCAGACATGCTACTATTGCTGAATTCTTGGGCCATGCAGTGAGAAAGACGGGTTACTTAGGGAGGGTTTTATGGATACGTCTGCATATTGATCTCTGCACTTTCAGCGGTTTCTGCTGACAGCTGCACCAGTAAGTGATTTATGAGATATTCTGTGGGATCAACCAAAATGAACATGCCGCTGCACTTATTTTCTCAGGTGTTTGCGGTGCCCACGCGAACCCACCGGCTCAGCCTCATTTCCTCCAGTGAGACATCGTGCATCTTTCAAGACAGACATGGAAGTGAAAGAAGACACACTGCACCACATCTCAAGACAAGAGTCTCACTGAGACGATGTCACAGAAGAGGGTTTCCACCTGTCCCCTGGACATTATTCAATTCAAGTTTTTATTAAAAATCATGGACAGCCTGGGTACCTAATTGCTCTTAATCATCAATAGCTCACTGTCATCTGGTTGTGTTCCGGATTATTTTAAATGTGCTTGTGTTCCTAAAAAAACCCGGCCTTGATCCCTCTAATCTTGAACACTATCGCCCAATCTCAAAACTGCCCTTCATTTCTAAGCAGCTACTTGATGTAATGAACAAAAATTCCAATCTGGTTTCCGCCCACACCATAGCACAGAGACTGCTCTTCAAAAGTTACCAATAACCTGGTATTGAAAGCTGACGTGTTAAATTCTGGTGCTGTTAGACTGCTTTTGACATAATTGACCATGGTATCTTGTTAGATGGACTGAGGTGCATGGAACAGGAAGTTCTGTGTGTCTGTAACTTTAAATCTGCCTTTTCTCCTGTTGATTACGGTGTGCCCCAAGGATCAATCTTCGGACCTATTTTGTTTTCCATCTACATGCTCTCCCTGGGTGACATGATCCGCCGATACGGTATTCCCTTCCATTGCTATGCGGAGAATACTCCGTTGTACCTCCTGGTGAAGCCTACTGACCTCAGTGTGCTGCGTTCCCTCCAGGCCTGCCTGGCTGACATAAAAGACTGGATGTCAATAAACTTTCTACAACTTAATACCAACAAACATCCTGGTCATACCAACAGAAATCCTCGTAATTGGACCCCAGCACATTACTAAACATATTATCACTTGTCTACACACTTTACGCCTGTTGCCAGAAATCTTTGTGTCCTTTTTGATAGTAGGCTAATCTTTGCTTCGAACAACACATCGCTAAGGTTGTCAAGTCATGCTTCTATCACCGTAGAAATAATGTTAATATAAAACCCATCTTAAATGCCAGAGATGCAGAAACGGTTATATGGGTAATTTTAAACTCTTTAAATTGGCTACCTGTCTGTTTTAGGATTGATTTTAAGTTCTTATTGATTACTTCTAAAGCTCTTAATGGCCTGGCACCAGAATACAGCCTTGACCTTTAACCCCTTACGATCCTGTGTGCAGCCTGAGATCCTCTAGCAGGGGTCTTCTGTGCATCCCTGAGTTCAGGCTGAAAACACGTGGAGATAGAGCCTTTGCGGTAAGGGCCCCAAGGCTGTGGAATGACCTGATGACATCAGGATGTCGGAGTCAGTGTCTTGTTTTTTACGGGAAGTATTTCTGATTTCTGATTCTTTTAAGTCTGAAAAATTATTTATTCCGGAAAGTGTTTTCTGATTCTGATATTTTTTTGAATTTCATGTTAATTTGTGCATGTTGTGTCATATTTTATTGGTGTCTTTTTAACTGTTATGATTTTAATGTTTTTATCTTTCTGTGAAAGCATTTGATAAGTGCTCTACAAATAAAGTTTATTATTATTATTATACCTAAGAGTCAAATGCCCCACGGGTCTCTGTGCTGAGGAAAAAGATGCAGTTGTTCATTCAAGTGAGGGTCAACGGCAGTCACTCTGACAGATGTACAACACAATAATCAAATTAAAGTGGACATTCAACCAGGAAGGACACCGCTTCTCGGCAGCCTACACACACCCGTATTATCACCGGAAAGTTTTTAATTGAATCAGTTTATTCCACCTTCTTCCTGACTTAGTCTCTTTTTCTGTGGTTACGCCCAAATCTTCAATCAACCTGTTTGTTTCCTCTTTCCTCAAGGCCACTCCCAAACCAATCCCATCCTCTCTATGAAATGTATATAGCCTATTTATAAAGCGATTGTGACAAATGTGGTTTCCGCAGTCATCACTAGGCCTCTCTCATATGGATCTTTCCTGTCTTGTTGAAGACATAGATGGCTGTAAAGGGCCCTAACAAGCCATGTTATCAGTTTCAACTTAGGGAAAGTTTTCAGAATCTGCTTGTTAACGCTGCTGGCTTGCATCATATCAATTGGGGAAAAACCCCAGCATGCACATACTGAGTTAAACTCAAAGTGGAAGGCTTTAGTGCCTCTGGGTTTCAAGTCTGGAGGTTTAAGATTATTGTATCAATTTCACTCTGCCAACTGTCGTGGAAGACTACTGGGATAATGCTCGCAAGACTAGGCAGTACAGCTCAGCCTCCTCACACATTAAATCCTACATCTATACACAGGTGTGTTCAACAATGAGCTGGGGATCAAGAGAAATTTTGAATTCCCTTTTACGAACCAATAAATGGATTTTTGTCCACTGGAACTGCAACGTTTGCAGTTACTGAGGCTTATAGGCACATTTCATCACTTCCTAATGGTTAAGTTGTACAATCTCAACAAATGTTGAAATTGTGCTCTAAGGATCACTGTGTGGGCTGCTACAACTATAACACATTAGAGGTTTTACAAAAATAAACATATGCTGAAAGCAAGTTGTGGACAGAGCATATTTCAAGTTCCCAAACAGGATCACAGAGTGATGGGTGCTTCGATTTTATCTGCCCTTAACAATTTCACTGATGTACAGAGGTGGTAAGGAGCACGGAAGTCACTCAGGGTAGAAATAAGTCCAAACTACAATCCTGCATCACATCCTCCATGAATCAGGCTGACCTATAAACCTACATGGAACAAGGCTCTATGGAACATGTCAGTCTGTACTCTGTCAGTTCCTGTAAATTTAAGGGCCAATCTGTGATAAAAATGTAAAACCACTGCTGGCTTCAACAAAACACAGATTTGCTGTAACCACCCTCTATAATTATGCATGTGCATACCTCTGCATTAAATGGTGATAAAATTCCTGACTTTAAGATATAAGGGGCATCAAGGGGATTTCCTTTTTTGAAGGACAGAAAGGACAAAAAGCGTAAAAAGATAATCGTTTATTTTGGTTCTTTCCCACCAGTAGTTTATCCACAATCAGACTGAAAGAAATTATAGACTAAAGGTACACGAAATGCAGGGATTTTTAATATATACCACAATTAATTTCATGGAGACAGCATATGTGCATACTTTAAAGACTAATGCCAATATGATGACCACTGACTTCAAGGGAATAATCCCATGTTTGGGATTGGGTTGGGGTATTTGGGACTGTAGGATGAGGGTCTGGGAAACTTGTTAGTGAGCACAAACAAAACACAAAACCCAATCACTTATCCATAGAACAAAACAATAAATGGTTTCACCCACCACTTTCAATGACAATTCAGTTTAGATGGGAGTAAATTCGTGCCCACTTGCTAGCGATAACACTCAAAACAATCTTTACCATTACCAACTCACAAAGCTCTGTAATTGTTTATTATCTAGGATTTTACATATATATTTATATATATGTGTGTGTATATATATATATACACATATACATACATACACATACACACACACACACATATATGTATAATACACACACGTGTGTACACACACGTAATTAAAAAACAAAAAAGTTAAAGTGCTTTCTACTGACTCAAACACACAATCTCTGAGAGAATGGTATTGATACAGCATGTTTGAGAGTTAAAAATCACTTATTTTCTGATTAGCTGTGTTCATCAGTGCTTAAGGGATAAAAACCAACAGATGTAAGGCATGATTGCAATCAAACGGTTAGCTGAGAGCACATCTGTCATAGGTAACATCATACAAATGCAACTTACAGTGGCAGTCAGACATAACTTCAGGGGTAGTCCAATGTGAAAGCCAACAATCTGACAAGTTCAGAAAATGATACACCTGTTACTTATCGGCACCATCAGAGCAGATTTGTCAGAAATGTGTTACGTACGCTAAAGGGATATTCTACTAATATACCAACGGCACCATTTCTCCTCATTGCTAAACACTGCGGAACATTTCTGACTCAACTTTTAAGACATATTTAACAGAATACAGCCTATATTATACATGATTGATTTAATGGAACTCCAAGTGTTCAGGCTTGGGAGGAAAATCCAAAAGGATGGAAGTTCAACGGTTAGATTTATTGAGATATTTTTAAGGTGCGTAATGTGTATCAACATCATTCAAAACCATTTATGAACTCATGAATGGCCATGCCCCTGGAAGACCAGATGGCATTGAAAACAAATGTCAGGGTAAAAGCTGGTTAACAAGGAAAAGAGATACTAGTTGGTACTATGGAGTCAAACTTCTCCTGTACTCTTTCCGCATCATCTGAAGAACTGGCATGACGTTCACAAAGCACCACTTTCTGTTTTACAGGACACAGTCATCATCTTGCAGCATTTCAGCTGAGTGGGTATAAAAATATAGACATTTGAGACCCTGAATATATGTTCATATGTGATTTTCTGCAACAAAACAAAACACAATGTACAGCTGTCCCACTCAGTGTACACACTGTCGTTTTCTTCACTTTGTCCCCATCTAAAATGTGTTCTTGCATTACCCTTAAGGGAGGAGGTTTACACCCATTACGACACAGAACGGCAATTATAATGTTGTCGTCTTCATCAACAGCCTACATCTGTAATTTCTTTGTTAATACACTAAAATTACCTCTGGGTGTGTGAGACAGATTTACTTGGGAAAGAGGAGTGTGTCTGTGTGCGTGAGGACATTACATCAACATGTCTTTGTGATGCCTGGCTATGTGCTGGCTCTTTTCCGAAGGCCTCCTAAAACCCTTGGTGCAGTAGTCGCAGCGGTGGGGGTAGTCCTTGGTGTGAATGGAAATGACGTGGCGTTTGAAGCCAGAAGCGTCCGTACTGTTATATTCACAATACTGGCACTGGTAAACTTTTCTACCGCTGTGTGTCTTCATGTGCTTCTTTAGCTCGGCGGGCTGCCGGAAGCCTCGCCGGCAGCGCTTGCACTTAAAGGGGAGGTCCTTCGTATGCAAGGACAGGATATGGCGACTCAAGGTGAAGGTGTCGGGAGCGTTGAAGTTACAATGCCGGCACTGGTGCACCTTGTTGCCCTTGTGTGTCTCCGCGTGTTTCTTCAACTCAGAGGGCCTATGAAAGCCTTTCTCACATACGTCACACTGATGCGGGAAGTCCTTGGTGTGAACAGAGATAATGTGTCGTTTCAGGTCACTGGAGTTGGTGCTCTTGTGCTCACAGTGTGGACACTGGTGGGTCTTGTGGCCTTGCACCATCTCTATATGACGCTGGAGTTCCCGTGCGTCAGCGTAGGCTTGCGGACAGTGGCTGCACTTGAAAGGCAGATCTGCGCCGTGCTTGCTCTTGATGTGAGTCTTTAGGTTGGACTGATCTGCACAACGAAACTCGCAGTGCGGGCAGTGGTAGGGCTTCTCGCCTGTGTGGGTCCGCATGTGTTTCTTCAGCTCTGATGGGTGGCGGAAGCCTTTGGCGCACTCGACACACACATGCGCAAAGTTCTTACTGTGCACAGCCAGCAGGTGACGGTTGAGCAGGCCCTGTTCAGCTGTCTCATAATCGCAGTACTTGCAGTGATGCAGTTTGGGCTCCCGGTCCTTGACAATGAGCTTGTCAGAGCCCAGGGGACTGGACTCGTGGTAGCGCCGTGCGTACTCCGTGTATTCTGGAGAGCGCTCGTTGTGGTTCAGCAGCTTGTGACTCTCCAAGTGGTTGTGGAAACTGATCTTCTTGTTGGTGGTAAAGTCGCAGTCTGTGCACTGGTACTTCTTCTTAAGCAGGTGGTCCGGGTGGTTTTTCATGTGGCATTTGAGGAAGCCTCGTGAGCGGAACTTCTTTCCACATATGTGGCAGGGGTAGACAGTCAAAGGCAAGCCATCTGGTCCAATTATAACAGCTGGAAGAAATGGTTGACAAATATTGAAATACTGTTAACATCCTTGACCTTTTCAAATCATACAAATGTGTTGTTCTGACACAACAAAAGTACCAAATGCCAATCTCATCATCTAATCGTCCTGGAATTGTATGCTGCTCATACCAGTCTGACACTGCCGAATCTCTCCTTTCTTCTTTTTCTTTGCTTTGGGTTTGAGGGTACGGTTGGCACCCAGCCCCTCTCGGATTTGCAGAAATGGCGCAGACGCTCCATTCTTCACCTGATCAATGGTATTACCTGCACAGACAGTTTAGATTTCATTATGAATAGATTGAAAAACACTTTTGTAACACATTATAAAATAGGTTCTTTTAAAAACAAAGCTGGTGTCATGTTACATGTTATACATGCAAGTTGTGACATTTGTTGTACAAACTGCCCAGACACAGGCAAAAACATCCTTTCAGGGTCAAAGACTTCAAAATGACACCTTCTACTTATTTACAGCCAAACAACCAGTTATTTATTTAGTTTTTACAAGATTATGTTTCACAGAGGTACTTACTGATGTCATCGTCATCATCATCATCATCACTGTCATCCTCATCATCCTCTTCTTCTTTTGGATGGTTCTTGACTGCCATGTAGACCATCTTGTCACGGCCAACTCCTAGTCTGCCTGATGATGCGGCTTCCAGGTCAGGGTGGCCATTCTGGTAATCATCCTCTGTTATTACCTCCGTTCCACCTAGAAGGGGGAAATTACAATTAAATCAAAGCCATGACGTATATTCAATTTATGAATCTACAAGTAAATAATTAAATTATTGAAATGATGAACTGATTATTCTTATAGTCACTTACCTAAATCATCATCTGCTTCAGCTTTGAAGATGTAGACTTTGATGACCTCAGCGCCGTCCTCCTCTTTACATTCTTTGTCTTCCATTACCTCAGTGCTGATCTCAAGGGGAGTGTCTCCTATGTCCAGCTTCTCTCCCACCTCATCCACTAAAGTAACACAAATAGCCTTAGTTATCAAAACATCTGCAATAATAAAACATGGCATTGCATAATAACAGTGTTTCATTAATATAAGTTATGTTATTATATGGAAAGCTGTCTTACAAGAGATCATGAGGTAATCCTCAGAGCTGCTTCTTGCGTCATCATCCTCATCGGTCTGCAGGGGAACAGCCTCAGTTGGCAGCTGTTCGTGGATGATGGTCTCAGAGTTGGCCTCTGTCACCATCAAGCCTTCTGACACAAGCTGGTGGTCCAGAGTGTTACCCTGGTGCTCAGACAGTAACTCTGCCACAAACACCTGGTCTGTCATGTCATCATGGTGGTGGTCTGAGTCCTGGATGAGGTCTGAGGTCAGGACATGGTGATGATGGGGGTCCAGTGCTTCCTCTATCGCAACCTCTGAGCCCAGAATATTCTCAGGCATGATTACACTGTGTTCTGAGGTCACCATGTCTTCACTTGTCATTTCATGGGCCTCCACCCCTTGAGAGTGCAGACTTTCCACATCTACCTCCAGACCTTCAACAACCTCAGCTTCTAAACCCTCCACTTCCACCTCCTCCTCAAGGCTCTCAACCACGTGAGCTTCCAGGTCCTCAACATCTACCTCAGTTTCCAGACCCTCCACAACTTGTGCCTCGAGACCCTCCACTTCCACCTCACCCTCTAGGGCTTCCACGACCTGAGCCTCCAGCTCTACTACCTGTGTCTGTAGCCCTTCAACCACTTCCGCTTCCAAGCCCTCTACATCGGCATGTAAGCTCTCCACCACCTCGGTCTCCAGTCCTTCAACCACCTCTGTCTCCAGGCCGTGAACCACCTGAGTCTCTAGGCCTTCCACCTCGAGCTCATGCTCCAGGAGGATGCCCTCATCCGTCATCACATCAGAAAGAAGCATACCCTCGGGCACAGACACCACAATGTGCTCCCCATCAATGTGAGCCAGACCCCCCATGCCTGCAACTGTAAACACAAAATGTAGAGAGGGGTTCATAACAAAGAGTTTCAAACTACAAGGTTTTTTGCTCATTTGAGCTACAGCAAAGATGTCACAGCATCTTGTCGCATGTTTGTAAAGGTGTATCACCTTCTTGTTGCTGGTATGCAGTGAAAATGTCAGAATGACCATGTAATGTTACAGAGACTTTTTTTATTTAGGCTATTTAATGAAGCTAAATGGCATTTACACGGTCAACTTTTTATTTTTATTTGTGTGGCTAATATGTCTTGGATTACATGTTGAAATTAAGTATCATTTACAATAATGGTTATCACCTTGTCCTACTTGACCACCTACCAAAGTCTTGCATGATCATAGCGTGGGGCATCTTCAGCTCCTGAGTGTGTAGCTCCAACACCCCTCCTCCTTGATCCATGTCTTCACTCAGAAAAAGACTGAAAATCACAGTGTACCCTGTGTTAGCGCTTTACTTTCACTTTGTCATGAGCATGACTAAAAATTTAAGTGAACAACTGATACTGCCACACTGGCTAGTATTCAATACATACCTTCACATTTGAAGACAAACCCTTAGAATAAAACCAATAAGATATTTGATGTGCTTCGTTCCATCAAGGTAATCAATCCCTCTGACAAAGACAAAAACAATTGGTACTCATAAGCATTCTGCTGATAATAGAAGATAAGTAATAAGTTAACTAATCATAGTCTAAGTGTTGTAAAAATATTCAAAAACAACATTTTTACATGGGTTCAGATTTAGGGCACTGCTGCTGCCACTTACTGGCCTCTGTATGAGTATAATACACATGGCAGAAGGGGGGTATTGTTGACCATTGGCTCCATCCATTGCCTATTTAGAGTACTACAGGCAGCTTCAACCTGAGGACATACAGCTATTACACCTGGAGCTGGTTGAGCCTGATGGCTGGAGACCAGCTGAGACAAAGGGATGTCTCGCTCAGTGTACAGGAGGACGAGCCGCGGCTTAAAATCGACCTAGGAAGATGAGTCCTGCTTGTTTTTGTGGGATGAAATGCATTGTCGTCACATGACGGTTCAAAATAAGCAATATATGCAATGGTCTGTAGTGACGTTATAGGTCCATGGTTTTCACGGATTAACACTGTGCTGCCACGGCTATCATTTTTAAAAGTATTATACTCTGGAGTCTTTGCAGAAAACTACACATGCTCAGAGTTTATGGCCGCCAATGAAAGTACTGCAGACGTTATGCAATGCATACTAGGGCGGCTACCGCCCTCCACCCACCGGAGCTAACTAGCAAGCAGGCTAGGGCTGTTCCTCCGAGCGCCATTTTGTTATAGCATAATGGCTAATTCAAGGAACGCAACAACAGACGTTATCTGACCTTTAGATTATCAATTCCACACGACGGTACAATATTAAAACAGTCATTAGCATAAGCAACAAACCAGTATGCCTCACAAGACAACTTGTTTGCATGTCGCTCTAATCTGAGCGACGACGGCCGTCCGTTCTGCTAGCTAGCTTGCTAAGCTAGGTGAAGCAGCTTGTGCCGCATTATCTTCCATGTTGTTTTTTTGAAAAGGCTGAAAGAGGCCCGCTACGGCCGACTGGGCCCTTGCGTCCTATTCCATATGCCTTTCTAACCGATTCAAAATAATTTTACCTGATAACGTCGTCTTCTGACTCTATCGGTGTTTCTCCCCCCTCTCACTTTTGTCTGTTATTGTTTTGGTTTATTTTTGACGGTAAGCTAAGTGCGGCCTGCAGTTTTGGATCCCCGGGCACCCTTTGCTAGGCCTCGGCCAATCAGCTTGCTTCCTGACAAGCGGAGGGAGGGCGGGGGGCAGACAATGCGTGGCCTCGTTTACCGCTGATCTCTTACTATTTGCGTCATGCATAAGAGAGCAGAGTTACATTAACACAGACATTCTCTTAGTGGGAACACATTTAGGACCGGATCCGAGACACAAAATTCAAACGTTATTACACTAAGAAATAAAATTTTTAATGTGGTTGCGTACTGTGCTTCTCCGACTTTGTATGCGCAGATGAGGCCTGTAGGCCATTTTGTCACAAGGGGTGGGTATCGTCGAGCACTCATTTGTGAAGCGTTTGATCACGCACCTAGGAAATATCCGGGACATTATGAAGGCACTGCCACTGCTTCTGCTGCAGACCCGCATTTATGTGACTAATTAGTCTGTGATGCATTACAAACAGACCTCGATTTGGCATGCATGGTTAAAAATAGTCAGAAATGCTGCAGATATAGTTTCAGGGTAGACTTTATTATTCATTTTTATTACAGCTAATTTTCGGAGGCACTCTGTATGAGGGTGCATAGCTGTCTAAGGCACATGGCCTTCGTGCATAAACATTTTCTTGTAGTTTTCTTCTTTTCTTACAGTGGTATCCAAACCAAACACTCAAAACCACCTCCAGATATGCAGTAAAAATGCCTGGAAAATGCAGTACCGTAACAGCACCTTTAATGAATCAAGGTTACTTAAAAACGAATAAGAAAGAGTGCTGCAGCCGAAATGCATCTTGGCACAAACAATATTTTTCCTTTTTTATATCATTTCTAAGGGCAGTGTGGTTTACAGGAGTTGCATTGTTGTGTAATTAAAGAACACAAATCTATTTGATAGTTTCACAATGAACCAAAAATTCATTAATTCACACTGATCGTTGTAGGACACATCAAAGATTTGTCATATTGCAGCTATACAATGATGAAAAGGCTGTAGGGGTGAGAACAAACAAAACCAAGCATGCAACACTCAGCACCTTCATCTAGTAGGAATTCACACAGAAAATTAACAAACCACCAATATCTTCATTTAAATTGTCTTCATAGCAATTACATCACCAGAACAGTAATACAACCTTTAATATTCCAGCAGTTTCTCACAATTACCTTAGAAAAATAAGTAAAATTGACACAAACGCATCTTCTGGAAGCTCTGAATTGGTCCATATCACAAGTAGAGTGTGCATGTGTGCCTTCATGTCTGCCTACACATCCTCTGTGTGTGGGTTGACAATGTTTCATGCGAGGGAAAGAGATGAGTCTTAACTACAAATCCAGTGCAGCCCAGCGCTCCAGTCTGAAATGGGGGACCAAAAGGTTGTATGACACATTTGTGGACACAGTGGCTGTTTTCTTTGTACTATGAAAGGTAATGGGTAGAGGTCAGGTGAGGGTTGCAGCAGTGAAGATCCTTCATCACGGACTAGACTCAGTAACAGCCATCTTTCCAGGATTCATCTGACATTTTAGTCATGCCCAAAGACCTGTCAATAAAACAGGAAGTTTTCATTCAGAATCAAATTGTAATCATGAATGGCATAAAAAAAAAAATTGCGATTATTAAAAAGGACATATTCTTCTATATCTCAACATTGCTTAATAGCTTTTCATTTAAGCACTCACCTCCTGGGGGGCTGTGAAAGTTTACTCCTGGTGGATGCTGATGGCACAGCCTGTCCTCGGCCCACAGCAGACCTCCCCACTCCAGTGGAGGCTCTCCCGGGTATGTAGCCTCCGCCATTGGCAGAGCCCGGGGACTGGACCCTGCGGCCCCCTCCTGCAGAGGGTGCTTGGACAACAGGCAGACCTCTGGAAGGCTGACGACCAGCTGCCATGGAGCCCACAGGAGTGACAGCTTTAACTGGAGTCCGCAGGGAGAGAGGGGACTGGCCATTGCTACGCAGCCGACTACAAGCCATACCTTGAATGGAAGACAGGCACAGTGGTAGAATCTCAAGCAGCTGCTTCTTTCAGACAAGTTGGGAAATCAAACTGGGATACCCACAAGTTTTAAGGGCTTTATGAGGGTTAAGAATTGGTTTTAGGGTTCAGCTTAGAATTACATCAGGGTCAAGGTTAGGCATGTAGCTGTTAAGTTTAGGGTAAAGAGGTATCCCTTTACATTTATTCCAACAATATTCAATTTATTTATTCAAAAAATATTATTTTTTAAACAAATTACTTTTTTAATGTAATTTTATTCAATGTCAATCCAAACATCTGCAAAATAGTGCCTATTGTAAAGTTCAGTTAATGAACTGGAAAAAAAAAGGAGCCCTCTTTACATCCAGAGTTACTCACTGTGCGTCTTTAAGGTCTAACCAACAGAGTAGTTGAATACATTTCCTTCCCCAAAACAATCGCAAAGCCAATTTTCAAAAACTTTGTAAACCTGCATTGCAGTCATGGTTGTGTGCGCGTACTATCTTCTACATACTCAATCAGTATGAACTGCCTACTAAAGGAACAATTAAGTATGCCATTACCAGCAGACTGTTGGAAGCATATTCAAGCTGCATCACATGATTGTCATTGCATAGTCTAAAGAGACACAATGCATTTTGGGATGGTTGAGTATGTCCAGTAAGCTGACAGCTACACTCGTTTCTGTAAGTATGTGCAATAAAACCTTCGTGAGTAAAAAGACATTCTTTAGCCATACACCTGTGTGTAGGGTAAACATGTAGTAAAGGTTAATTTAAACTGCTCTGTCCTCAGTCTCTCATCCTGTATGTTTTATGCAAGCACAGAAACATTAGCTTGGTATTAGCCAAATGTTACAAACAAGCCAAATTGAAAGCTATCTGTCTAGAGCATAGACTGGTCTGTAGTCTTAAAATTTGGCACATTGTTGTAAACTCAGCTGCTGGCTGAGACAAACCAGCTGCTCCTCCTACCAGGTAACGTTACTGGCCGGCAGTGATAAGATACTGACTGATGTCTGAGTTCTTCACTCTTTCTAAACGTCACTCAGTATTGAGATATTACATATTGAGTTTATATAGTGACGTTACCGTTGTAAACATAAATGTTGCTGTTTAAGAAACAACATTTAGTTGCATTTAAAATATTCAATTCTAATCCTATAATTAATTTAAAAATAACCAGGCAGCTAATATGCACACTTCAATATTTGTTTACTTATCCCAAGTGATATGTCATCTCATGCCAGCTGGGGCTCGTCTTACCAAACAACCGTCACCAAATAATAGTCGTTAAGCAGTCTCAAGAATGGTATCAATATCAATAAAAATTAACGATCCCCATCCCTAGTACCTTGTCACCCACATGCATGTGCGTCCTCATGCAAGATATAAGCAAAACTGGGGCCTATTCCATAGCACTAGTAGTGGTCAAATATTCCACAGGGTACTTTTAAGAAGAACCTTCCGTATCTGTGGTCATGCAGAGGTTAAGACGAGGTAAGGTGGTAGGATAGAAATGATACTAGAAAGGGCTATATGCCTTTCTACATGGGGGAGTGGTGCGGACCGGGTGAAGAGGGTAGGGTTACCTGTGGAGGGGGAGTGAGTCAGTTGGGACATGCGGTTGCCAGAGCTCTGGAGGTTAGCCTCCATGCTGCGGCTGTTTCTGACTGCCTCCAGGGAACGTAGGCTGGTGCGGGGGGCCAGATTAGGCATGCTGTGCCTCAACTCCTCTGGAACCACACATACAAAACACATTTAGCAACAACAAAATGTGTATCATCACAGCTTTAGCCCGAGAATTTCTGTGATGGTCACTCTTCTCGACCTAGGGTATAAAAGCTTAATTATTACTGGTTATAGCCTACCTTCACTCCTGGCAAATTTAAGCAGCTCCGCACTGGGGCCCTGGAGAGATCGTCTGGGTGTTCTTGTGCGTGGGGCCCCGAGTCGGATGCTGTATTCCTGACCGTGGTTGGAGGTGGAGGGAGACAGGCAACGTGGTGAGCCTAAGGGCGAGGGGGTGAAGCGATGTCGTCGCTGGGGCACAGAGCAGAAGTCATCCTCTTCGTCCTCCAGGCTGTAACTGTCAAATTCCTGATCGCTGTAGGTGCCCCCCCGGCGCAAGGACTGCAGAGAGGCTGTGGAGCTGCGGCGTGATGCAGACGCTGAGCTGGAAGCAAAATCCTGCCTCAGACCTGACACCAACAATATAAAGTTAAGAAAAAGGAAACTGCATACAGGGAGACATACAAATGCCCCACATACACACAAAGATTCATGCACATATAAAATCGCAGGAAACTCTTCATAGCTGTAAAAGAGAATATACCCATCTGATCTACTGAGGTGTAAGACAATGTTTGCACTAAGGCCAACTGTGCTAGTCCAGTCTCTTTCTTCATCAGTTGTCATAAACAGTAGTCTACCTTTTAGAATTTGGAAACAATTACGGTAATGTCCAGCACACCACGTGCACACCACCTCTACTCACTCTCTTCCTGTAGGCGAGCCATGATCTGGACATCTGTGAGATCCTGCAGCTTATAGCCCATCGAGATGGAGTCATCTGATGTGCTGAGCTCGCTGTCTATGGAGGACTGCGAGCTCAGGGCTGACTGCATGCTTGGGACACCTGTAAACACAGTGGGATACCCGTTACAACAAACGCAAAAACAGTTTCTGCAAGTTACTTCCACTTCTGTTTGGGAGAATTACCTTAAACTCTCAAATAAAAGCTGGTACTGAAATAACGGTCATGTGGTTTTTTTACACATATAAAGACCAGGTAGGGAAAAAAATAAAAATAAAAATAAAGACCAGGGCCTGTATCATAATGCCTACAGGGCTCATCTGAGAAGAGGGAGCAATGGTGCTGCACCCTCAGAATCACTCATAACACTTATCAGACTATAGTAAATGTTTCAAAAATAAACCTTTTGCCTGGTTATCCACTATGAATAAACTAACTAGCTTTCAAACTAAGATTGTCGTCAGCCCCCCAAAAAAAGAGACATTTGAAATTTGGTGTGAGGCCAAAGTAATGCACTGTTTTGATTAATGGGCCCCTTTCACGCCATAAAATGAGTATGACAAATGTTGCACCATCACCTATGTGACAGCTGAATTGATCACAAAAGATTAGATGCCAACGGGATCTGTCAGACTCTGCTCAGTAGAGGACGGGGACTGATCATCAGGTTTATACAACTGCATTATCGCTTCAAGGTAATGAAGCAGAGTAGCACATCATAATGTCAATGAAATTTGGGAAATACTGGAGAAAAGTAGCACCATTATTATCAGCTGGTGAAGGTGTGTGAATTATAACCTCACCTCAGCTAACACGCAGTGCTGCCTGTATCTGGACAAATTTAGATTTAAGTTTAATATTCACCAGGTGGATTTGCATTTTACCTATCAAACAGAGCTGATATTTGAGAATTTAAGTGTGAATATAGACAAATCAAAATTTTAATTAACATGTCTCTCCACCCCAACTTCACTAGTCTTGCCCAGCAGCGTTGGTCCAGAAAGCACTGTCTGCTGATGATGCCCAGGAAGGCTGTACACAAAGTTCCCTTGTCAAGCATGTCTGTCTGACACTGGCCTGACTCTCAGATTTAGACAAATGGGAAATGACAATATCATCCAGGGGCATTTGGTTATGTAAAAAGTCTGGGATTAGATAGGGTCGCCCACCCACAAGCCAAGCATTTTCAAGTTCATGCAAAGATTTGTTATTTACAGGGTTTTCATAAGCAACATCAACATTGTTGGTTTCTGCACAGTCAAGGGCTGGAGGAGGTATAACATGAGTGCAAACTAACGGTCTCAGTCACCACAGAGCCAACATCGCCAGCAATATACATTTCACGCAGGTTAGCATTGCCAAACATCATCAATATGCCTTGTTTCTATGCCCTGAAGTATAAACCACATATACTTAAACATAATTGCTGACCATCTTCCAAAATTATGTGTTTTTCTATAGGCCAGGCACACACTGTTTCCCACTCATTTCAATACAAATCAACAAGAGAAGCAAATATGCTTAAAATATTTTTTATTTTAGATTAATCTATGCGATTGTTGTGCAGTGATGTAGCTGAAAGCTTGGAGGGATGGGAAAGATCTGTGTGTGTGATGTGTTCATGTGTTGGGCTGAAATTTCAACATCTGCCATGCAAGTGCTGGCTGAAAAATAGCAACCTTTGTTATGAAAGAAGCTACCCAATACACAAGGTCTGAAATGAAACCTTACATAACTTTGCTGTGAGGGGCTGTCTTTCTCAAGCAAGTATCAGTTCGTTGTTGATTTTAATACAACAATGAAATTAATTATAACAATGGCTGCCGGGCAGAGGAAGAAAATCAATCTAGAAAACATATGATATGTTTTGAAAAATGGTTAACAGTCATGTACCGTATTTGCATCATACAGTAAATTGGGTAAAACATGCAAAATGCCAGAATAGTGTTTAAAAATTACCATTCAGATCCCTGAGGGGACACACTGTTGATGCATTAGTGCACACACATATCAACTGACCTACATCCTTACAATAAGTGACGTGAATCCCACTGTTGTGTTGAGCAGAAAATGAAGAGCACAGTGCGTTAATGTCATGCCATACCTGAGCTGCCACAGGTTAGTAGGGATTTGTTAGTTGATTTGTGGTACCCAGGAGAGATCAGGCCTGAGCCTGCCGAGCCTGCCTCTGCTGACGGGCTACTGTACATGTTCCTCCATCTAGACGCTGCAAGGAACAGGAGAGGAGAGGTTAGATATTCTCCAAGAAGAATATACAGACTTTTAAAGGGAGTGCCATGAAGAATAGCTAAGTCTGTTGGGGATCAATTTATAATAAAGGGCCCCATTTTATTTGCAAGTGCAAAAAGGTAGGTCTCGGGCACATGGACTTTACAGGTGTCTCCAAACAGCATGGGCGTCTCCAGGAGTACGCAGTACAAAAGGGTTGTGTGAAGCTGAATATAGATTGGAGGGTGTGGTGATTAATAAATAACTGATCATCGCTAAAACAACTGAACCCATCACAGTGACACATGGCAACAACGGCTGAACAGATGAAGAATCTGCATCTCCAGGAAATCACATTGTTGTCTTCTGGATGGTGCAGAGCAGCACGATGTGAACACACAGCACCACAAATCCGCAGATGATAATAATAAACTGTTTGGTGAAGCTGTTTATACGATCGCATCAATCCTACGCTTCTTAAGTCACAATTGTGCTTTATTTCACATTGCAAGTGATTACATCATATCTTAAAATGTGACAGCAGCATTTGCTTTGTAGTGCATTTCAGGAATAAAATGTCATTTCAAGGTCAGGAAAACACCAAACTGTCAGAGTGCTGCTTGCCCTTGTTGCTGCGCCACCTAGAAAACAGAGCCCTAGATGTGAATACAGCAGTTTGACAGTATAGCTGTATACTATATTTAGACAGTTTGAAGTTCAGTAATAGCAGGTGCAGGTGTTAAAAAAAAATAAAAATAAAAATAAAAGCGCTTTGAGAAAATACTGCTGCAATATTTGCATTCATACTACAGTTAACAAAGAATAGGGTTCATTTAGTTAGTTTTATGTTTTTTTTTCACCTTGGTTACACCTTTCCTCTTTATCGTTCCTGCAGTTCGGCTAAAACATGCTCTATACCAGCAGGCGGTTTCAAGGTTTAGTGCTGCCGTTTAAACAAAATAGTGAGCTGACCCAGGGTAAGGTAATCCACACCCAGCCTATGAGTTCATGTAGCCATTCAGCCCCGGTGTGAATAGTGTTGTTGTTCAGTTCCTGCAGTGTGTAGGAAGTAGGATCAGCGAGCAGGATAAATAATATATGGGGTGTATTGGATCAGACACAAACTTCTGTCCACGCGTAGAGACGTACGCATTATGTACACAATACTGCGGAGGTGAGCAGTAAATAAGAGCTAAGCACATTCACAGGAGGAGGCAAGACTGTCTCCTTGGTGCTGACTTAGGCGCAGTAATCTTGATTTAGGCTGACCATCTCTAAAGCAGCAACATGTGTATATATATATATATATATATATATATATATATATATATATATGTGAATAAACAAATGCATACTCTGGTCCAGGCGGCTGATCAGGGTCCGACAAGCTAGTTCTGTCTCTGGGCTGCGGTGGTCAAGAGCCTGCCGACACCATTTCAAAGGAGACTCTGGGCCTGGATCTGCTACTTGCTTTTTCGGAGACACATACAACCTGAAGAGAAGAGGCAGAAGAGAAGAACACTACTTAGTTCCAAGAGAAATGAGAGCAATGACAAGGAGTAAAAGGGATTGGGAGAGTAATAAAGATGTAGGAAAACTGAGGTAGGGAAAATGCAGTTAATGGCTGAAAAAGTAAGCCTACTCTACTTTTTATTAAACATGCCTGTCAAAAGGGGCTTGTAACTGCAGAGCAGAACATTTAAATGGAAAAAAACAAGCTAGAGATTAGTGCGAGCTACTGGCATGTAAGGTGTGCACTAATAGTATTGAGCATGCCATGCACAGTAAGAATGTTTTTCACAATGTACAACACAGGCATGACTGAGTGAGAATTAACGCTCAACCACTGAATGCCAGAAAACCAAAAGGACACTGAAGCAGCAAAGAGCTCACATCAAACAAACAATCAAGCTGGTTTGTTTAAAAGGAATGATTTAATCAGACCAAACAGTGGGCAAGCAAACACTTTAAGTAATGTGTCTTTGAACAGCATTATCACGGGCTCAACCTGGTCCTGCTACACATCTGTCAAACACATCAGGCTCATCCTAGTCTAAGACACATTCTGACTACATGGACAAATCCGAAAACATATTTTGCAGGTGAAAACTTCTTCTGTCTGAGTATGAAGAGAGAATTTTAGAAACAGCTGCATATTCATGTCCACTGCCAGAAAACCTGCAGCCACACAATGTCGCCATCTGAAATCACCACTTGACTTGGTGGTGTTTTTCGAATGCCTCCACTGAGATGTGTCAAGTGTTGCCCCAGTGAGAGCAAACAGCCATTAGTTCGCCACAGGCTTTGAACCGGCGGTCACATGAGCTGAGCCTTTTGAGTTGGATACACAAAAGGCCCGGACTGACTGGTTCTGGACCAATCAAGTGCAAATCATCTTCCCATTGGGCAAACACAAAAGGGCCCATTCCTCACTGGAATGAGCAATGACGCAGAGAGCAATACTCCGGTCATACATTCTGCCATACAGCACAGCTTCTCTGAGCGTAGGGGAGTGGGAGCTACTCCTTTCTTGCACGAAGCCCGTGTTTGATGTGGAATAATGACAAGCCTTCTTCTTGAGTTTGAGACATTTTTTTTGTTACAGGTTACCACCTGGTTGTTGCCATTCATGCAAGACGCAGGTCTGCAACTGTAGTATATACCAGACCAGTGTATACATCTGTGACATAAGGGGTTGCTGAGTCTCTACAGTGTTCACAAAGAAGATTGGTGAAAATTGGTGCAACCTACCCTCTATAATAACATTCAAGTATATCTGAGATACAGAGGGCAGTGGTTATGGATGACAGGATGAGTCAACATCAGTATATCTCCAATAATTGTATTATTTCTAATTATTTTAAACGAACCCTATAGCAAAAACAGATGTTCTTCCTTTCAGTATAAAACAGAGTAGTGTCATATCTTTGTTTAACCACACCCAGGAGAAGCCTCGAGGAGGCAGGTTAGATCACTTTCAGCGATGCAACTTAATCAACTGCAAATGCAGGTTATTTCTGTTTTTTCAGTGTGCGGAGCTTAACTTATATGGTATGAAGTTTATTATTAGATTGTGTGTAGAGACACCAAGCGCAAGTGTTTGTGAAGTAATCTTTCATTAGGAAACAAACATCCTGGATGAATCCTGGGCAAAAACTTGACCTAGAAACATTGCCTGTCTAATCTAATAGTCTGGGAACTATAGTGCCACAATTAGACAATCTAATTTGCCAGACTTTATTATTTGAATCAACCCCCCCCCCCAGTCAGAGATACTGCAGTTCCTCTCAGGTCTGGTGTTTCTGTCCTTGTTGCAGTCTGGTCAAGCATAGGGGGGGCCCTCAGATCACATGTTGCACAATCCCACCCAAAGCAGTTTAGCCATGTGGTAGCATCCAGCCAAGAGCAGATCAGATTATGTCGCTGTTAGGATTACTGGATGTTTAGGCTATGTTAACCTCACAAAGCACATATGGTATGGCTAATCATGTGAAACTGAAAATAAGTCATGAATGGTCTGGCTGTTAAGCTGCTAAAGTAGCCATCAGGAACACAATATGGTACCTGTTGTAGGCAGTGTGACCGACGTGCACAGCATAAACAAATACATCCAGACTGAGCTCTGGCATAAAATTTACATGGATTAGGCCATTTAGTAATTAATCTTCCATTACTGTTCATTTGGGGTAATTATATTCTGGAGGAAATGAGCAATGGTCGTGTTTACTTTTAGCTTTAACCTGACCTGCATTCAGGAATGAACTAATGCAAATATAGCGTTGTTGACCTTCAGTACATTATGTAACAAGGCTTAGGGAATGCAGATCTATACAGGGTCAAGTCAACCATAATGATAATTATTATAATAATAATTTTCTGAAACTGCTTTTCTCCTCTCTTGAAACAGTTTGATAAGAACATGTCTGTTGCCTGTCGTGTTTTCATTCATGCTTGGTTTAGACAGGTGCAGATAAGCATTTAAAAAAAAACAAACAAAAAACATAAACAAACAAAAGACATAACCTTAGTGTTCATCATAACCTGCCAAGCATGTAGCAGACAGGTCACGCATATTGTTTATCTGGGCCAGAGAGCTCAGAGGCAAGTTTAAGAGACAACCAACAGCCTCTCACTTTTGTATTCACATGTAAACGGCTTCTGAAATGATTTTCTCTGGCTGGCTGCCCTTTCTGTTTCTGGCTCCTCGTCACTCCGATGTCTTCCTTCGCTCTCTTTCCTCCATCACTAAACAAATCAGCATTTCTTCCTTATAACAAAAAATACTCAGTTGGTGATTAATTTTTTTTTTTAACCACATTTGAGCTTTGAAAGCAAGTTTGAAAGTACAAGAAAAAACTCTCCCCTCCTTTAGGGCCGCAACTAACAATTAAATGAATTTTCCATTAATCTGTCAATCATTTTCACTAACCGATTGTTAGTGGTGTGGTCCATAAACTGTCAGAAAATGGTGAACAATATCGATCAGTGTTTCGCAAAGCCCAAGATGACGTCAGTCAAATGCCCCGTTTTGTCCACAACCCAAATATATTCAGTTTACTGACAAAATATTCATATTTTTTTCTTAAAAAATGACTCAAAACAATTAATCAATTATAAAAATAGTTGGCGATTAATTTAATAGTTGACAACTAATCGATTTAGTGTTGCAGCTCTGCTCTCTTTCAGTGGATGTGATGCAGATTCTTGGCCAGAGTCTAATTTTAGATCAAAATAACCTAATGCTAAAGTACAGTACATAGTCACTGCCCTATGTGGGACTAACGCACTTTAAAATCAGAGGTTAAAATAAAAAACACTACTGACATCTGACTGGGGGTTCCTCTACCTGCACACGGGTGCTCAGAACATATAAGCTTTAAATGTGGCATCCCTGTATCCTACGTATTATGGATATTACTTGTAATCTGCAAATACTGTACTGTAGATGCAGCCCACTGGTCTGTCCAGTCATGACAGGAATACATGTCAGATAACCCAAACAAGTTGGATAATGGGAGACATAACTAGAGACCAGAAACAAGAAGTGCAAACAATAAAACATACCAACTGTCCTCGTCCTCTACTTCCGCACACTCATCCTCCAAATCTAGGACATCCACTTCATCCAGTGCAGTTTGGTCCACCCCTGAATCACCCTCTGCAAGTGTCTCTGACTCATAACTTTCCTGAGAGGGGCTCTCCGGCGTCAGGCTTTGCCCCTGGGACTGTCCCGCTCCGTTGCTGCAAGTCAAGGTGAGAAAGCCCCCACACGGACCCTGTTCCTCCTCTTCCACCTCATTCTCTTCCTCCAGAACGTTGGCCACAGGCAGAGGGGACATCTCTTCGCCGCTGCTGCTGCTGCTGTCCTGAGGGGGTGACAGCTCAAAGTTTGTGCTGCCCATCTCACCACTGCACTCCAACCTGAGATGGGAGTTGGTCACCCCTTCACAAGTCAGCCTCTCATTGATATTGACAGCGCCTGTGAGGTTGCTGTTGCCCCCCCTGTGGATGTTCGTCTTGCTGCCCCTGTTGCGCAGGGTCTCATTCTGGACCTCCAACCTACGAACTAGCTCCTGCAGCTTTCGGACCTCCTCCAGCTCCACCCCAGCCAGGTCTTGACCCCCCTCCACCTCCTCTTCACACCCGGGCTTGGAGCTCTCCATTAGGCCAGTGGGGCAGCCATTGTCAGGCTGGGGGGCCACGCTGGCACTGTCCGGGACCACCATGCTCCTACTCTGTTTGGAGGGAGAGTAACATCAACACTTACGTGATGGCACTACACAGGAAGTCAATATATGAACGCACGAGCACAAGGTTGATATGACTACACGCTGCCGAACACTAGTGAGTGGGGAAAAGTGCTGCTAGCAATACAACAAAACCCCAACACATGCGAACTACAGCAAAACATATCTGTTAGCATTAATAATACTCTCTAGCTACTTCAAACACATGCAAAGCTTTAGGTCGTGGTCACATGATGTACCTGGTGCATTAACTAGCCGCTTCCAGGTAACACTCACTAGTATTTACATGTCGCTTCACTTTCCCCCCCGTTCGTAACGTTGCTAACTCTACAACTGCAATTGTTAAAAAAAAAATTGAAAAAAAAAAAAGCTGCAAGATGATTAACGTTACACCATCAAATCTACATGTAAACTGTGAGCATGCAGCAGCTCTACTGTCGTATATCTAGTCATTACGTGCCCATTTGAGCACTCTAGTTAATGTTAGCTCGGCTAGCATGCTATCAGCAAAACAATCGTACCGGTGAGTGAGCCGTGTTGTCCCAGTTGTCCCAGCGAGCTGATGACTGAGCTTCCCCGCCACTCGGAGCTCAAACCCCCCAGCGCACCGGCGACTGCATGAATGAAGCAGCTAATTACAACCACCTGAAACGGTCCTGAGCTTGATAGTGATTGTCAGTGCACCGGGGAAGCTCTCAGTTAGCTATACTAATGCATATTCTCTTGTTGCGAGAGCATCGCCGATTTCGTTCATCATCTCAGCTTACTGCTAACTAGCTTGTTGATGGGCTTTAGTTAGCCCAGTGAGCAGAGAGAGCTGCAGCAGTAGCCAGCGCTCGCCCCTCCTCCTACGGGGTTTCCTTGTTATTTGGCCCCGCTTATGGGAGAGATGTGGTACTGCAATAACATTTCTTTGTAATCTATATTGTTGCCACTGGGTGTCGCTGTTTACATAGCAACATACCACTGCACTAAAAGCACAGACTATAAAGATTAAAAGTATAAAATCCAATACATATTGTATCTGCAATGATTAGGGACAATGAAGAATGGCCATTCTTCAATAGAAAGATAGAAAAAAAAGGAGCATCTTTTTTCAAAACCTTGGCAAACAGATCCTAGATACTACTTGAGTTAATTGAGAAAATATTTTTATGTTTAAGTGAACCCTACAAAGAAAAGGAAGCTGAAAGAAAATAACAAATGTGTTATATCAGAAGAAAGATGACCCTCACTGTGTTTCTGGACATTTATATTCAAAGGTCTTATCAGCTACTAAAGAGCGATGTTGATTCCAGGAGTTCACTGCTGGACAGGAAATCCTAACTCATGTGTTAAATACAAGCCATTCATGTAGGCTTACTTACATATATGCATGTCTGTGTATGCAAAAATGCAGGAAATTGAGACTGCTAAAGAAAAGAAAGGAAAGAAAGGAACCTTGTGGCATTAATGAAACTGTTAATGATGTTAAATGAAATTTACTGCAAAAAAGTACTGCACACTGTAGTTTATGTAGTGGTGGTTGTAATGCTTGTTTACTCAAATGTGTCTCCATTGTCTTTATACTGCACAATAGGTGGTCAGAGATTGGCAAAATATACAAAGTAGAGGTAACCCTCTGCTCTTTATTGTTGGATGAGGTGAATTTAAGGAAGTAGTGATGCTATTAAAAGTACCTGTGCACATGTCAAAATATTGATGCAGGGAAAACACATGAACTGAACACAGTAGGCCATAAAAATACAGGTGGGGCCGTTAATAACCAGTATCTCTATGACAATGCAATGCTACAACATAAATCACATGTAGAGGCTTTGGTTTTTCAGCATATGGCTCGAGAAAGAGACTCTGAATAAGATCGTAAGTGTGTGACTACCTGCTGTCATTTATTTGGGTCCTCTTGTTTTTTTTCTCTTTGTGTGTTGTACTCAACTCTCTAGCCTGTTGCCATGGTGCACAGACAAGCCTGATCCTGAAAGATCATTGGAAAAGAAAACAACATGCCTGCCATCACTTTTTGCAGATTCATGAAAGCTATCATTCCCTTGAAAATGAATTTTTTATGATTGCTTTCTTACAGCAGAACATAAATTGTAAATCTGCATAACTCTTCTAAATTCCAACCAAAGACAATTAACACAAAGTAAGTCTTCACTCTCAAGTACTTGCATGCTGCTGAATGAGCATGTTTCAACAAGCTTGTTGCGGAAAAACCTTAAGCAATCCGCAAATAATCGGAGGGGGTAAAATTATGCTCACCCACTGAAATGTGATACATTTCTCCTTCCTTAATCAGGCTTCCCAAAGCAATTTACACTGCAAAGACACAAGATGTGAAGTATGTAAAACCTGGAATAATGCACATGTAAATATCTCTGACGTTGTTCTATTCCATATTTATATATTTCTAAATTTATTTATGTCAACTGTATGTTTGTCTGCGTGTAGCACCTTAACACCAAAGCAAATTCCTCCTGTAAAACACTACTTGGCAATAAAGCTTCTTCTGATTCTGATGCTAAATATGGAAACTAAATTAAAACTCACTGTTCTAACATATGTCATGTTGGCAGTGTGGAATGTGCAACACCTGCAGCTGATCCACTCCCTTTTCTCCAGCAGGCTTCGACCTGTTTCAACTCTAGGTGGGTGAGAGGAGTCACTTAACATTTGGAAGCTGAATTCATGTCCTGTGCATGTGGCTCATGTGCAGCCATGGCGGACTAAATGTGAATGCTCACAAACAGTGATCACAGTTTTCTTATTCAAAATTGAATCATCGCAACAGTCTTTGACTCAGCCAAACATTATCAAATAATAGGTGTGAGTGCCCATTACTATAAATAGTTTGGTACCATTATTGACAATAATCCGACCTTTGATTATGATAGTGAAACACATTAAAAAAGGATCAACAACTGAAACCTATTGTCTACTAATATTTTACCAGTTTCTTTATTGTTGTTGTTTATGTACCTGTTTTTTTTTCTTTATTGGGTACACTGGAGCACACTTTTCTTCCCCTGTATATTGAGTACTGTAGATGACTACAATGACAGTAAATTCTACCTTGGACCTTGCAACTTGTATTATTTAAAATCTATGAGATAATAAATAAATGACAAAAGTACTTTACAAAGTAGTCATTAATTTAATAGATTTATTCTGTCTCTTCTCCTGTTTTTCAGTTTTATGTTGGCATGCAGTTGCATATTTCAGGCATGACATTGAGAATAATACGTTAATATGATTCGAGAGCTGCATAAACGACTGGTACAGTTAAATCCCAGATCATCCAGTGTTCATCACACTACACCTACAGTTGCAATAACTGAGCTTGAAAATGTACCTGCACGGTAACTATTTTCAGTTTTGTTTGCCACTCCTGAATGACAATTACTTGTTCAGCTTACATGAGAAACAACCTTGTCCTGATAAAAATCTGTTCAAATATGCCTTAAATAAACAAGATGGTTTAGCAGGATGGTTTGACAAAATATACATTAATTGCACCTCAAGCAAAACATATTTGACACATGGATTTTTATTAAAGAAAAAATATCATTATTTCTCAGAACATTTCCTGAACGGCACCATTTACATGCATCCATATGGAATTATTAGCAATGCAATCCATTGATTGGTTTCCACTAATATAATTATTTATGATTGTTCTCTTTTTTTTCTTTTTCTTTTTAAACCTGCACCCTGTCAAATCACTGTCTTGCTCAATTCCACCCTTTCTAAACTGCATGGGAAAAGCACAATACAATATATCTATTGCATTCATTTATTTAAGATTACAGACAGATTCCCTGTAGCATCAGCCCAAACACCATTTCTAATCAAACATGGTGGCATGGAAGACAGAAGCAGTGGAGCAGATAATGGGATTCCTAATTGGAGGAAGAGCAGGTAACAGGGCAGGGCTGAAGGAGAGGAATCATGGCAGATGCGTCTCAGTTACACTTCCCCTCTTTCATGGCTTTCTTCTCCTCTTCAATTTCTGTGCGATCACAAGAGAGACAGACAGAGACAAAGACTGCATGATCAATCTATATTTGAGTCTGGAGTTCACAATTGTTGTCAGGACAAGAACACAAACTGATACAACACTGTGTTTAAATATTATCATCCTATGTTGATCAATTTTAAACCCCAACTCTGATGTACACACCATAAAACAATTACAACCTAAAGCATTAGTGTCAAATATTCTAGACGGTGGTTGACTACGCAGCAGCTGGTTGGACAGATGTTTCCACTCATGAGTTTGGCTCTGTTACTAATGAGCTGCCAGTACTTCCAGTCAGTGGTCACATGTTTCCCTCTCTCAGTTTCTCTCCAAATTATCAGGTGTGTACTGACTGGAGTGCAAATACTCAATAGCATCTTAAATTAAATAAATACCTGCCTTGATAAAAGCCCACACCTTTTAAATTCCACACTCCCAGTTTGTGACACAAGCTTTCTGTTGAAAATGTGTAGCCTGCAATTCTACACCGACATCACTATTAAATCATTGGGGTTATTTTCTTAGATTTAGACTGCTTCCTGGCTTAGTAGTACTCCTCATGAGAGTGTGTAAAATCTATGTAATGCTCCTTTAATGTAATGTCTGATTATGATTTTTGCAACAATGTACAACATAAAAGTTAAATGTAAAATTTGTCAGGCCACAGGAGTCAACTTTGAAATTACTAAAGACATGATTTTTGTAAAATAATGACAATTAAGTAATAATATTTAGTCCAGTTGACTGATGTAACTTTTGCTGAACAGGGTCATTTACAGGTATGGTACATGCTAAAACACCTCAAGCAGCGATGAGTCATAATTAGTGAAGTGACTCAGTAATGTCGATTACACAGCAACATCTAACATTAGCTAATATTAGCCACCATAAGCTGCTGGTCATACCAGACAACTAAGGATGTAGTGGTGCAACATCTGTGTCCTGCTAATGACTTTAACTTCTCATTTATAAGAGGAATAAAGTGCTATTTTTTACTTTAAAAATTACATAGTCCCACTTTAACGCTTGAAATTTAGTTACAAACTGGACAGTAAAAGACACACATTGTGCCAAAGCAATGTTTAACACAGGTTCCTCCTTCCACAACAGGACAAATCACAGTAAAAGCTGGCATATCCACCAACAGTGCCACCTGATTATTATGATCTGATAATAAACAGATGAGGGTGCAGTTGTGTGTTTCTTTTGAACTGGTTGGCATTAAGCAGGGAGGGGCACTCACAAGGTTGGGTGTGTACCTGCAGTTAATCAGTAATACAGTGTTTGCAGTTGACTTTCAAAATGATAGGCAGGGAGGAGCTGAACTACACAAGGAGCTGAGGAAAAGGTAAAACTTGCATTAAAGAGAGAGCAAACTTGTTTTCTCTCAAACACCTACCCTGCTGGGTTGGAATATAGTTTTTTTCTTCCGTGTTAGACTTCTTTAGTTTTCCCTTATCGAACTTCTCCACCTGCTGGATGACCTCCTGTTTGTCACTCATTTTGGAAATGTTCTAATGGAGAAAAGTGGGAGAGAGAGAGAAAGCAAAATTGGTTATTTATATCAAAACACAGATGTGGACTATTAACAGGTAATGAGAAAATGTTAAAAGAATGCACACAAAAGCATGATCCCCTTATCATTTCATCAGTCAAGATGTTGTCTGCAGCAGCCTACATGCCCATACAGGTATACAATGAAGCTCCACCTTAGTTAAAAAAGCCAGTACTGGAGTTATGTAAGGCAGCCACAAGAATCAACCTGTAGCCTACCTATTGTATGACCTACCTGCTCACAATGAGAGAACGGCTCTAATGTGATGTCATGTTATGTTAACACTGTAATGTTACTTACAGGTATCCAGTTAAAAGTGGGTGGCAACATGCTTTTCTTGTACATTGATCTGCATTTATGTGCGATAATTAAAGAGATTAGGAAAATACAAAAATGTACACCAGGGCCAAAGAAGCGACCAGCAGGGTGTAGGAACATAACTGGGAAATGAAATGCTTCAGTTTTGCAGGTGAAAAAAGTTTGATGAGGGCATAACATTTTTCCTAAAGATATAAGACAAAAGCAAAACAGCCTGCGTTTCAAAAGACTGCACAGCATGAAGGTGGGTTCGTCTTATGTTAAACATCACATCAAGGATATCACACGTGAACATACTAGTAGGCCTACACACTCACACACACACACACACACCACATTATAATGGGGTTTCACTGCATTGAAATGGCTGTGTGGCCTATATCAGAAATACTGCATATCACCTATAAACCTTTGATACACTGAAATAATTTCTTAACATTAATTATGTTTGTATTACACCGCATTGCAATGATTAAGTGTCTTGAATGTACCAGCTGAAAAAAAAGAGACAATTCAGAACAATTTTACCTGGTGCAGGGGTGCGCAGTGAGAATATCCTCGACAGGTAAGATGTGTCTGGTTAACCTGTGCAAAGCCAACGGTTTAAATAGAGACCGCACGCCCTTCTGCACGCCAACAAGGACACGGATTCCCTCGCTCTCATTGGCTCCCAAAGCTCAGACACCTCCCTACAATATTATAGGCTGCATCCTGGGCATGGCTGCCCGTTATTATCATGCAATGTTGTAATCATTTGAATAATGTGTTCCTCCCCTGTACCTGCGTTGAAGAATGAACAGAATGTGAAGCTGATCAGGCCCCTTGAGATCCCATTATGATGTGGACGACTTCATATTTTTGTTTTTACAGCAGTACCATCTAGTGGACTGGTAATGACATTACACGGTTAGACAAAAATCAATCAGAAAAGTCATATCAAGTAAACCACTCACACGCACGACTGATAAGATTAGTTTATAAATGCACTTTCAGGGAATAAGTCTTTATTCTGCAATAATTATTTCACAGTTACATGTTGAGGTTACAAACAGGCAGTTCCTTTCACAGACAAACGGATATAATATTTAATGGGCTACATTGTGAATAACAAACTTATTTATTCCATCCAGTGGATCCTGTCCAGTGATCCTTTTCCCAAAACTCCTAACTTCCCTGTCTTTGTCTGCTACTACTCTGCTGCTTCTCTGCACTCCACACAGAGCAGCTACAGCAACCCCAAAGGGTCAAAGCACAAACCTAAAATTCCCAATAGCCTAAAAATACAGCTATCATTAGGTTGAGAAAGGGCAGTACAATGCTGTATCACTTCACAGTTATAATATAATGTGATGTACATATTAGACTTAGGTGATACATAGCAATTTATTATTTCAGCAAAGAAATATGTAAATTCAGTGAATTTGCATTTTTGTGTGCCTTTTATAAAGAAATGTTTATTTTGTATATTTTTTTCATAGTTGCTCTGTAGTTGTGTAGTTAATTTACAGACTGAAAAATGTGTGCTGCAGAATTCTGCTGTTTTTTAATGGTTTGGATTTGCAGCAAATTAATACCTTTTCACAGGCATTTTGTATTCTTAGCTAGACAGATATCGTAATGTATCATTTCAGGATTGTCTAGTGATATATCGATTATTGCAAAATTGCTGTATTGTGATATTATCGTTATCGTGAGCCATGTATCGTGTATCTTATCGTATCGTGAGGCACCCTGCAATTCCCACCCCTATCGCACACACACTTCATGAGAGGCAGGGTACAACCCAGATGGGTTGACAATGTATTACAGTACTATATAATGTATATATATTTGTTTCCTATCAAACAAATATGTATATATATAATGTATATATATATATATAAAATGTATATATATATATAATGTATATATATTTGTATCCTATCTCACTGTATTTGTTTCAGACCATTAATTCATATGGAATACCTGTATCATGCATAATATTAATTACATTGTCAATACACCATGAACATGCATCTCCTTCATGCACTTAAAGAAGCACCACAGTGATATAGTGCACTTTCAGGTATTTGGGTGACTCCCAAAAGACAGATAGTGATAATAAAGGCAGCAGAGGCTGAGATTTCCTGAACTTCAGTCCCAAATACTGGTCCAGCCCTAAAAAGCATGGATCCTACTTTTCCCACACTAAAACCAATCTTGTTGACGCCACATGCCTGGTAAATAACCATCCTTTACAAAGTACACACCCCAATTTGTAGCTCAGGCTTTATGTTCTATGTAAGTTATATTCTCCAGTCCAAGATAACCCTGACAGCATCATCAGAGTTCAGAAAACTCCATGGTGACCTTTAGTCGATGTAATTTCTTCCTTCTACTGGCAAAAATTCCTGAAAATACTTGTGAAAAGCAAAGCTCCTTCACAAAAGACTTTATACACCTGTTTTTACAGTAACACCTCCCATGATAAGTAAACTGACTTTGATGAGTAAAAGTTCCCCTTTAAGACAATAAAAATACAAGGCACTTGTGATTCACCAGTACCATATTTATATTTTTCAAGTGCATAAACTACTTTGGTTCATAATAAATACTCGCCCACCACCATGGAGGCTGGGGTTCAAGTCCTGGCAGTGTTTGTTGGTGTGGACCAGCAGCCTGCTTCACCAGCTGTGTGTAAGTTCAGACCTAGCCTGGTAATAACGTAAATTATTATTAAGTTAATATTTATGCATTACTAAAATAAAAGTGATTGCACCCTGCTAATAAGGGCTTCCCACTGTGTTACAAACTGATGCCAAAGGGGTCTTGACCATGAGTCTATATCACAGACTATATGTGATGACTTGGGAGTGAATGGGTTGAGGGATCATGTCCTTGAGGCTGCGCTTGCGATTACGAAGGGAATCGAAGACATTTTGACATGTCACAAGGGAAAAGCACAGGGGAAAATAATAAAATGAATGATGGTTCAATTCAATTTAGCTGCTTCCAAATCAGGGTCCTGGTACTGTACAAGCTGTCTTACTGTCACGGCATATTGGGACACATTGCCATTGTTAATGTCATTAGTAATAGTAACACTGCTGCGAAATATCTGCAAAAAAAGGTGGGACGTGTGGGAGGTAAAGCCCCTTGTTTGCAGATATGTTTACCTTCAAAGAGCAGTGATAAGGAATATAACACAAGGGGCTCAAAATACAACATTTAAAAAATTTAACGGTTGCATTGTTTTCTGGACAATAATTAATACAAACAATAAAACAAACACTCTTCAGCTTGAATTTTTCTTCTGACAGTCATAGATAGCAGTGGTGATTCCCCATGTGATGCATGATCTCAAAATAACCAGAGAACCGCCTCGGTACAGCAGAGCCACACTCCGCTGCCGAGATTTCCACAGCATCCTCCAATAAGCCATGACCCCCGTCACCTCCCCTCCCACCTGCGCCTGCATGTTGGCAATTAGCACAGACAGTGGGTAAAGAGCCAGGCTGATTGCCATGGAGGTCAGCGTCCCTGAGAGAAAGGAGGAGACCAGCGGCGAGAGCCCCTGTCCCGCTACGACATCACACACGGGCCCCTTCAGGCCAAAGTATAGCGAGCTGCCAAGAGCGTTGCGGGCTGTGATGGGCAGGAAGGCTTTGTAGTACCCTATGACCAGGCTCTGTGTCTTCAGCCTGACAAGAACGCTTTTCAACGTGGGGAGATGACGGTCGTTTTGGCTATTTTGCAACACATTCTGGACACGCTCAAGGGGGGTAAAGACAACAGCCTCTACCAAACCTGCACCAAACCCAGCCAGAGCAGGCAGGGCAGAGGTGGAGATGACACTTTGGCTTGACAGAGAGAGCTGGCGGAGGAGGGTGTCCTGGAGGCCAAAGAGCAGGGTGCCATTCAGCGTCCTCATCAGTAATGGTGGGGACACACCCCTGAAGAGCTTTACAGGTCCCTCTTTGTAGAGCTGTGCCACTACCAGGTGAAGTGGGCTGTTGTTGATTTGTTGACGGAAAACAGTTTTGTAGACAGGAAAGACAATGAGGGTGGATACCAAGCCAGAGGTTCCTCCAAGCAAGTAGCTGTGGAAATATATCATTGGTTCCCTCAGGCGCTCCTTATCTTGTTCATGGTGACGACTTTCTGCCATCCTTAAGCTGAGTAAACATTGAACGACAAATCAAACTGATACCGAAAATGATGAAATGAAACTAGTCAAAATGTAGACAACCACAACATAAGAAAAAAACCTTAGCTTAATAACTTGAATTGTACTCAGTGATCAGAAACATTTAAGACAAACCAGGGACGAAATATACTTACCAAGTCAGCAAAAACAGAAAATGTAAAGCGTTGTGTCTACTTTAATTTTATGCCGTTCATTGTTGGAAGTTGAAGGCAGCACGGGCTTTTGTATGTTTTCCAACACTGCACAAGGACAGGGCTAATTCCTGGTTATCCTTCCAGTTACCTGGAAACACGTTTTCTATCCGTTTCGATAAATTAACTGCCAAACCTCGTCAGACTAACGGAATTAAAATCAACGATGCACTGAGCCTTAACCTGCCGGTGTACATGATTGATCCGTCCCTTCAAGAATAACCATTGGTTATGACGGTTTACGTCACGTGGTCTGCGATTGGTTATTTCTCCTATCAATCAACGTCATTCCATCGGAACTAGGGTGTGTTCCACATGGTTCAATGTGAAAACATACGCTTGTTATTATATAGTAGCCTATAAAGGCTACTCCAACAATTACTTATCTAGTGACACGACATGACATACTTTACTTTTTAGAAATAAGGAGTCCAATAACTAATAACAAATATATTTGGATTTTTAATCCAAATATTTATTTCTTCTAATTTAACTGTTGAATTATATTGTATGGCCTAATGCTTAACGTGCATAAAAAAGATTCACAACAGAAAGTCACTATGTATACAATTATGCAGACAAACGGTAAATTGTAAAACTTATGTAAAGAGCATGGAGCCAGGAGGACAATTAAGCAGTTTCAGGTGTCATATTTGCTGGCCACAATGTTGACTCTCTAAAAATATTGGAATAAGCCTATAAACTATGGACCAATGGCTTAATTACAGAAGTAAACTCCCGCTTGTCAAAAAATAAAAATAAAAATGCCCTCAACTTTAAGCCTCATAAGCATATAGGTATGGTTCATTTATGAGATATAACAAAAACAAGTACCAGGTGTAAGATTTTACGCTTTTAAATTTTTATTAAGAATGCATCCTTGGATAACTGGTGCATTCGCCCTACTGAAAAAGTAAACACAAAAATTTGCAATATGCACATTAATGGACAAATCATTTCTCCAGACATAAAAACACACCCAAATGAAAAAAAAAAAAAGCAGGTGAACATTTCTGACGGAAGCTCCAGCCTGCAGAGACCCCAAACTAAAATCCAGATTGTTTCTCTATAGAAAGACCTTCAACGCGGAACCTTGAAGGGTGAACCCTGGACACTGGGCAAACCCCACTCAATGAGGGCACCTCAAGAGTTGAAAGAAACATCACAAAGAATCTTCTACAGCATGATAAGACACATGGAAGTTCATCATCCAGTGGGAAAACAACAGTTAAAAAGGCGGAGGGGGGTGGGGGGGTTGGGGGGAGGTGGAAGAAAAAAGTAATTTTATTTCAGACTGTTGAGGCACTCTTGGTTGAGTGGAGCTTCAGGTCGTACTGTAAACTAGTTCAATACATTCATTAATTATAATCTTTCAGACAGCAGAGGATACAACATGAAAAACTACACTTGTTAATTATAACAAACAGCTATGGAACGGCTTTATAAGGCAGATGCTTCTCCTGACCACTGGAACCTCCCAGGGATAGTTATACAAGCTCTTTGACAACAAATTGAAATTATTTCTGGTTAGGTGAAATGGTCAGGAGAAACTCTGTATCTAAATGTGATGGAAGGGGTGACATAGTTCACCGTGGATAAAGACTTATTTATCCAAGTACAATAAATAACGCTAGCCTAAATTGGTAGCTTGCGATTGCTTTGGAGCCCAAGACATGAAGGGGCCACTGCTCAAGTGGCAAGAGTCAGCATTAGTAACAGACATTTACGGTTAGTTAGCAGAACATTTTTGCCAATGGTTGTGTTTGGGAGTTCCCTCTTCTCTTATTTGGTGTAACAGCACACAGTAGATGGTAGACACCATTTGTTACAAGGGGACATGGCTGAACAGGTACGACACTGACTCGCCATTGTGAGTTCTTCGGATGGCCTCAGCAAGGATCATGGAAATGTCAATAACCTGGAAGGAGAGAAGATGGCATGTTGTGAACACAACTAGTCTGGATGACTTGTTTGGACACAAACCTAATGATTATTTGTCAGTAATGGAAGTCTCAAACTGGGGATTTGTGTCCATGTTTCACATCATTTTAAACACAGTAACTTTTTTATATAATTATATCTTTCACTAATCACTTTGGGCTCTGGGAAGTTTTTTTTTTTTATTACCAAGGTAAATGTTGTATCCTGACCTGTATTTTGGGACAATGCTTCATCTTCTCCTCCTGAGGGATTGTATTGGTGACCACCACAGCTTCAAAGCAGGCATTGTTGATGCGTGAAATAGCTGGGCCAGAGAAGATGCCATGGGTCAGGATGGCATACACCTTGGTGGCACCAGCAGAAATGAGTCTATGGGACAGAAACAGTATACTGCCATACACATCTCTACAGGACTGGACATATCCTGGAACAGAGGTCTCTAAATGGGATTCAGTAATGAACTCATTCCAAGTTATGTTGACATCAGGACCATAGTAACCACAGGGACCCACTTGCCTGTGGTCAAGTGTTTTGTTACTGTGCTTTCAGACCAAAAGCGAAGCGAGCGTTCGGGGCGGTCAGTTTACATACAAAGTCAATGCAAAGATGCGTAGAGCCGCGATTTCCTGTCGTGCAGCGCGAAGGCAACCCGAAGACCTTTGCATGAGTTGAAAATTTCCAACTCGAGCCAATTTTCGCGGTTTCTAATCGCCTTCTCGCGTTGTGTGTGAACACTTGCAGCGAATGTACTCACGTGAGGAAAGCGTCGCGATGATTAAATTTGCGTTTGGTCTGAAAGCACCATTATGATGTAAAGTTTCACATTTATTTGCCACAAAAGGTAAACAAAAGGTGCCTCACTTGTCAGCGGCATGGCAGATTGTGCCACATGTGTCAGCCATGTCATCCACTAGAATAGCAACCCGATCTGTCACATCTCCAACGAGAACCATGCGGTCCACCTCGTTTGCCTTTTTCCTCTCCTTGTGAATAAGAGCGAAGTCGACATTCAACCTATCTGCTATTGAGGTGACCCTGTAAAAGGGAAAGCATGATGTCCATGAGTTGCATGCCAAAGTGTATAAAACTGTGAATGCACGCGTCAAATTAGAGGCTTGTCTGAGATAAATAAACATTAAACAAATGTTTAATCTAAAGTAAACTCCAGAGGAGATATGGTGAACTGTGCTCAAGGGTAGACAACACCTGGGGAAAATGGCACTAGCATACCTCTTGGCTCCTCCTGCGTCGGGTGAAACGATGGTACAGTTTTTCCATTCTGGGATATTCTCTTTGATCCATTTCAGCACAGCTGGCTCCGCATACAAGTTATCAACAGGGATATCAAAGAATCCCTGGGAAAAAAAGACAAAAGGAGGTATAAAGACAGGGGTCCGAGGAGCTGTTAGGACCAAATAGAAGGCTCATATCTCCCATTGTCCTTTGTTGAAGTCTATATATAATGTAAGGTTATGAAAGTCAGGTTTCTAATGTAGGTCCAAAATCAAGCACACATGAGTTTAAAATACAGAACAAAACGATTACCCAAAAGGGCAGGTTAATGGCAGGATGGTGAATTAGATGCACTTCTGTTTTGGTCTGCTTATGTGTTGCCCACCTGTATCTGTGAGGCGTGCAAGTCCATAGTGATGATATGGTCAGCGCCTGACACTGACAACATGTTTGCCACCAACTTGGCAGAGATAGGAGCACGGCTCTGCAATGAAAACAGATCTCTTCAGCCACATGGCATAAGTAAACTGTTGCTTCTAAAAATAACACTTAACTGAGAGCTTATCTATTCAGTAAAATTATACCATATATTAAAATCTTTCAGACTCTAGACCTCAACATTGGTAATACAAAAATACTTTCAATTTGACAGTTGTTACTTTTAATATAAAATATTTATGATGGGTGACATGCAAAAATCACCAGTTTGTGCATATGCTATCTCAAACACACATTTTGTTCAGCTAAAACAGCAAAATAAGCTCAAACTGAATACGTTTGAGCTTACTATATCTGCAATATGGCTTAGAAAAAAACAACACTTATACCTATATAACAAGTTTATTACAAAATCCTCAATGATATCTAGTCTTGTATCACAATAATTAACAGTTTACATTTGGTAGTTACTAGTGCAAAACATTCAAGTCATGCAATATAATTAAAATGTTGGAATGAGAGTAAATAATAGGCAAATAACTACACAAGGAGTAAGATGGAAACAGCAGTTGACTCAGCAAAGCAAACAAGGGAAAGGAAAACAAAAAAAGAAAGCAAATATGCTGTGTGGAGCGGTTGTTGATGGACATGGCTGCAGGCTTCTTGTCATGATGCAGGATGGCAAATGGCATGACAGAAGTAATTAGACAGATATCCCTCACCCCCACCTTGTCCTTCTTGTCTTGCCGGGCATACGGAAAGCAGGGGATGACAGCCGTGACCCTGGAGGCTGAGGCAATCTTGCAGGCGTTGATCATGATCAGCAGCTCCATCAAATTGTCATTGATCTCCCCACAGCCACTCTGCACGATGTAGACATCTTCCCCACGTACGCTCTCCCCTATCTCCACGCTGCCAGAGGAAAGAGGTGACAAGGCAAACAGCACTAAGTATTATGAGCTAACATACCATGGCAGGCAGGAGATAGATGAGGCAGAGTAAACAATGGGGTCAAGGGTCAAATTGGAGAAAAGAGCAGCATGCTGAGTCAGAAAACAGTGTAAATACCATATGACATAATTTCAGTTTACTGAGGCAACTAAGTTGGCTAAAAAATAAACAGACAGCTTGTTAGTTAAGAGTTCTCTGCCATGCGCAGACTACAACTTCCTAACAACGCTGCGCGCGACACCACGTTTTCTAAGAAAATACATGTGAATTATCCTAGTAGGGAACTCATTTTTCCCGACACACTTGAATGCATGGTAAGGTACAAAATGCGCACTAGGTAACGTTATTACTCTGATTATAACCTTCATTAGAGTAGCCACACCAACAAGCAACTCACCATGTTTCTTGGTTGCTAAATTTCTTCGTAACAACCTTCCCCAGCTCGAGACCCAGGCGGTCTGCTATTTTCTGAGACAGGTCCGGATGTGAGCTCCCGCTAAATATTTTGATATTCGGCATTTTTTTTGCGGTCCAGGGCGTCGTTCAGTCCGAGAGGGCGGCGGCAGCGAACAGCTGTCGAGTCGGAGGAGTCGAGTCCAAGACAACAACTGGAAATGGATCAACAGTTGATGAGCTACTCTTACCGAGCTTAAGTGTCTTCCCTACCTATCCACCATTATGTCCCACACATCACGCCTCTTCCTCGCGGGGCCGCGCGCACGCTTTCGCTTACGTTCTGCTGCGGTGACGTCATTCCCGGAAGAGGAGGGGTCCTCAGCAGAAAGTGGAATAGTTTATTTTCGTTCAGTTTAATTCCATCCATAAGTGAGAAATGTATTTATTTCCAGGATAAAAACCCCTTGAGATGTACCATCATAAGTCATAAGTAATACAATGACAGAATGTATGATGACTTGGGTCACAGGTTTCATACACTTTCTGTTATAAAACATCTATAAGCAAATATTCTATGAATGGGGACTCAGATTGGGACAATATTTTATCCCATGGGGGTCCATGCTCTAGTCTGTGTCAGTTTAGGAGTCCTTGATGTGAAAAAGTTCGAGAACCACTGCTCTAAACCCTATAGGCTACTGATTGTGCGTAATTACTTACCGTCTTTCCTGGCGTGTGGAAGGGACATGCAGCGCATTTGTAGGCTAGACACTATGCATATTAGCTTTATCTAAGATTTTATGGTGTTTGATGTGATGCAGGCTGTACAAAATCATATTTGGCCTGTCCATACTCTAGATTCAGAGGTAAAAGATCTGCACATTCCCCTCGTGTTGTCATTAAAGCTAATTCTAAATGTTTTTATTTTGGCAGAGATCCCTGGCAAGTGACTTCAGGACCACAGAGACAACATGTCAAACGTAGGGACCATAACAAATACACATCACCAAAATGTAGTCTGTAAAAGAGGTAAACATTTTCCACAGTAGGAAAACCACAAGTGTTACTAATAAAAATGACTCTGTTCTATTCAGAGACCCCAGTAAACGATGGCAGTTGACAGTGAGCCAGCATCCACAATAGGACCCTGAAACTAAAGCAGGTAAATGGAATTCAGCTATCATTAATTTAATTGTTGACACCTGTGCTTTTCTGTGACATGGCAACATATCTATTGTGATATAAAGCATGTTAACCGTTACAGTGGAATATAACTCAATGTTTAGGCTTGGATTGTGTGTAAAATGGATAAAATTACTGGATTTCCTTTGCCAGTTTTACTATTGAACATAACCTTATTGGAATGTTTTTGACAAAGCTGGTGTCTGGCTCAGGTTTGTTCTTTTTTTGAAATGCTCAGCAATAATGAGGATAACAACAGATAAGAATGACACAGAATTCTTTTTTAAATAAACCTATCTTAAATGTCAACAACACAAAATTATTTTACTGTCAGTGGTTGGTGTTGTGTCATGTCAGCGATGTTTGCACGGTTGAGTCAGCATCAGTTTTTGCCAGAGGCAGTAAGAACCTGCAAGAGAGACATTTCCTGATAAATTATTTTCACATGATGTCATTTGTTTAAAGTCATTCTATGGACACTCTGTCACTACTGCAAGTTTACTGCATGCAATGTCATTTCCAAATTCTCTGAAAGAGTTTATATAATATACTTTATTGCTCTTAAAACATGAGTAAACTTTGTACACAGACAAAAGACCACAGTGACGACAAGATCATTGACAGTAAATAAAGACAGGAATGAATAGGTGCACATAAAGAAACAATGGATTAAGCCATGGCGGGCTCACCGTGTGAATGAAACACAGACATATCCACACAATTTAGCAAAGCAACTGAATAATGACCACAGAACCACAGAAAATGTTTATCAAGTGCTGATGAGAGAACATTGTCTGATATTTTTGTTTATAAAAATAAACATGTCCCATGCTTTATACTCATAATATACTCATTAAAATATATGTTTTGCTATTAGTCTCTATGTTACATTACTACTATAAATAATTACCTTTCAGGCATGTTTTACCTTTCCTTTACAAAATAGTGAAGAGTTTGGATAAATCTGTTACAATTAATGTTTTAAAAGTGTTTCTTATTCTCTCAAATGTTTTATCTTACTATTTACATTTACAGTGTAGAATAATACATTTCCATACTGAATATCATCTGCAAAACATTAACATATTGCCACCACAGCTTTCCATTTTTGCCTGTTTTTCCACTTTAGAACTGAAAAATTATCTGTACAAACAATATTATCACCCTCAACTGTCAAAGAATCTGCCCCTGAAAGTCTAATACGTTAGGGAAAACATGCAGTACAGCGAAAGAGAAAACACTGCATATGGTTATGGAGAATGCCACATCAACAGCGAAGGACAAATCGTTAAAAGACAGTGCTTGTAAACACTACAAATGTGTTCTGAAACCAAGAGCTTTATTTTGAAGGTCAAACTTCCAGTATAAAATGTTAAGTAGTATAGGTGGGTAGTATTGCTAAAATTATGAATAATCACATTATCCCACAAAGGCATATTAATAATCAAATAAAATAAAATGATCAGAAAGACGTAACTGGCTCAATTTTACAGCAGTACCCTACTAACTAGCCCAAAGGACTGACAAATAGATTTTGTGCAAAAAATATCACATTTCTTGTCTTTAGTATTGTGGCAGCCCAGTTGTTGCTATTATTTTGGTTTCACAGCACTTTCTTTTAACAGTATGTCCAGTATACATGTTAGGCCAGCATAATTCTAAAGCCTCTGTGATTAATTTCCAAGAATAACAAGAGGATGAGACACAAAGACGATTTCAGACAGGAAACAGATGTGTTAGTTTTATTAAAATACATAAAAAACTACTTTGTGTGTTTCTTATATATTTGCTAGATTGCACAATGTATAACAGCACACAGAAAGCAAATTTGTTTATACTGTATCTGAAAACCTGAATAAAAACCAAGGAGTCTTTGAAACGAGTAAGCTTTAGCTTTGAAGAGATGAATTATGTAAAACTGGCGGTGTGGGCTCAAGTGAGATTTTCAGCAGCAGAGTGAATAAAAAACATTTAATCAAACATTAAAAGATACATTTCATCTTCAGAGCTAATTTCAGAGGTTGTGCAAAATTCTAGTGATAAGCTAACTCACTTGCAAGTGGATGGCAATATTTAAAACAATGATTCACGACAAGTGCGATGCAAGTGAAGGATCAGTGATGGTTTAAAATACACTGTGCGTTATTAAGTACAGTGTGGGTATTCCTTCTCTACAGCTGAGTGAGGTAACGACACTCATTACTGTATAATGGATAAGACTGTGATTTGGGTCTCTGCTACATGTTCTGCCCTGAGCAGGTGTGTTTCATACCTGCACAGTTATAGTGAGAGAATGGGCCTCTGTCAGTCAGTATAGTTTAAAATGTCATATTTGTCTTTCAGCAGTTTTCATTTTCCAACACTGTTCACTCCTGTATCAGTATGCCAGACGTTGTCAACATACCAAACAGACATCTCCATTTTGCATTACAACAGTTAGAACATTCAACAAACAAGCACATCACCATCTACCCAACCAATGCTTTGGACTACGCAATTTACAGAAGTCGCTACTTCACGAGATCTCTGAAATATTTTTTGTCCAGAGCATACATTTATTTTTGTTGATGTAGTATAATCTTTATAGTTCTCTTAACTCAATACATTTCAAATATATTCTTCACTGTTTTTCTTCACAAAACTTTATATTATTTGCTAAGTAGACACAACTCAAGTATACATTACATATAAAATATTATATTATTATAACTTATGTATATTGTGAATATTGATATGAGGTGATTAGCCCTGTATCACCCAGTCTGTAATAGGGTTCTTATTCCATTGTGCATTAGTTTGGTGTATCTTCAAAACAAGATCCACGAGGCTACCTCAGGGCCTGTAAACATGGGATGGAACAGCTGCATTGCACGTCTTGTAAAAAAAATGTAAACAATAAACAAATAATGAATTTGGATTGTGTAGTCACCCATATTCTGGACTGTTTTGATTACATCCATGCCAGATTTATTCTTACTGGGCAGGCAAGGTTTTGATGGGTCGAGTGAGCGAGCTCATGTTATTGGTGTTGGAGGGAACTTGAGGGCTCATTGTCTTTGTTGGCAAGCTGCTTGAGTGTCCCATTGATTCTTCTGCTGCACGCAGAAGCAAAGTGTAGTTGATAGCCACTTCCTCAACTTTTCTCAAGAGCTGCAGCCTTTGGGTTTCTGAACGAACCCCTCTGACCAACTTGATAAATGTCTGAGTTAGTTCACACAACACTTGAAAGCTGGCTGTTACAACAGCAAGCATGCGTGTTGGGCTTTTTTCAACACTTGCCACTCGCCGGCAAGATGCTCTGAATTCTTTGAAGCGCACTGCCAGCTCCTGTTTGTACTCTGCAATCTGTGGGGGCTGAAGACGAGCCTCACCGTCAGCTTGTGGACTGTTAGCACACTGACGGAGGATAGCTAGCAACTCATTAGCATCTAACTGGGCATTTAGGAAACCATCAGGCAAGCTGAAAGTTTTCCCCTGTAGAGCCTGTACCCGTGCCAGACTCCCCTCCAGTGTACCACAAGCTCTCAGGTCAATCTCCTGTGTCTGTGGCTCCTCCTCTTCATCCTCTTCTTCCTCCCCACTGCAGTCCTCTGCATTAAGGACCTGGAGTGTTTTGCTTACGACAGGAAAGGTACGTGAGTCCAGCTCCATGCCCGGAAGGACCTGAAGCGGTATGGAGTATGAGAGCTCATCCTTCTCACTGCTCTCATCTGCTGCCTCACACTTCCTGTAGCAGAAACAGAATGAGCAACATTTATCCTTGTCATCACTGTCTTCACTGGGCAGGGTCAGCAGCACCTCAGCAGTCCCATCTTTACTTTCACGCAGTAACTCTTCTCCCTGAATGAAAAACACACCCTTTTTCCCCTTTCCCTCTGCTTGGTGAGACTGAGTGTGGACTGGCTCTACTGGGGTTGGGAGTCTCAGCCCTGTCGCCCTCACTCTCTCCATCTCTTTCTCTAGACTCTTGGCTTTGGGCTTCACCTCAGCATACACAGGTGTGCTAGCGCTGTTATCCAGCTCTCCAATGCTGTATCGCCTCTGGAGCTTCTTATATTGGGGCCCTCCCATGCAATCTGTTTGAGAAGTACAGGTGGGCAAGCAGGAACCCTGCTCTCCCCTTGGCTCTCTTGACTCAAGGCTGGTAGAGCGTATTCGTGTGGTCTTGATCTCTAAAGTCTGAGGTCTCCTTGTAGCACCTTGGGTGTGAGTGGCTTTGGAGACCGCTGGAGGGGTCTTCTGGATAGTTCTCTCTCTGCCTCTTTGTTGTGTCTCTGTTGTTGAGCCAACTGGAGTGTCAGGTAGTCGCATGCCCCTACACATTCGCTTACAGTCACAGCTGCGCCGCTGCTCCCGGGAGATACCTGGTGCCTTTAGGACAGGGCTGGTGCGAAGCTGGCAGGCACACGGAGTGCCTGAGGGCACAGGTGAGGACCCCTGGGGCAAAAATTCTCCCTGGGATGACTTGGGTTTCAGCAGCTCCTCTAAGAACTCTAGCTCATACTGACGAACTTTCTGCAACTGAGCCCTTCGCTCATCTGTTTCTCTTCTCATTCTTGCTGGAAACGTAGCTGAAAGAAGGTTTCTAAAGCTCAGGAAAGGTGCACTGCGCTGCAACTTCCCCTTACCACTGCCTTGCTTCTTTGAGTCTCTGACTGGGAGAGTGGAGACCTTGTCTACAGAGGGGCTGGGTGTTGTTGGATCATCTAGAATAGGTAATGATTTTATGGGGCATTTCTGTGACTCAGTGTGGGATTTGCCCTGGGCAACATCAGTCTTACTTTCAGCTGCTTCTTTTCTCTCTGCTTTTACAGGCATATGAGGGGAGTACTTGGTTTGAATTTGAGGGCTGGGTTTAGCCAAACTAGAATCTGCTCCTACTCTCACTGCATTTTCTTTGCTGTTAGCCAGCTGGAGGCCTTTTGCACGAAGACGTTCATCATCTGTGGGGGAGGAGGATTGAAACACCACTACCTTCTGAACCTGTGGGTCTTTTAGTCTTAGTTGAGGCCCAGGCTCCTGTTGCACTGGGCATGTGCAGAAAAGGTCGTCAACTGACAGAAGTTCTGTAGAGCTTGAAGGCTTCATGGTCTCACTAGAGGCAGTCTTGGCATCTTGGCACATATTAGTGGGAGAAATCTTGGCAGAGGCAGTTCTGTCCACAGGCAGGAGGACAGGTAAGGCTTTGTTGCTAGGGTCTGTATTACGAGGTGCTGCGGTCCTCCCCATGACACCCTCAGAAAGATTTTGGCTCAGTGTTTCTCCAGAAGTATTTGATAACTTCTGATCTTTACTGACTTGAGCTGTCAGCGAAGCATCGGACACTTTAAGTTCTTCAGGTGACTTAGAAGCGAGATCAGGGGTGTTTGCTTTGGTGAGCTCAGGGTCTGCTTTCATTTCTGCTTTTTGTTCAGTCGGTGTAGTCTCTTGATTCCCCGTCTGCTCTGTCACAACACTGAGTATTGCAGAGTCTTGACTGGGACTGACTTTAAAGGGAACAGTCTTGCTGAGGATTACTTGCTTGGGTGGACAGCCAGCACGAATCTGACCCACAGAGAAGGCCCCAGTCCCTATGGTCTTCGCAGTGCAGCCAGGGATAGCCAGGGGAAAGTCACGGCGGCAGAGGATGCGTTCCTTGTTGATATGGTGAGCAAGCAGGTAGGCCTGGTTTTGATTCTGCTTCATAGCTGACACCATCTCAGAAACATCTGTCAATTCAGAGGAGTTGGTCTCATGGCCTGAGTCCAGTGATGACTCAGGTGTAATTGCAGCTAAGACAATCAGCCCTGAGGAGGAAGACAACACAGCACACTGTCAGGGTAATCAGGAAACAACAAATATTGATAAGAAACATTTTATATTAGTTTTTATATGTAGTTATCGAACCAGACATTTGCACTTCAGTTGAATAAAACAGCAACAATGTTATTTAGTTAGTTATTTAGCTAGTGAGTTTAATCGTTTAATGTGTTTTAAAAATCAGTCCCTCAGGATCAGATTTATAACCCTTTTCCAGACTGATCTAAGCATGCATATTCATATGCTTGCTTGAGAAATGTGCAAAGCAAATTTCCCATAAATTTCTATGTTCAAAAAATAAAAAAACAATAAAAAAATTGTCATTCATTAAAAGGATTACTTTTGATAATGGCTTGGTTTAAAAAATGTTTTTAAGACACACAACGTTTTAATAATCAGCTGTTATTGTTGTTGCTTCTTCATGGTTCATAATATTTTCTGTTTGATTTTAATATCTAGTTTGGGTTATTGGTCAGTTTGTTCAGCATCTTGTAGGTATCCCCGGAGATTACAGGATTGTCTGGATATTTCAGAAAGATATTCACTTTGTTAATAATAACAATATGATCTACTGCAAAATGTGCTGTGTAATATACATTGTTAAGTGACATTTTATTGGATCAGTACTGCTGTTAATTTTGTGTGTGAGATGTGGGCCGTGGCATGACTGAGGCTGTTAACCTGCAGTCTGTGTTGGCTGTTGAGGGTGATGGGGGTAATCCTCTGAGGCTGCCAAAGCCTCTAGCGCCTGTAAGGTGGACACTAGAGCATCATCAAGCTCCTGGGCGTGATCTCGGACTGTTCTTGTGGTCACATTATCAATCAGTGTCACAGGAACATCTTCCTTGGCATGGGTCAGCTTTCCAGAGGCGACCCCTGGGCTGGCACCAGTTCGAGCCTTCCTCCCTCTCTTTGTGTCATCCTCATCTGAACTGTTGTCCCTGAAGCCAGGTGGTGGTGCAGCAATAGCAGGTGGTGGTGGTTGCAGCTTCTCTCCTCCACCATCTGCTTCATCCTCCTCTTCATTCCCTGGGGGCGGTAGGGCCATAAGGTCAACAGCGCCTCCATCTCGGGAGGCACAAGCACTGGAGCAGTGTTTTCCCGAGCTCCCAGTACTGTTTACTGCTGTTGACAGACCCTCTGCCCTATGCCTGGCTTTGCAGGAGTCACAGAAGTATCGTGATGTTTTCTGGGATTGACCCATTGTTTGGGCTCGGATTCTAAATCCTGTATTCTCCACTGCTGGGCTCTCTAAAACCCCTGCTATTTCCTCTGTACTCTGCTGGGTTGGGTCTGACTTGGTGCGGGGCCGCCCAGGGGGCTCTTGGGAAATAAAGTTTTCGTTGATGTCGAGTTCAGCTTCGGCGTGTGTTTGCTGGTCTTGAAATTGTTGTTGTTCTCGTAGGTGGACATGACACAGGCCTAGATGCTGAGGCTCTGCTGGAACTAGGGCCCTTGCAGACCCTGACTCCCTGTGTGAGCCTTCCCTCTCGTCCCCTCGCCGCCCTCCACTTGGCAGGCTGGTTGCCCCAGAACGTGGGTGGGCATGGTGGGAGCTTCTGTAATCTGAGGATAGAATTGTCAAAGCAGTGGAGAGTTTGAGGTGTTAAGAACTAGTGGGTATAGAGAAGATCCAGATGGGAAAGCAGAGGTGACAGCTGGTGGTCACATGGGGATTATTTGTTATTGCAGAGATGGATGTTGAAAGTTGAAGTTTGTTTGAGGTTGGAGGGTTAGATTCTGGTGGAATGTGATGGTATGATGATCCTCCTTTTATGTGGACTACAGGCTGAGAGAGCAGATGGTAGAGGATCTGTTCAACAGTAAATATTTATGAATACAGCAAAGAGTACAATTCACTGTAAATTGCCATAATCTTATTCTATCTTGGACATAAAGAAATGTGGTGTATCCCATTCCAATGAGTCAAGATTGAGATGAAAGGAGAGACAGCAGGGGGCGCCATGGGATGGTAGTTCCAGGATACCCTGGTTACTACAGGTAATGGTTTCAGCCAATGAAGAAACATGTAGACTGAACATGTAATGACGATTGCCAAATACTGGCCGACATGCAGTGTCTAATATGATGTTGAAAGAAAGACACTTTCATTTACACAACTCCAATATCATATCACAATGAATGCTTCATCTTAAGCTTTTAAGTAAACAAAATTGTTTTCTATAAATTCTATAACATTTGAGTTCAAAATGAACCCCTACATGTCAAGAAGACTTCTAACATACCTGCCTTGGTCAGCTGAGACTGACCAGGGGTCCGGAAGTAGATGGTCCGTTTAGGGTCTACAAACAGCTTGTAGTAGCCAGAGATGAGGCATGCAAAGTTACTGGCATCAGGCCATTCCATGAGTAGGACCAGGGGCTGTAGAGGGTGGTAGGGAGGGGAATTAGGAGACTATTTAGGGGACAGGCAATGAGCATTGCCTGCTCATTTTGTAATGAAAACTTTAGAATGGTTTTGTATTCAGTCATTTTATCACTTACATAAAGTTAAAATGGAAACTGCACCTCTAAAGGCATGTAAAATACATATTTGCTAAATGGTGTGTGTTGTCAAATCACATGGAATCGTAGTGTGCATCTTTAGAGACTGTGTTGTAATACCTTGGCCTCATGGATTGTCACCTCCACACGAGCCACTCCTTGGCTCTCTCTGTAGAGCTGGATCTTGGCAACCCTACTGAACTCGGTTAGAACTGTTGTGAGGTTGTTTTTCAGGTCAATCACATGACTAATGCCATGTCGAGGACCCACCAGTAGTGTTGTAGCTGATTGCTTCTCATCCTGTAGGAGAACACAGGAGGTTTACAACTGTTTGTGTTACTTACTATATTAGAACATTACATTATACCTTTCAAAATCTGCTGTTTAGACAGTTTCTTTAAAACGCTCCTTGTGTGACTACATGCACAAACGCAAAAGAAAAATGAATGGAATAAGAAATTAAGTAAAAGAGATACATGTTTAATCCTGTAAAGAAATATTTATAAAATGTATTACCAGTCCAACAGTGTGGAACAGTATTCCACCAAAAGGTGGGAGGTCGTTGAGTACACGCATGTACTGCAGCTTTCCTTGGAGAGGAGGAACCTGTCAATAGAATGATAAACAAGAAACTCTGATCTTTGAAAGCACTTCTACACACAGCACTTCGTACATCCACCTGGGGGCACTGTTGAGCCACAAATGTTGATCATAAAGTCTTATGCAACAGTTACATCTACAGAGCTGAGAGCTGAAGGGCTTGTCCTAAGATAAAGGACTAGTTATCAAGCAGACATAACCATAGAATACGCTATATTAAATCTGCTCTAAAGGAGCAGCAATGGGTTGAGATTTAAATGTTAATTAATGTATGTATTATTAGCAATTTAAAGCCCAAAGATGTCTCTATGTAGTTGCAATGTGTTTAAATGTGTTACAGTATCAGCATAACTAAAGGCAGTTAAATCACCCACAAAGAATTGTCTAGATATTTCAGTCATGGAAATGGTTACGATTAATAATTATTGTCAACATGGAGAAACCTTGTTGCCCGATGGTGGTGGATGCTGGTAGGTCTTCAGCAACTGAGACAGGCTCTTACACACATTCTTCTCCTTGACTGTTGGAAGCAGAGTGAGCGGAAGGAAAGGCTCTAGCCCCCACTCTTTTCTGTGATCAAAAGCAAAGGGAAAGATGGCAGAAGTATGCACCCAAGAGAAAAACAACAGTGGAGTGGTTAATCTGAGTCCAGGGAAGATGTCACAACTGAGAAAACAAAGGAGTTTTTTCATCCCATAAGACACAAAGAGCCTAGCTTACATCCCCTACGACCCCTGGCCTAACATGAATACCCTATGACCACAAGTCTATTACAGGCACAGTGGATCTGTTTTGCTTCTCTAGTTGTGATGGCAGACACTAATTACTTGCTAGGCTGAGGTTTTTAAGAATAAATGAGCAGATTGAGGGAGAGATGTAATTTCACAAAGCAATGGATTTCTTTGTCCCATAACGACCTCAGGAAAATGATCCTTAAGTAATTTGAGTTTTTAATACTATTGGGATTGATTATCAATCATTTAGACATTATTTAATGAACAAACTTCATTGTGGGACTCACTGATATGCTATGCAGAATTGTTAATGAGGTAAAAATTGCAATACATCAGTTTTTGTCTGTAATTTCTCATAAGTTCATTTGAAGGCTAATTGAGTTTGTGGACTTACTCGACATGCTTGAGAGAGATCTTCTGATTGGGCCGTGCGGAGGACACAGTGATGTAGATATGGAGCGCAGCCAATCGTAACGTGATGTCAGATTTCCAGTCCATGCCAAAGCGCTCCTTGATGACGTCATTGCGACTCTATTTAGACATGATGACATATTGTTTGGTACACAGCTGACCGCAAACAACACTGTGAAAGACTGGAATCCTTCTGTAAGTCATATCATTAGTTTATTTGCCAGAGGCAGCTTCCAAATTCATAAGACTTTTGGATTTCTGCAGTAAATGTGAAAGCGTTTTCGGAGAGCTTGTGTTGGAGTCTAGCATATGCAACCCTTTCTACTCAGTCAAAGAAGGCAAATGTGATCAAAATCTAAGAGAAACAGTAAATAAAACTAGCTACCTATAAGGACTTCCAATCATTGGCTCACTCTTGGCACCCCCTGAGCTTTGAGGAGACAGCTCTCCAGCAGTGTCATAAGAGTGAAGGACATACTTTTAAACACCCCTTTAATCCAGTACTTTACCTGTATATAGAGGTACTCAAATGCAGCGGGGTCTCTTCTCAGCAGGTCTGCAGGGTCCTTGGGGAAGAAGCAGATGCGAAATAGACACTTCATCCCTTGGAAATAGGTTCTATGCACCACCTGAGGGAATACGACAGGATCAGCTGGATAATCACGTCTTAGGCGTTAGTCACACATATCACATTATCATCTTCCATAGGTGAGTGTGATAGTTTGCATTCTGGATGTTCACAATGCTATAGCAAGTGTGTATGGATCGAGTTTTGTCCAAGTGAAGAAATCCAAAGAAACGTAGATTGCAAACCAACAACCAACAGCCCAAAATATAAGACAGGGCTGAAACTACAAGAAATGCGGTTTGCACCTAAAATTGTTGTTTCAGTGATCAGAATCATCTTGCTTCTTGTGGAAATCATTTTAATTTCAGCTTTTAGGTAGTGGTATTGATGCTGATCACATGAGCTCTCTGCTTGTTTTCCAGATTTCCTCACAATATGACTGCCAGTTTTTCTGAGCAATAGCGGGGCAGCAGAACCACACCACACAGAATCCCCACACCTAGAACATTTGTCCAAACCAAACTCAACTCAAACCAAAGGCAACAAACACCAAGTTTGAATGCAAACCACAGTTATTGGTCATGTTTTGTATTGTTAACAGCTTGGGGTTGCTGTTATTGCTGTCATACATATCCATCCACTGCAACACATGTCTTATACTTGTTTTCCTTTTTTGTGTTTCTTACATGTGTCAGGGGCTGGTTCTCCTGCAGCAGATGCAACCTCTGATTCTGGTCCAGACCACCTGCCTCCAGCACCAATGCAAAGTGCTCTATGTAGCGCAGTGAGAGGCGGTCCTGCAGGGAGGAGATCACATCCTGGAGAAGAGAAATGAAAACAGATTAGAAATTGAAAGAGATTTCCACAGTAAGAATGTGCTTTAATGCAACAAAAAATATGTATTTGGCGTATAGAGGCTTATTTTCTCCCTGAAGTCACTCCAAGTTTGTCTAGGGTAGTTTGTCAATTGTATATCTTTGTGATCTGTTTAGGCTCTTTACTTTGAAATCATTTGTCATTTTTTGCTATGGAGAGAATCCATAGATATTATAAATTCTGCACAGTGAGTGCGTCCTATTTAAGAAAATAACGTCTGCATGCCAGGGTGTGCAGAGCAAGCTCTTGTGCAGATCAATATCTTGGAATGATGTAGCTCTTTTCTCATATCCTCTTTCTAAAATGTACAGAGAACACTGTCTGAGGGGAAATTCACTGTTTATCACATCTTACCATGGGCTATACCTGAGGATAATGTTTCATTATTTCTTTGCCGTTTTAATATATTAGAGGTATGAAAAATTAAAAGGGATTCCATTGTAGTGATATGTTACTGTAAGCATGTGAGTATGGAGGCTCATTAAAAGCTTTAAAGTATGTACACTAATGCTGTGCTCTCCACAAACAGTTAAACTGACACTCCCTGATGTAACCTAAGCAACAACTGTCTCTGAAAAACAGGGATAAGCAGATTTAACAGTATTGACCTGTGCGGTTTGCATTAAATGACACCTGGGGAAGCCACACAATTAACTGAAAGACCCACAGAAAGCTATAGATTGCAGCTTAAAATACTGCAGGAAAGCTTCTTTAGTTGACAGACAGTCTAATGGGCATACAACTGGGCATCCTATTGTGCCACTGATTTAATCGGTGGTATTGTTTTATTGATATGGGCCTTCTTATGCTGAATTTCCATTTAATTAAGCTGACAGGGGCGAGCTTCTTCCATGTCTCCTTTAAAGTGCCTCTGTGTTTCTCCTTTTCTCGCTCACTCTCCCTCCATGAGTAGGGGAGAGATTTGTGAAATCTAATAGAGTCCGTTTAATGAGTCTGCTCGGAGATGTCAGACTCATCTTAGAGGCTGACATGGAGACAGAAATGACCTCTGTCTGACTGAATTAATTTGTTGCTTTATGGTCTTCATCACAATACTGAGATTTTAAATTCCAAAAACTGATAGGGTGAAGTTTCACAAATTAAAGAGTTTTTTTCTGTTTACTATTGCTTATTAGATATGAATTAGAAAGTGATTTATGGTTAAAGTGTCAATTTGTGTGTTACAGACCTTGAAGATGTGTGGGAAATCATATGTGAGAACTTGCGCCTGGGTTGTATTGATAATCGCTCCACATGAAGCTTTAAAACAATCATTGTATTATATAATGCTAAAAATCCATAGTTATGCCATATTAAATAACCACCAACAAGGCAACAATAGTTCGCTCATGTTTTGTGTATTTATGATGTGAGGCTAAGTGTTAGGAATTGATTATTTTGGCCAATTGGGGGGAGTGCATCAACCTTGACATATTATCACCATATGACGTTGTGTGTTTGCAAATATATGCTTAGCTACACATCCAGCAGACAAGTAGCAACACTGGCATTCATTTAGAGTCGTGTTTACGGCCACTTGACGAACACGAGTCCAATATTCACTCTCCTTTTAGCTCTGTTTTTGGTCTTTACTAGCTCCTGAGAAATTTATCTGGCTCTTTAGCTGCTATATGCTTCCACTATGTTCACCAGCTTGTTGCTAATTTTCTCAGCCTACCATTTCGAGCTGTGCAGTTGATCTGAGTTTTAGTCTTTAAAGCTGCCTGCTGCAACTGGAATTAGACACTGATGAGAGTGGTGAGAGTGAACAAAAGCATTAAACATGCTCCATAGAGTTGGGTGGTAATTATCTGTGGGTTCATGACTACGAGTGATGTTGTATTATGGCTGCTTTAAGTAAAATCACGGTAATGTTGAAATTCAGTTACCTTTCCCAAGTGCCCAGCAGTAGTAAATACATACCCTAACAGTGGTACGGCTATCAAATGTAAAGGACTTAATCTGTCCATTCTCCAAGAACACCTTCAACACATTTGGTATGAGCAGCAAGGAGTCGTCCTTGAGCATTGTCTGAAAGAGATTTAGGAGAAAAAATCAGCTTTGGTTTAGTGAAAAAAAAGATAGCATGTGTGAGAATGTGTCAAAAAGTTAATCAAGAATTATTTGTACCCTACAAAGACAATCAGATGTAATGGTAGGTCTCTGCTTTGTACCAAAGTAATGAACAAGGAGAAGTTCCTTTAGGAGGAGTGCTAATAAACAAAGGTGTCTTATGTGATTCTTTGACTGAAGTCTGGAGAGTCGGAGAAGGAGCACAACTCTGCCTTAGGATGCCTGTCCCATGCATTGTATCAGGATCAAAGAAGGGCTTATTCAATTTATCCAGTCTATCCTTTCAATATGTATGCTGTGCAATGAAAATTGGATGGTGTGCAGGGATTGAAAGCATTCACCACAGAGTTTTGTGAGTGGAGGCATAAGAGGAGAGGCCTGATTCAAGGTTACTGCTTTTACTCAAAGCACTCTTTATAAGAAAAGTTATGATATGCAGTTCAGTTCATTCTTACTAGGATGTGATGTGACGGGCACTCTCCTCATCCTGACTACTTTCTTTTTTATTGTACTGAGGGCTTTTTAAGAAAATGACATAGTATTCATTATATAGTTTGAAAGAACCACAGTTGTGATCAGAGGGAGGAATATATTGTTTTAATGTGACATGTGGCAAAGATGCAGCCTTGCAGTCCAAATAAAATCCTCCATAAATTTGGGCCAAAACAAAACACTTCTTCATTTTTATCTGATGATGCGGATTTGTAAGAACAGCAGGCATACATTACTCATGACAGTAAAGGGATGTGGATTTGCTGCAACAATATAGCTCAAAAAATGCATTTAGTTGAAATGTGTCCACAGCAGATGCCCGGCAGTCTGTTTTTGGAGAACTCAAGTATTCAGAAGGCTCAACAAGCTGTTCTTCTGTGCAGATTGGAAGCAACTAAAGCCTGAGTTATGAGTGAGCAGATCTTTCTCCATACTGCAGCATTAAAACGAGGGTGGACCAGTGAAGACACGCCACAAACAGGTCTTTAGCTTCCAATGACAAGCCACTACCTTTGTTCTTGTTAGTGTGGGTGAACTGGAGCCGATTTGTCACATGCAGGGCAAATCACAGCTCAACGCCATGGCCTCATCCCTTTCCATCTTCTTTCTCTCAATAAACACCAGGCTAGTGATAAGCCTTTCAGTAATCAATATCAGCCTGTGGCTCCTGATCACTGCAGACAGAGATTAAGAAATGTCTTGCCATGGGTTGGATGGTGGTGGCCGAAACAACTGATCATTACCAATCATAGCATCTACCTCACATCTCTGCATCAGCAGTGCCTTGAGCTCTGATCAATTTGGATTCAGAATTCTGAGATTCAGGGAGTTTGAGTTAAGTTCAAGATTAGTTCAGTTTGAGAGGCGATCCAGCCCCCCGACAGTGTTGCTCTCACCATTAATGGAGCTGATGGTCTTACTGGTTTGTGGGAATATCTTTCACTTTAACTAAAGTATTAATTTAGCTCCAATAAAGGAAATCTCTGGGTTCACATGATGTTGCCTGGTACTGCCCGGTTAGAGTGGATGGTAAAATTAATTGTAATGAAAAATGAGCTTGAGCTGTCTGCCTATCACTCCTTTATCCATTGGTTCTTAGAAACCTGGTGGTCCATGTGATGAGCAATCCTGTTCTCTACGTTCTTCCATTACAGTCAGGTAAATAGAAAATAGAATGATGAAATGCCCATTCCTCCTTCTGATTCTTTATTGATTGTCTACTGCTTGTCATCTTTGTGCTCCCACCTTATATACAGTGTACCCTCCTTCCTCCCCCCATAGATCCTGGATTGACCATTAGGCACTAGGGACTGTATGGAAATTATTTTAGTGGGGAGGAGTGCTGAAAGGCCGAATACCTTCTCCCCCACAATATCTCAAAGTAATATATTAATGGCAACGATAACACAATGGTGAAAAGACAGCCACTCCTTATTTTTGAATAAGGAGCTGCCAAAGTATTATTATAGCCAACAAAGGAGTGAACGAGGACAGGTGACATCTCTGTGCTGAAGGGCTTGTGCACACACACCACACCCCATATTCTGTGCATGTGGGGAAACATACCTCCACAGTGCACATGATAGCCTTCTTCTTTTTTATATAATTAATCTCACAAATATGTGAATAAATAACTCAAATATCCTCCCCTGCTGTCTTAAAAAAGGCTGACAACCCTCACTCTAACAAATATTTAAATTACATTACCTTCTAACTTTTCTAACCTCCCTCATCCCCTGGTACTTAATGTGTGTACAGTCTCTTACCTCATATGTATGCCACATAGCAGGTCTTAATTGCACTGAAGTAACTCAAGCCGCGTAAGTGCTTGTGGATGTCTATTAATCAGGAATGAAAATTGGGAACATGATAGCTCTGCCATGTGCAACGACATAAGATTGAACACTAACGGCCAAACAAATGCAAATATTTTAAGATTTCTAACTGATATTGTGGCTGTTTTCAAAATGTTTGAATGCCTTTGAAAAGCAATTCTGGTTGCTGCTGTGAGAATTCAAATCAGTCAGAAAAGCAATTTACTCGAGGCCAAACCACTGGACCAAAGGCTCACTGAAATAAAAGGATACTTGAAGCTTTTTACAACTGTGGATCAAACAAAAGAAATGCACAGCCGGAGGAAGACAGGCAGGGTAACAGCATGTGTTTGCATGCACATGTCACAGAGAAACATGGGTAGTTGAACTTACTGAGTCTGGGTCGCTGATGGACACTTGCTCTGAAAAGCGCACTTTAGGCGGGTTGGTTCGCAGGCGGGCCTTTTTGGCTGCACTTATGAAGGCAGACTTAGGTGACTGAGGATAAGAAGAGAGAGAGAGAAACTCTTGAATCAGCTTGAAAGAAGAGACATAAATGAGAGAAAAAGCCCCTGTGACTGCCAGCGCTAAAGAGACATGTGTTGGAGAGCTGGCTAATGCTGCTGGCTAATGCTGCTGCAATGCGACAACAGCAGGCCTGCTTTTCAACATGAAACTCACCTGCTAGAAGTTTAAACATTTTTAAATTGTTTAAATTACTTTTTGCTCTGAACACAATAATGATGTTAACCACTTTAGAGCCAAGACATAGGCTAGTCCCTGCAAAACCGCTGCTTAACTCTTATGCATCTAAATTATGAAATTGAAAAAATCTGATTTACATCTTGTCTTACCTAACTTATCAGTTTCATCATGTAAAGATATCCAGTCCAGTTAGTTGGCTAAATAAATTGTATATTTCAATTCCATCTATGTGGATGGTTGCACACACAATCTTTCTTTTAATAAGGTCTCATGAAGGTGTATGTGTGCCTACATCAAGGCACTCTGAAAGGGGCAACCTGAATAAGAAATTACTCTAATGTGTAGGCATGGCCAAGGATACTAATGTACTGTATGTCTGCACTGCATTAGTGTGCACTATTGGAAAAGAATACTGTACGGTGTTTCTGTATCATTCAGAGTGACATGAAGTGTTAAGGCTGGTGAAGAGTAAAAGAAATCCTGAGGGAGAGGAACATGAAAGAGAGTGAGTGTCCCATTATACTACCTGATGGGGCTGCAGCACAGTGAGAACTATAGTGTCTTTGCAGCGTCTATGGAAAGACAACAGAGAGTGGAGTGGGTTAGATAACGCCGCATACAGCATGGTATTTGGAGAGCTTCTCAGGGTTTATATCTGCCATTTTCTCGCTGTCCTTCAGCTGCAAAAGGACTGATTTATCCACAGGTTTGTGTTGATGTAACGCATCAGCAAAAAGAAACTGTTTGTTCCTTTTGATCCACCCTGTACCCATGTCCTCTCTACTTCCCGTGTTGCCGGTCCCATGGCCCCCGCCTTTCCCTCCCCCTCCCTCCCTCCTGGGACAGTAAAGGATGTTACCTTACAAGGTCTATGACTCTCTCTCGGGGGGCGTCGCTCACCGTCTCCTCGTTAATGGCCAAGATCTGGTCTCCGGGGAGAAGCTTGCCAGAAGAAGGGCCGTCTGCAGGTGAGCACAGCCAGCATATAAAGTCATATACATATAGTAAAACGGAAAGTTTGATTTCAGTCGTCAGTGGAAATGTCATCACTCTCCCTGTGTTTTCTCTCCTCTCACATGCACGCACATACTAACCAGCAGAGACGGAGCGTACAATGACAGGCCTCTGGCTGCCTGCAATGAAGCCGAAGCCTTGAGTTGGGTGCCGCTGGATGGTGACCTGTCGAGCTGAGGCAGGACTTAGGGTACCGCTGTCCATACCATCCTGGCTCTCCTCTAACATTGCAGAGCTACAGAGCAGACACACACACACACACACACACACACACACACATACATTAATAAATACAAATAAAAACAAATATCCTCAAGTGCATAGGTCAAGGCCATGTGTGGTACCATGTACCTGTCACATGCGTTCGTGTGTCCATCCTGGACCTCGGCCATCCCCTGAGAGGAGGGAGCAGCATGGGACAAGGTTGCACTGCAAAGGCCGCTCTCTGTTCCGCAATCATTCACCTGCACAAGAGAAACAACCAAAGATGTAAAATACCCTGCTTTCTCCACAGCAAGCCAAAATACTCTTTTGTACCATTTCCTGTGTTGAAACCACAGTTTGTCTTAGCACACCCTGGAATGAGTGCTCTTGGAATTGAAAAATAAAATGAAAAATGCAAAGCTGAAAAATGTAACTTTGAAGATTACAATCCCAGACAACTTCCACTGTTAACAAGTTGCATTTGGCTCCTCACAAGGTTCTGCGTTGCACTGAAAAATGCACAAGATAGGAAGGAAAAATGTAGGCATTTACTTTGCTAAAAGCATCTGACATTTGAGGCCTTCAGAGAAACTGCAATTATCAAGGACCTATAACATAATGCGCAGAGAGTATGTAACACATTAAGGTCTCTGAATCTGCCAGCTTCTGCCAGTGTGGACTAAACTACCGCTTTGAACCACACATGCTCTTTTACAGATGCCTGTGTGGGAGGCAGTGAAAGCAAGATTACTGAAACACTGTGTGTGAGTGTGTATGTGGCACATGGGTTTCTGTGTTTGTGCCAGAAAAATGGATGGAAGTGTTTGTGCAATGGAAAGAGAGTCAGAAAAGTATGCTCATATCTGCGATATAGGACAATGATGATTGCTGACTAAAGATGTGACAGTAATTGTGATGTCAGTGGTGCAGATGAGCTTAAACAGAGAGAGAGAGACGGATAAAGAACAAGACAACACTGTTGAGGATGATTATGCAGGCATACACTTTTGAGAGCAAATACCTTTCTGAGTGCCACAGGCAGAGAACTGAGTCACATTAGTCAATAGTTCAGATTCATATTCTTGTCACTTGCTGTTTCTGATAACAGTGGCTTATGGGGGAGCATGGCTCATTTACAATTCCACTGATGCATTACTGATCTCTACCTTGTGTCATGGTATCAGATGAGGGTTGATGTAACATAGATAGGCTTCATTTTGAGCTCAGTCCATGACTAAAAATCCATTATGCTATGTGTGCTTTGAATTTCAATTATACCAATCATTTAAAAAGATTAGATTTTAATAAAGAAAATCTGTATTCGATATTCAGCTGATTTACAAAGGATCGTCTGTCTGTATCAAAGGTGCACTGTGGTGACAAATGATGCTGCACCAGCTGGTTCTGCCTCCAAAAAGGATTACATGTTTTTCATTGAGCATGATTATTTTATCCTTTGATTCTCTCAGCAAATTCTGACAGTGTGCTTCTCTCCCCATTCGTTCTCCCTTTCTGTCCCTCTAATGTCTTCCCCGCCGCACCATCGGTCTCCCTCTCCAGTTGCTGGGAGCACATCCATTCTGTTGGAGGAGCCAGTGACTAGCTGTTCATCAGGTGGGTGTGATTGGTGTGTGTCATAATGAATGCCAGTGACTCCTCAGCATGTCTTCTCCAGTTCAGAGGAGCCAAGATTTGTGACCTCAGCAAGGAGACAACATAAACATCCTTGTTGTGAATAGCATGCACTTACACATTGTACATTATTCACAGAGCCTTTGTTGTAGTCCCTGAGTCTTTTTCAAGATCAGATGAAATTGTACAGTACTACCAACATCATGGCTATACAACCATATGTAATGGTTATTGAAATGAAACAGTGTAATGCACCCTCATCTGTCTGTTTTTGTCCTGTGGCTTTTTGGATACCACACAGAATTTACAGTTTTAAATTCTTCGCTTAATTTAGAGATGACTTTTGGCATTCAAAATAAGTGGCGAGGAAGAACTGAACAGAAGACAGAACGACGAAGGTAGCCGGGGGGACACCGAAGCTTGCACGTCTGCGAAGATAAACAGCCATTCAGCAGAGGGGTCGACCTTTTCCTGAGAGAGGACGCTGAGGAATTCTGTCAAGAAATGATCCCCAAGGGCATCGGCAGGCCTGCCCGTTGCTATGACTACGGCTCTCTGTGGCTTGTTGAAGCTCGGGTGGACGGAGGAATAGTGGGTGGATGAGAATAGTGATGTGGCCCGACATTCTGCAATCTCCCTGCAGCCAATATGGCCGGATGCCAACATTTCCTCGGGCACCAGAGGTCAGGGCATCACATACCTGCTCTGCTACAGTGTTCCGGTCTGCAGAGGCTCGCTGGGCCTCAGGGTTCGGGAAGAATGACCTTTTACTTATTATTCTCCCAGGTCTAACAAGGTTATCGTTAGCTTGGAGGGATGCTGGATTTCATCCAGTTTATTGGGTAGACCTGGCTACATTAGATACAGTCCAATAAAATCTTAATTAAGTTAATTGTGTAATCGTAGAGAGGTGTTGATGCAACTCTTTGGTCGTGTTGAAGTGAATTGCACTGTGTTGTATAGTGTTGCTACTATACTCAAAGCATTGAGAAATAAGAATAATGATGTGGAATGATGTAGCCGAAGTGCACACCTAATAATTTGGCAGCTCAATAAAACATAACCATAATTCAGTCAAAGGAGTGAGAGAAATAAGAGAATTAAAACAAGTTGGTATAAATGCGCAGTATTAGTATAAATGTCTTGCCAGCAACATGTTTTAAAACAATTTAATGAAAAGATCTTAAAATAAATTCCAATAGTGACGGGCAACCAAGGCAGAGAGACTCCTTCTGGTCCTTGTTAAGACATCTGCATCTGAGTTTGATGTAGTGTAGTTCACCTATGGCTATTTCTCAGTTAGATCAGGAAGGAGGGTGCTGGAATAGAACACGCAGAATGTTTTGTAAATCCAGTCTGAGATGAAGAGCCAGATTTGACTACAAAAAGAAATACAAAAACTAATGGTCAAATATTCTTTATTACATGTGATTACATAAGTGAAGCTTGAAACGTTTCTGTGGGATTGAATTGCATTTTTCAGAGGAGCATAAAAGGCCATAGCTGCTGAAGCTGTGTAAACCGGATGGGCTCGAGGCAAGTTGGCAAGGCAATGTAAGGCAAGTTTATATGTATAGCGCATTTCAACAACAAAGCAATTCAAAGTGCTTTCCATAAACCATAAAAAAGAAATGCAACACATTGAAATACATTTTTAAAATGGTAAAATAGAAAATTAAAACAGGAATAAAACTAGATCCTTTGCCTTGAAAAAAGGCAAATTAGTTAAGCAAAGACATCTTAGTCATTGCCAACAAAAACAGTAAAGGCTGAAATATGTAGTCCTGTTCAGGAAAATTAGACATACCACTGAGAACCCTTAACGAGAGGGTAAATAACTTGCCACTCCTGGAGATGTCCTAACCTTTGTGTGACAAACATCCACTCAAAGTCCCTGCTGCCAGCCACGTATTTGCTCACTTTACTCAGCTCTTCTTTAATTTGAATTTAGCTTAATGTTCAATTCAATGTATTATCCAAACTGTACTTAATTTGTTCTGTGGAGGTGTCTCTCCTTGTTGAAAGAATTTGCGTGATCCTAATAGAGGAGCGTGCTAAAGAGCTCCTTATTTCAGTGTGCATCTCTCTCAGATTATATCAACCACAGAAAATGTGATCTATTCAAAACTATATGAATCCATTATTACAAAAAGCCATCTTCGTAACACCTTGAAGATACATGCTTAAAGATGGAGTTAGTTAACATTGTTAGTCCTTACTCATCACTTTTCAAAGCACAAACACAAAAACACAATCTGTTGAATGTTAATGTCTTGCTTAGTGAATTAAGCATTTAGAAATTTCATTAAATGCATTTGTAGGGAATATTGTAGGAAAATATGAAGAACTGCGAATGTGATATATATAGCCTATTTAATAAAACAGCCAACTTGTCAACATGCATCCTTATATAGAGGACACTGAATTTGACAAAATTGATTTATGCATTTAGGGTAAATGAATGCAACATTATCCAGACTTAATTATTTTAGCCTATTCCCAACTGCAGGGATTGAGGCTTAGCCTTTTGGATGCTGCTCTCAAAAGTAGATTCTTAATTATGGTTTAATAGGAATTAAAGAGTCCACCCCAGCAACAATTAGCTGTCCCTCTGAATTATCTGGCTACTTACCCTGTTGATGCTTAAGGAATTTTCACTTATTTTACTGTTGCACTAATTGTTCGTCTCTCTGATTAACTGTGTCTGGTAAATGCCTGAATTAGAAATTGTAATTTGAATCAGAGATGAAATCAACTGCAGAAACTGGGGAGTTGTGCAGCCCTAATTGGAAACTGAGGAGAGTCACAAGTGACTGTATGTTATTGGATCACTGCCTTGAGAAGCCAGACAATAGGTGAGCATTATCTCAATGATTATTTATGACTAACAGACAGACTGGCCGGGCTTATATCCTCTAGCTGACTAAATAATTAATGAACATAAGAATGCATCAGCTGCTGCATTTTGTGAATTCAATCTAATATTGTTTTTCCCTTGTGAGGAGTTTGCATCGTCATACTTGCATACAGCTCTGTTGCTCAGTTTGTGGTCTTACCATATTAGAAATTTGCGTGGTCTTTAATTACTTTTGATTATGTACACTTAAACTATGTATGGCAGCAGCAATGTCAATAATCTTTATAGGCCCGTTATGGTCAAAAGAACTCAGACAGCAAGTGTTTTTCCACGCTAGCAACTTGGCTGTATGGATGGCAGAGTCAGTTTGTTGGTTCTTTAGTAGATCCACCACAGAAACCTTTTAAAAAACATTTTTTTAAAGACTGACTTCTGACTGACTGACTTCTACCGCCAAGCACCATCATTTGTTCAACCTTTTACAATGCTTGATTTTTGACCAAATAATCTTGTGAAGTGATCGCACGATTGTGTATATGGTGTAGTGGAACACATGACATGAGAGACATGAGTTTGGCGAAACAGGTGAACTGTGCCAGATTTCTTCTAAATGTCTAACCGTCCTTGCAGGGTCAACTTTTAACCTATGTTAGTTTTGACATATGTATGTATTTAGCTAAAATATTTACTTTTTTGATACAAGGAATGTACAACATTAAAAAATGTATGTAGAATATATCATTATTGGCAAGAGATAAATTATAAGATATTTAACAAAAATATGAATATTGAATACAAACAACTGATCTTGGCAGCCTGGCAAAGCTAATTCTATGACTTAGAACGGCTCTGGGGCATAAAGTTTTTGCACGGCTGTGACGCTATATGTATATGAAGTTGCAGTTAATGCATACTCATACTTCCCATTCAATCACTGAGAAATCCTCTGTCAGCCTAGAGCGCAGGCTGCCAACATTTCATATCAAATGGTAGCAAATCCTCGAATCTGCAAAAATCCTGTTAGAATTATGAAAGAGGCGACACAATAATCTCCCCAGTGTACTGTAAAATCCTGGACGAGATGCTCTGCCTGTCACATATCTGGCCTCTAGCATGCAGCTGCAAACATGAAAGTCCTACTGGCTGCATGGTCGCCACTGTCTTCAAGCTATTTTTCAGTTGCTGGCTGTGATAAAACCTCTGCTAAATATTTGTACAGTATTTTGAAAGAATTTGCGTTTTGTGACTTGTGGCGATAGACTGACCTTTGCACTGAGAAAGCCAATCAAATGAAGCCATCGACACTGGGCCTAATCCTTTCTGTCACTGCAGGCTGCCCCAGCCAGTCCCACAGAAATCCTGCAGGACAACACAACCAATTCATTCAATGGGGAAAGTGAAGGCTGAAATAAGAAAGTCAGACCCGGTCTTCCTTACTGATAAACTTTTCATTGTGTATTTTATCTGCAGGATTGGACCATTTAAAACCTTAGGCAGTCCTTTGACTGAAATTGGAAAGAGCCCACATTGCTTTTCTATCTTTTTTTCAAATCCTTCATCTTAACTGTCCTTCACCATTACTATGCAGTTTTATTAGTCTCTTAATCATTCATACACACTGAGACACATTTTTAAATATATTTTAAAAATGTCTTAAGTCTTTCCTCACTGCATCTCACATCTAATCTGCTTCCCCCAGTTTTTCTCACTCTTGCAGGTAGATTCTCCAACACTGTTTATCCCTGCTGCCAGGTAAACAATAAAAAAACTCCATCTCTGTAAGTCTCTCTTGACATGCTGGCTGCATGCGAAATAAATACACCGACAGAAAGTGCAGCTGCAGGGCCCGTCCCTCTGTCTGTCTCTGGCTGTGCTCACCTGCTGGCTTGCCTGCCAGCATGGCTGCATCCTTTCCCCTCTTTACACAAATGACCTCCCTAGTAGGGCCAGATGGCATCCATTTAGCTAGCGCTGCTGACTTGTTTTTCACTTTCACTTTCTGAACTTGTTGCCCACCTATACTGTTTTTCTCTGTTCCCCATCACTGTCTGTCTATCCATCTGTTACCACCTAGTCTCTTCCGTCCTTACAGCCAAAGCTGACTGCTTGTTTGAAAATGGATCGTGGCTGTGGCTAAAAGCAACAGCTTGAGTGGTGATTGATGCAGCAAGGAGAGAGAGCGTTGGCTCTTTGGGCTGTAATTTGTGTGAAAAATGTTCACTGAGTTGTTAAGCTCTTTACCTTTCTTGTCATACAATAAAATTATCCAATGAATAGTTTTAAAAAAAAATGTATTTATTCAAATGAACATATTTGGAATATAACAGGCAATGTTGCTAAAGGAGTATTTGAGCTCGTCTGACAGCCCAGTGGTGGTACATCAGATATAAAAGTTCTATAGGAGAAATAGGTATATTATAAATTGGCAACAAAACACTGCTGCATCAGTACAATTTTCTTGGTTGGGTTCCTCGGAATGGCCAGTCAACCAGTGATCACCAAGTTTTGAAATGACCACCGCAGACTATACACACCCACCTGGGCTGAAAACCCCAATCAAGAATCTCTGAGAGCAAGAAAGCAAAAAATTATCTTGATAAAAGTTTTGGATGAGAGCAAACTTGTGGAAAGGAAATGCCATCATGAAAGAATGATTCTTTTCCCACATGCGATTGGTTTATTTTGTCTCTACAAGGAGTAATTGTCTTGGAGATGGATATTGTAAAAGGTTAAGAAGGATCTGAAAAAAAAGAGAAAGGGGTTTGGAGTGGATGTGACTCCTTCACAATGGAGTTCACAACCTTCAGGAGGATACCGCACATAACTGTCTTTCCTCTCCAAAGTCCATTAAGCAACAAATGCAAACATGGAAAATAAACCCTCCTCCTGAAATGGATTTCACTGGAGGCTGTGGCTTTGTTAACACGCTGACTTCCTATCATTCTTACCTGGACTGAACTCCCTCTACGTGTCTCTCTCTCCTCCTCTCTGAGTCACTCTGTTTTCATTAGCACCTCGACCAAGACAAATGAAGATGAATGATAGTGGACAGGCTTTATCATGATATGTTCTACGGTGTTATCTGAACAGTATAAACAGATGTACCAATGTCACATCAGTGAGTCATTCACATGCACCATTCGTGTGTGCTTAAATCTTTCTCTATTCTTTTATTGTGTCAAGGGCTAGGGAGTTATTGACTTTACCTACGCAACATTATTTTTTATTTTTGATCTAAAGGTTTTTGTGTGAATGACAATAATTTTCTGTCTGAGCTTTAGGTAGATCTGTGAGCCTCAAAACATGGCCAGACCATCCAGGCATTGGATAAAACTCAGGAGTTGGTGCCTGAGAGCAGGAAAAAATCTTCCTCAGGCCTATCCCGATATAAAAATATACGGAAAAAGTAACATCTGCTAGGCCACATGTTTAAGGACTTCCTTGGTTCCACTTGACTGGACTTGGCTGACCTGTTGGTGTTGGCCTTAGCTGTTCCTCTGACTCACTCCTACATTATTAATGTGATCATCGCACCACATGACCTTCGCCATAACATGGAAATTAGTACCCCACCTTCCAGAGTGCACAGTCTGAAGGTCAGCTTAACCCCAAAACCTGTCTGCTAAAGAGTAGCCACATACAGGCGCCAGCCAAGAGGTTTACTCTGACAAAAAGGTTAGAGCACCACCACCCAGCCCTGTATGTCAGTCTCCTCTCTAAGTCTCTTATATCACCTTTTACCTTTTGCGTACCTACTCTGTCTTTCTAGTGTATCTCCATATCCCCACTGCTGTCTGTGGAAGGCTGTAGATGATATGGGTGAATTTATTTTCTCATCTTTTTATTGTGATCGCAAAATAATTAGCATGTGATTCTGACTCGGCATAGGCCTACTTTATTTAGTCGCGGGCCATATAGTGACTTTTTCTGAGAGTCCAGCTTCTCCAGTGTGAGGAGTTGATGTTTTTCTTTACCACATATGAGAGTAAACAGAATATCTTGGGATGTTAGATTGATGTTTGACTAAAAAAAGTAATGAGAAGATGTCACCTGGGCTCTGGGAAAAAGTAATTGATTTCTAGAGAAAATAATCAGCAGTTTAAATGCAAATGAAAATAACTGTAATTCAAGGCCCTAATTCCTCCTGTCATTTTAGGATCAGGAGAGGAAAATATTTGGATTTATCTATAATCATCAAGAATGAAGCATCTCTAGAGATTGCCTTATGTTTCAGGTGAAGGTCATGACCCTTAATACTGTAAATAGAGTTGAAACAATTAGTTGAATGACTAAATTAGTTTAATGGCAACAATTTTGATGGTTTCAGATTGTCTGTCAGACAAAACAATACATTTAAATAGGTCAACTTGACCTGTAGCAATACTATACCGTGTGCCTAATTTGGCCACCATGGGCTTCTATAAACCAGCTGCTGTTGATCATTGGCACAGTCCCTGAGCGTAGTGTTTTTTGTGTGTTTTTTGCTGCACAAACAATAAACAGCTAGTCCTGCATCATGCCCACTGAACTGCTTCTTTTTGGTGCCTTGGGTTTACATTCATAACATCATTCAGTTCCCATTAACACGGGCAGTCGCTCCCCCACAATTCAACACAGACCTTGTCGCACTGTGACAAAACTTGGTCTTATAGCAGGTTTCTCCTTCAGCCAGAGTTCGTTCAAACATAGCTTGGCTGTAAAGACCTTGAGCCTGCTTCATTGAGTTGAGATCAATAGCCCGGCCTTGTCTCTGGCAGACAGACGGATGGACAGACAGATATGGAGAGGAGGGACAGCGAGGTGTGATGGATCAGCCTGGTAGTTAAGAGCCCAGTCTGTCACAGAGGAGAGATGGATGGGGGAGGTTAGCCAAACAGATGTTCAGCTCTGACGCTCTCTGCGGGTCACTGAGCAGGATCTTGGTTGATAAAAGGAGGATGAGGTTAAGAAATGCAGCTCATCCATGTAATAGCTTGTTACGACTTTTCCTACCGTCCCTGCCCATAAAGTCTATATTTATAGAGGGCAAGGGGCTGACTTTAATGCTGTTCTGACACTGCCGTAGCCCTGTAGAGGTCATAAATATTAAGGAAAACATGACGGTGCTGTATGATGAAAGCCAAAACGTTGTAGGCATTCTTCTTGTTTTTATTCATCTGCATTGAACTCATAACTGTACAATGTTCAGAGTCACCTTCCCGGCTCCTGAATACCTCACTTCAGCCTGAGCCACTGTAAAACTGTCTGATACTAGAGACATTGCAATTTATTACTTCACGTTCAAGTTTTTCAGAGGTCATTCACTTTACTAATTTGACATAAAATCGAGAATATTTAGCATTCCAGTGATATTTTATATAATGCAATAATCCCTGTCCACTGTGAGCTGCATCTAAATTGCAGCAGCAAGAATAGCCTTTTAATCTGAGGGAGGTGGAAGCAGCCAAGTGTGGAGCTGCATATCCATAGCACTAGAGGCAATCTTCTTAACCTTCCATTTGGGTCCACTTTACCCATCAATGAAACAGCACACTCAGTGTTATGCTGAAGGTAAAATACATAGTATGCGAGAGGCAGACACGGGGAACCATTCCCCAATTCCTGTGGGATTTGCAAAGTCAGATGTTCTCTTGTTAGTCTAATGGATATCAATTAAAATTACATGAAAATGAAAAAAGTCAGAGAAATAATGCTGAATTATTGAACAAAAATAAACAAATTAAATACTATGCTTACATGTATTAACCCCCTATCTCCACACCAACACTTGTCTGTTTGTGTTTGTGTGTGTGTGTGTGTGTGTGTGTGTGAGACACACTTGAATGCATTTGCTTGAATTGTAGTGGGGAAGGAAAGAGGGGAAGAAAAGAGCATCAATAGAGGATTGATTTGAAAAACACAGGGCAGTAAAACAGAAATATGTCAAATTAAATATAGAGCAAAGAAATAAACGATGAGGAATATTTTGTTATATGAAATAACAGTGCAGTGGGAAAAAATTCAGCTGTTATAGTTCAATAAGCTTCCTTAGAAAGCAAGAAGATGCAGTTTCCCTGGCTGGTTATTTTGAATCTTTGTTCGCAGGCTGGGGAAGTTCCACTTGACTACATTTGATTCATCAGTCAGGAGCTGAAAGAAGAAAGTCAGGCCTGCGCAGTATTATTTTCTACCCCAAAATCTACCAACCATCCTGTGCTCTCACGGGACTCTGCACTGTACACTGTGTGCCAACTTTAACTTTCATTCCCAGTCTATGTCTTGTTATTTACCAGACATAACCTTTCAAGATGTATAAATACTGTAAATAAGACCAAAGTTTAAAGCGTTGGCAGTGTGGCCAAGGCTAATGCACCTGACCTTTACAAAATGAATTCCAGCCTCCTGCATGCAGGCTTCTGAAAATGAGACCATTAGCTAACCGTTGACTTTAACTATAGCTTTCACATACATAGTGAAAACGACATGATTAGCCACCCAGGTCCGGCAGCCTGCAGCCAGTTACACCAGCCCGTTGCCCACAGCTGAAAACTGAGAGGCAGAGTGGCCATGACAGCAGCAGTGTGGCTCTGTCTCTTTTCTGTCACCCTTCAGTGAAGCACACAGCTCTCCTGACAGCGGAACAACACAGAGTGACATTCATTCTCTACCAAATGCAGCATGGCTGCTTCCAGATCCTCCTCCTCCTATCACTGCCACCCATGAGATATCACCCATACGCCCCTCCTGACTCCGCCCTTTTGGGACTACCAAGCAGTCTTCTCCTGCAGTGTGCAGCATGCAGCTCATTTCACCCACACCATCCCCATTTGTGCTTCTGATTAATATTCACTCTTGCATTTCACACATTGGAAACACATTTTCCCACAAACTCTGTAACTGTAATATTAATTCATTCATTGTGCTTAAGTGCACAGAAAGTGATGTTCCCAGCTCTATTTTCCTACTTTGTACATGTTTTACACAGTGCTTTAAGTGGAAAAACCTGTGCCTGTGCATGTTTTCCTACTGTGCATTGTTTCATGTTGTGTTATTCAACATTTCTTATTGCTGTTTTTCAGAACATTTTTAACAAAAGCTTTCAATAAGTGATGGAGGCATTCTGATTCTGACCTGTCCCCAGCGTCCTCAGTGTAAATGACACCTATCCGTCAATTTTTTTAAATGTCCCGCCCCATCCAGGCTTTGATTGGTCGGTTTACGACAAGTGACATTGACGAGCTACATTCAGCACACGGCTGCTTGAGAGGCACCCGAGCTTCTCTTCTCCCTCGTCTCTCTCTCCGCCGACAGAGTTTAGCAGACAGGCCGGGGTGCGAATTATACAGTGACAACCGGGGGAAGCAACTTTTTTTCCAGGTCAAAAAGCAAAACCCAGTAGCCTACAGCGCGTGCTTCAGTGAAATAAAATCGTACAAAGCTTACAATATCCTTGCTTATTTAACTAATGTTTGCAGACTGTAGATGATGGTAAATCAAATTCATTACACCAGTTGATGGGTGCCCCATACCACAGGACAACGATTGTAGTTAGGGGTCACCAAAATATTCTAGAGCAAAACTGCCAGCAAGTCAGACACACAACAGCAGACCATCATGACCGCTCAATAGAGACCCATACAATGCTGAACCAGAACCAAAGACACTATCATAAAATACAGTCTGCATTATTATCTCTAATTCCTAATTCTTATCAATCTAATCAAGTTTAAAGTTTCAACTTACTCTTTTTTTTTTTTTTGCAAATATCTCTTTTCCTCTTACTCATGTTGACTTTGAATGATGTAATCTGCATCCAATAAAACAGTAGTCATACACTGTTGTTGGGGAATTGGGAATTTTTTGGAATTCCAGAGTTAAAATAAATGCCATGTTTAATGTGAAAGGACTCACAAAAGACTTCAAATTAAATAATAAACTCTATATTGATGTAAAAATGTATCTCTACATTAACTAATCCCCAATTTCACTGCTCATGCCCAAGCACCAGTGTTAGGTGACAATAACATAAAATATGAAATTACATAGTTATAATGAAATGATAGGGTGGGTTCTCAAACTCTGAAGGTAGGAAAGATAAGTGCATTAAAGCAGCTAGATAGCTCACTACCAGGGGCGGCTTGTTCATTAGGGCGACTGGGCGACGCACCGCCAAGCCGGGAAAGGCAGGGAATATTTTCTCACACTTTCTACCACACTGTTAGTGAGCTGTCCAATCAGCGTCAAGTCGTGTTCCGTGGAGTCCCGCCTCTTTGGGGGCGAATTCAATCTGGTTGTAAATCGCCCAGATCTCTCTCATAGACTTTCATGTAAAGGCAGTTTTTTTCGAGTTGCGGCCGCTGCAATGCAACCTCTATGGGTTTGGGGAGGGCTCGCACTTACGTGTTTACGTCATGCGCCCAGCAGCAGAGCTACGCTTCTGCCACCTGAAAACGACTTGGCAGTCCTCCAGCTTGTTGCTCTCACTACGACCAGCAGCTGTAGAAAATGTACATTCAGGCTGAAAATTCAACCATGGTGTTGTGTCGGGAGATGCAGCGACTTTACCAGCGGTGAGTAAGACTCAGTATAAATAATACATGTAATTTGTTAAGCTATGAGGAGAGGAAAAGTCCGCTAGCCGCTAGGTTAATTTATGCTCAGTAAAATGCCAGAGGCTAAGCTAATAACTGTGACTGTAAAAAATATTGATAGATTTTATTAATTGCCCCCCCTGAGAGATTTGGCAGGAGCCGCCACTGCTCACTACTGACATTAACAGCGTCTCTTTAGCGTGTGACGCACCGGACTGGAGCAGCTGTCGCTGTGAGTGATGCAGACTGAAATCGTATTTCAAGATTCTTAAATATAAGACATGAGTATGGGAAATGTATTGTAATATTTACAGTTACAGGTAAGAAAGACCCCCCTGAACTGTTGTTTTTGCCACTTTTGTGGGGGTCCACGCTAGGGCTGGCAATAAAATAATAATGATAATTATCACAATATCATTTTCCTCAATATCAATATAATAAATGTTCAACATATCGACAATAAATATTTGCTTTAATTAATTTGAATCACAAACAAATTAGCACCTAATTTTTCTATTAAAATATTTATTTTGTTGAAAAAAGAGGACTGTAAAAAGATTAACTAATCATATTTGTTGAAAAAGATAATAGTTTTCAATGTTCTGACTCAGATTTGTGAAGTGATCCACTGTTTGGCATCAAGTGTTTGTCACATTCTGACCATAAAGAAAAGTTTAACCACATAATTAACCATCTGGTTTCTTCAATTTTCATTCAGGAGCAAAAATCTTGAAGGAAATAATGATTTGATTTATCGTGATAATTATCGATATTGAATGATATGAAATGGTTTTATCGTGATAACAGTTTTTGGCCATATCGCCCAGCCCTAGTCCAAGCCTTAACTAGGAGGGTCAAACCCCCCCCACGCACCCCCCCCCCCCCCCCCCCCCCCCCCCCCTCCCATAATTCGAACCATGAGGCAGGTGAAAACAGGAACAGATGAGCGTCATGTAGCGCCCAGAGTACCTGATATGGAGAGGGCAGAGGAGAGTACCGGCAGCTTGAGAGAAGTCCAGTACACAAGAAAATGTCCCGGTATGCCAAAGAGTAAAATGTGGAGGTGGTGGTACTGTGTACCGGTTCGTTCCGGCCCACTTCAAGCACTGGTTTTACATAAGAATCTGAAGAGACAATGTTAATTAGCTTTACAGAAATGACAGTTATTACAACAGTTCTACCTACATCTTTCATTTAAATGTAGTAAAGAGAAGGTGTGGACACACTAGCACAACACCTCATTAAACACAATAAGCCCTACAATCACATTACTCACTGGGGTGCATCTTTTGTGTTGGTCATTACAGCTTCCTGGCGAGGAGAGTGCTTGTGTTACTGACATGACAAGGTGATTCCACTCATTCTGAAGATTTTACATCACTGAGTAAATCGCAGAGAGAGACGGGGTCCTTCAGCATAGCGTGTTGGTTTTGTTTGTCAGAAGGCTCAGGTTCAGACCACAGCAAGGGGTTGATTTGTAACCCAGCCACCCTGCTGTCTGGGTCTGGGAGCTTCTGTAGTAGCTCTCCCTCCCTTTCTATCCCTCTGTCTCACTCTCTTACCACTGACTTATCTAGTGCTGGTATGTTTTAGTGGGTGTGCAGAGAATACCAAGTAGCTGCTCCATCAGGGTGTATAATTATCTGGCCTGCCATGCCCCTGCTGCCTGCCTGCTTGGGTTCAGCCAGGCCCCACTCGTCCCCTGCCTCAGCTTGGACTTAAAGTCCACCACTGTGCAGCAATTGTGTGGTTTTTGCTCTTTTTGAGGTTTCCTAATGTGTTGCCACTGTCATTTTCTAATCCACATCTTTCCATTTGTCTATCTAACTTAAACAAAGTAAGAAATTCAAATGTCATTTTTATTAATTATTATATCAAGAACTGCATGGATGTCTTTTGGGTCTATTAGTCAGCCTCCACTGCGGCTGCAGGGCTTTTTTTTGTGGAACAGTGGTGTTGCATCATCTCTACTTCAGTTTCATCATTCCACTTTATGTTGAATAGATATTCTAATGTAATTTTGGCATTATACAAGCTTTTGTTGGTTGAATGTGTCACATAGTGTGGTCAAGGTGTGAAATCCCAGCTTACCATATTTCTGATTATGGTTTTGTAGGAAATATAGGTTACAGCTTACTATTTCTTATAAAAAATATTGATGAATACAATCTAGAACATATCTGTAAACTGTTTACCAACAATACAAAATGTTAATGTTAAGAGCCTGTATGTAGTTTTTTAAATGAAATTAATCACTTTTTAATTCCTTGTGAATGAGTTGTAACCTACTATAAAAATGAATCATTCGTTGGCTTCCTTGATTATCGGGTAATTAATCGGGTCAGATTTTCTGAAAAATTCACTGGCTCACGTAGGTTGGGATGTTCATGCGTGCTCCTGAGCCTCTTGCCTTCTGATTCTGAACTCTATACATAATGAAAACACAGCTGATGAAATGGAGTCTGCTAACACAAAAAAACGACCAGCTCCCAACAGAAACTCCACATAAAGAAAGAAAAACTAAAAAATTTTTATGTGCTGAAGTTCGTCAGGCCAAACGAGAATCTGATCGAAGTCGGATGAAAAACACAGTCCACATCTGAAAGGCGTTTCAGTCATGGAGAGACACAATGGTGCAGTCATTGTAACATTGTTATGCAACAAGCATTGATTAGTTCAACGTCAACCTAATAAATATTACTGTAACGTTAAAGTGGGATTTTACTATAGTTTCCAGCATGCTATGTGAAGCTGTCTCTCTGTGTGTATTGGATTCTACTACTTTATGAGTTCAAGCATGTGCGCAAGCACATACCTGGTTGCAATCTAAAAACCGCATTGCTAGTGGTTGCTGAAAACTACATATAGCACTTTAAACTTCAGATCTGTGAATGTGAATTTCACACTAAAAGCCCAGAATGTTTGCTATGTCCAATGGAGAGATCGGCAGCTGATAGTAGCTCACATTATTTTCCAACATGTTTTGCTAAAACTAAATCAAACATTGACGTCAAATAAACTGAGCTCCACAACACCCATCCAATTAGATCTTGGCATTGACAGGAGACAGAAGTTAGGACGGCATCTCTGAATTCACAAGTTATGTAACTTTATTCTCTTTTTCGTGAGACGTGAGTAAAAAAATCTCAAGCGTGACTGTATATTAGAAGAGCATCTTAGTTAGATGCGTTGTGTGCTGCTCTTGTTTTTGCATTCTACCTCATACATCTGTTCACTCTTGTGTAATTGGTCTTGCCCTAACACCAATCACACATGGGATATGTGACACAAACCCAAATCTCCAGGGTCAAAGTTACAAGCTTTGTATGTAACAAAACATTGCTAGTGAAAATAATCAAGGTAACAATAACATTTCCTCCATTACATATTTGCCAATGCAAATGTGGTGCATGTTAATGCAACGTTGCTGAAAACACGGTCAACATCTGAAAAGGCATATTTTGTTATGGGAGAGGTATATCAATAAAGCTGCTGGAGTATCATTCTGTTGTTCTGAAGAGCCTACTCAGGTGTTACACTGAATATTGATACAAATTTAATGTGATCAATTGTGCAGAAAAATACTGCACAACATAAGCCTATTCTTTCTTTAATACATTCATATCTTTTCTCCCACATACGGGTGGTAACTCCTGCTTATGTTGGGCAATAAGCAAACAAACACTGCTGCATCAAAGCCGCTTAATGAAGGAGATTGTATCTACTCTAAAGATTTTAATCTTCCGTCTATGATTTGGTGAGATGGTCCAGGGGCTTTGTGACACTCCATAATATGCTGTCTGCTGCTCTCACCCTCAGTGTGGAGGAAATGAATATATGCTTGGCTGCTCGTACTGCTTTAATCCATTTAATGCACCCTGGGCAAAAGAGAGGAGAGAGGAATGTGTAGCCTGCTGTGTTGCACATATCTAAAAGAGCTTGACTATTGCATTGAAGCAGAACCGCTGACTGCACACAATTCTTGTTGCAGTTGTCATTGTCATGTGTAATTCACTTGCTAGCATTAGTCAGGGTGTTCAATATTTTAAAAAAAAATAAAACGTTCCTTGATATCTTACAAGAAGTAAATAGGTATGTTCAATGATTTCTCTTAGCCTGGTAAAATGTACACCTTTTAATATTAATTCTATAGGCATTCAACCAGCACAATTAATAAAGAAATTAGAGTATAAAGATTTTCAGAAGAAAGCATCTCCTAATATTTGCTTGTAACTTTTTTTGTTTTTGTTTTTGACAAAATTGATATACCTCTGTCAAGAATCTAGCAGCATTTATGCTCTTTTATGCTCTGATAAACTCTCAGAATTCATTTTAAAAGTGTACCTGGACGAATGTTTATTCCAGTTGCAAGTGTAGGTGGCCCATTGAGTGATGGCTCCGCCACGAGATGTGATGAATCAGGTGGCAACTGTGCTCTTTTATCCCTGTTAATGGGCTGCGATCAATAATGTAGCTCTGTATCAGCAACCACAGAGAGATAACTGAGTATGAGGGGGGTGGGAACCACATGATAATCGATGTGAATGGGGAGATAATCAACAAGATTGCAGGTAATTCTCTGGGTGGTCTGTTATATTGAACTTTTTGCAGGACCATTTGAAGAGACAATCCGTAAAATCATCTGTATTGCTAAAGAGTTGTGCACAGCACCTACAGTGCACTGGGGAATATTTGTGTCATGATTGTGAAGATGAGAATAGGTGAAATATGAGTATACTTGAGTTACAGACAACATCATGAGCAAAGGCCTCTTTGGGTAAGGATGTCACTTTAGTAATTCCAGCTGTTCTTTGACTCAGGAATGAAAATTTTCCTTCTCTACCTCTTTGATGACAGACACCAAAATATATCCATCTTTTCATAATTAGGTGCAAAAGCTGTCACAAAATGATGGAAGATGCTGCTAGTGACTCATCTTACATTTAATGTTAAATTTAAATCTTTGTTAGAGTGAAGGACTTGCAGAGGACCTGTGAATGTCCCTAAGGTGTCGAGTGGCTTAGAGCTGTTTACTAGTATGGCTTCTTATTGCCCCACTCCCTGAGGCCCCGGCCCTGTCTCCTCTCCTCATCAGCATTGTGTGATAGTGTGTGATCGTTTGAGAAAGCAAAGTTGATTTCAAAGGGGTAGTGTTTCGATAGGGGTGGGTAGTTTAATACAGTGTGTGTGTATATTTGGATGTGGGGGAGAAGGAAGGAACAGCAGGGAAGTCAGAGATGGGGTGGGGAAATTAGATGACCGTGGTTAGGGTTTGTGTGGAGAGAAACACAGGAAGTTACGCATGGGATACAATCAAAAGTTAATAAATTTAAATGCTGCAGTTGGTATTAGTGATAGCACTGGTGGCAATGCAGAAGCCAGAGATGTTTGCGGAGCATGTGAGTGTACGCTCAAGCCTTTTTGTACTCTGAACCTAGGACAAACAAATGTCTGATTGCATTAAGATAATTAACAGCTGTGCTTTTTGATACCGTGTAGTAAATGACAATAGAAGCCTTCTTTCTGCTTCTTTCTTCCACTGAGCTGCAGGCACAAACCAAACCAAACAGATCACAAACATTGGCTAGAATGACAGATTATGTGCTTATGAACCATTCAAGGTAATAAGGTCAGGTGCTATGGAAAAGACACAGAATATTAACAGTGTCCCAATAATAGGAGCAGTATGCATTGGGAGCACATAATGAGAGTTGGCAGGGATATTATAGCACAGGTAAAACAAACTGAAAGGCGTACTTACTGTGCTGACAGAAGCTAACTTGTCAGCAAAACATTTGCAGCTTTTTGTTACACGGTGACAAATGTACAGAGGCCTCAAGGATTCACACAAAATTGTTTGTTTTTGAGGCTAGGGGCTGCGTCATTTTCAAAGCCACAGCTTTACTACTCTCATCTTCAGATCAACAAATAATGAAAATTCTATTTTCAACTAAAATGTGTTAGATGTGGTTAATTTTCATCACACACAGGGAGAAAATGCGTCAACTGGGAAAACTCGAGCTTTAAAGTCTGCACACTCCACTTTATTTCCTCATTGTAGTTTTGGAATTTTCACTGTTACAATGAGAGGGACTCCACATTGGCTTGTGTAGTCAATCAGTCAGTCAGGAGGCAGGCAGGTGCTGAGCACAGATATGTTTCTTATCGTTGAGCTGCCTCCTCGCGGCACATCACAGTCCAGAGCACATCACATGCATGCATACACACACACACACATCGCACATTCTCGGGTGTGATGTAGAAGCAGAAGAAGTAGGGGGAAGGGAGGAGGAGGAGAATATAAAATATATTTACCTATTTGGAAAATTAACTCTTGAAATATTCGGTGTTTTGACAGTTGATACACCGCTTGAGCCTTTTTTTCACCATGAGATTATGAACAGTTTTCACTGTTGGGTTTATCTTTGGGTTTACAAAATAATGAATGACCCATGGCTGTAGCTATAGAGCCCTTCCCTCAGGGAATCTTATTAAGTGTATGGCCAAGTGTTGCATTACTCAGACTGCGCCTCAGCATTTTACTTAAGCGCCATAACCAAGAGGAAGGACTGGAGCGTTAGCGAGAAGCTCTGAGGTGACATTTACGATTTTAAGATGAGAGTTGTGTGCACTTAATTAAGAAATGGCAAGGGACGTCAGCCACTCTCTTCTTCACTGTTCCCTAGGAAAGCTTATTTCATGCTCCAGAAAGCCTTTCCATCACACACGTGTGTGTGTAAGTGCGTGCATGTGTCTGTGCGTGTCAGACGTACACAGACAAACAGAATATTGAATCCCAGACGGAATGTCTTTCAGCATGTAGATGTGTGCAAGCACAAACTGTGTCTCTGTGATATGTGAACAGTACTGCGTGCAGATACATTAAGCCACATTATGCTACTGAGCATGTTCAGGATAGTGCACTGAAATTATAAATTGCTTTATTACTTATTATTCTTGTAGACACACTCACTTACACTCTCTGTGACATTTACTTCTCTATGTAAGTCTAAAACAGAGCCTTGATACTGTCTTAATCTTTTGCTAGCATACTACACTGTAAAAATTATTAAGGTGGTTCAACTTAAAAAGTTCAATTGCTGACTTAAAAATGTGAGTAAACTAAACTTTCAACTAAAACTAAACTAAACTAAAAACTAAACTAAACTAAAAAGCTTTGTTTCAACTCATGATGTTACATTATACAGTTTGCGTCAATTATTGTTTGAACTTGATACTGTGATCTATCTATTACATTGTCCATGAATATGAATATGAATATCTGCAATGTATTATTATTAGGGATGAGCAAGTACACCACTATCTGTATCTGTTCAAGAAATTAAATTCTCTGTATCCATACTCAGAATGGGCGGGGCTTAATCTGGAAGTTATTATTAAGCCTGAAATTGGAATCAGAAGTTGCTATATTTATTAGAAAAATATTTATAGAACAGCCTCAGAATTGAGCTTCAGAGCAATGTTTTTGATCACAATAGTAATTGATTTAAAACAAATAAAGGTTCCTATATTTATAGTTTATAACAAAACAGATCTTGACAAATTTTACTCTGATGATACGTGTACTCATAAAAAGTATCTGTAAAGGATGCACGTTTTAACCGAGTACTTGCTAAAACCTAATAATTAGTTGATTATATGTTTTTCTCAAACTCAAAAGATGCCACCTAGGCAATTTTTTTTCTCTTGCTCCCATCCCCCCACGCTTCCCTTTTTTTCAACTGATAACTTACATATGCAAGTTCAATCAAAACAACAAAAGTTCCAAATAGTCAACTCAATGAATTAATGCAAGTTCAACTTTATAAAACTCATACAGTTGAGTTCAAAATTCAAAAATTTTCAGAGCTAGTTAAGTTAAAAAAATAAGTAATTTGACATAACTAAATGGGTCTATGATGTTTTACAGTGTTGTCCACTATTATTTCCATTATCAATTAATAATCAGCAGATTGTTTTCCTGATGAATTGTTAAATGTTTGTTTTCCAAGATGTCCAAAAATATAAAGTCCCAGTCTGCATCTTCAAATTGTTCAAAACCAAAAGATCTTCAGTTAACTGAGAAGCTGCAATGTTTCGCCATGTTTTGCTTAAAAAAAACTAGTATTTTCTGTTACTCCATGGAGAAATGCCACGCTGGTTAGAACTCAAAAAAGAGAGTATCGAAAAGCTGAACGCAGGATGGGGAAAACAAATCGCCAGGTTCATTATGACATCTATAAAGAGAGACTTCGCATTTATGATTTAGAACTAAGAAATGCAAGGCGGTCTTTCTTCTCTGAAATCATCACCAAAAACAATAATAATGCACGTGCCTTGTTTGCTATTGTCGACAGGCTAATAAAAACTACTGTGTCTGTAGCCTCTGAACTTCTATCCACCAGGGCCTGCAATGAATTTGCCTCCTTCTTCACAAACAAAATTCAAACAATTAGACAAGCAATCTGTGCCTCCATGTCAGTAACAGGATATGTCTTGTCCCTGTGTCCACTTAAAAACAATTAATTTAGCATGAGACAACTTGATTCTATTAACCATAAAAACCTGGAGGACATAATACAACATCTGAAATCCTCCTCATGCTGCCTTGATATTCTGCCAACAGGTTTTTTCAAAAATGTTTCTAAATGCATGGCCTCAAATCTCCTACAAATTGTCAATATGTCTCCTCTCAGGTTTTTTTCCCACTGGCCCTGAAAACTGCAGTCATTAAGCCACTCTTAAAAAAGAGCAATCTAGACAGGTCACTAATGAGCAATTATAGGCCCATATCAAATCTCCCATTTTTAAGTAAAATCATTGAAAAGGCTGTTTTTCAACAGCTTAGTGCTTTCTTGGCACCAAATAACTGTTTTGATGTCTTCCAGTCAGGATTTCGACCACACCACAGCACTGAGGCAGCTCTTGTTAAGGTCTTCAGTGACATCCATTTAAACACTGACAGTGGCAGAATTTCAGTCTTAGTATTATTGGATCTCAGTGCTGCATTCGACACAGTCGACCACAGACAGACAACTGTGTTGGACTTTCTGGCACAGTACTAAACTGGTTTGAATCCTACTTAAAGGACAGGGACTACTTTGTGTCTATAGGTAATCACACATCTGAGCTGACAAAAATGACATGTGGAGTTCCCCAGGGCACCATTCTGGGGCCTCTTTTGTTTAACATTTACATGCTTCCACTGGCTCAGATTATGAAAAACAACAAAATACGTTACCATAATTATGCAGATGACACACAGATTTACATAACCATATCATCAGGGGACCATGATCCCATACAAGCGCTGAGTAACTCTATTGAACAGGTCAATGGTTGGATGTGCCAGAATTTTCTTCAATTAAACAACGATTAAACTGAAATTATTGTTTTTGGAGCCAAGGCAGAACGATTGAAAGTCAGTGCTCAGCTTTAATCTGTAATGTTAAGAACCACAAATCAAGCCAGAAATCTTGGTATAGTCATGGACTGGAATTTGAGGAGCCACATTAGGACAATTACAAAGTCAGCCTACTATCACCTGAAGAATATATCAAGGATTAAAGGACTTATGTCTCAGCAAGACCTGGAAAAACTTATCCATGCATTTATCTTCAGTCAACTTGACTACTGTAACGGTGTCTTTACAGGGCTCCCTAAGAAATCCATCAGACAGCTGCAGCTGATTCAGAATGCTGCTGCTCGAGTCCTCACTACGACCAAAAAAGTGCATCACATCACCCCATTTCTGAGGTCTTTACATTGGCTTCCTGTATGTCAAAGAATTGATTTCAAAATCCTGCTGTTAGTTTATAAAGAACTAAATGGTTTAGGGCCAAAATACATTTCTGATCTACTGCTTCGTTATCCAGACCTCTCAGGTCGTCTGGGGCAGGTCTGCTTTCTATCCCCAGAGACAAAACTAAACAAGGAGAAGCAGCGTTCAGTTATTATGCTCCATATATCTGGAACAAACTCCCAGATAACTGCTGAAACTGTTAGTTCTTTTAAATTAAGACTGAAGATTTTTCTTTTTACCATTGCTTTTAATTAAATATTTAAGACTTTTATTTTTACCACTGCCTTTAACTAGTAGATTGATAACTTACACTGCACTGTAACTTTTACTGTCCTGTTTTCTTTTTCTTTGTTTTTAGATATTAACACTATTTAAAAAGCTTAGAATGCTCTTTTGATTCTACCATCTCACACGGCTGTTCCTCAGTTAACAGAGGCGAGTAGAATTACAAGGATTAGAGTCCCAGTTTTGTCCGCTGTTAACTTGTTGACAGGGCCCGCTGTCAACCGCTTTTACCAGAGTTTGTAGCGTGGACAATCTGGATTTACAGTGACAACTGTATCTAAGGAAGGGTTCGAGTCCCCTTAGGGTTAGAGTCCCTAAGTGTTAAAGGGTTCGAGTCCCCTTAGGGTTAGAGTCCCTAAGTGTTAAAGGGTTCGAGTCCCCTTAGGGTTAGAGTCCCTAAGTAACTTGTTGACAGGGTCCCGCTGTCAACTGCTTTTACCAGAGTTTGTAGCGTGGACAATCTGGATTTGCAGTGACGACTGTTTCTGAAGAAGGATTAGAGTCCCTAAGTAACTAAAGGGGGGATAGAGTGGGAGATTTTCTTTTTCATATTTCCGTGTTGCTTTTATGTTTTTTGTAAAGCACTTTAATTACCTTGTTGCTGAAATGTGCTATACAAATAAACTTGCCTTGCCTTACTCAATTGACTTATAATTTCAACTCTACAGATGACTTAAAAACATTTTACTTATCACGTTTGATGGCACAAGTTAGCAGACACACCGTGGTTATACACGGTTAATCATAGGACTATCAGGGAGTTTGTGTGATCCAGTCTGTCATTAATTTACAACACTGATAACCCTCTCACATTTATTTTCTTTCTCGCATTTTTTCTAAAGTACCTGTGGACTAGGTGGGTTGTGATTTACATATTCCTCAGGTCAGTAATCACCATAGCAACCTGTGGAGCAAGGAGCAAAGTATTGTCTCTACCATGCAGCAGCTGTAAGGGCTGAGGAGCATAGAGAGGTTATGAATAAGACAATACACTGTACGAACTCCCGAGACTACATCTACATGAATCCTCTCACTCTTGCTGGTCTTCCACAAAGGCTGTCTCTCTCTCTCTCTGTCTTGTGCTCATCCTTTATCGTTTGCAGAAATGTTCAGTATCAAGAGCTCTCTAACTGCACCTGGAGACTTGCGTTACTTAGTTCAGTCGAAGTCATTTAATTCACTGTTAAACATATGGCATTAGCACAAACTGCTAATGTACAAAGCTGTGTTTATTTTTTCAGTTGTTCTCAGTGCGCGCACACGCTCACGCACGCACGCACACACACACACACACACACACACACACACACACACACACACAAACATACAAAAACATGCTGATGTGCACATGTATGCAAATTGATGTAAAATACTGTATGCTGTATGATAGTATGTGTAAGACTATTACTACTGACTTGTCTTATCAAGGTATTTGTCACATGGTGTCAATCAAGAAGTAATATCATTATTGATTTAGAAGAAAGGAGGTATCAGTGTGTGTGTGTGTGTGTGTGTGTGTGTGACAAGTGGTATGTGAAAGTGTAGTTCCTAACTCATTTTGATACCAAGTAATCTATTTCAAAAGTTAATCTCATTTCTGCTGATCCTTGTCTGTGTGGGTTAATTACTCGTCGATGTGTTGGTAATGCCTCGGGGCTCCAGTAGGGGTTCGCGCTTCTCTTCCTCATTCAATACAGACGAGTGAAGGCGAGAGCTGCTTGTGTGTGCTTCTTCAACCTTCTCCCGTTATTTTTACCCTTTTTAAGTTTATTGCCACTCACATAGCGCTGTAAAGCTAAACACATGTTGAAAGGACACTTCGTTACATTACTGTTGTAGTTATATGAGTCAAAGAGATGTTTTTGAGAGACGTGTATGTTGTTTAAAGAGTATGGTGTTAACTGAGACGATGCGTATGCTAGCAGCCGGAGACCTCATGGCTCCGTCATGTACGAGTCCCGCCATGTCCAAGCGTTTACTTTGTCGATGGTGTTTAAGCTAGCTACTGTTACGCCCACATATTTTTGCTGTAAGGTTTCTTGTATATTTATCACTATAAGGGTGAGTTCATGTCATGCTGAGACAATGAATAATGTTAAAAGTACAGTTCATTTAAATGTTATATGAGAGCTCTGTTAAAAAGGAGTATTAAAATGTCATTTGATAACTTTGGTTAAAACAATTCACATTTCATATGGTAATTTAGTTAAAAAGATTATTTAGAATGCAATAAGAAGATACTTGTGACTGTGGTCCTGAATCTGAGTGCCTGAATATTGAAATTTATGTTTATTTTGTATACTTTATAAAAAAGGTGATTCAATACAGACGAGTGAAGGCGAGAGCTGCATGTGTGTGCTTCTTCAACCTTCTCCCGTTACTTTTCCCCATTTTAAGGGCACAACATGTGTGTGTGTCTTAGTCACTTTGGCACATCAGCATGTATGCAGCTCTATCACTCCCTTATCTTTAGCTCTTTGTATTCTGTAAACTGTCTGTGTGGGATGAATTTTTTGTTTGTTTCTCCGCTTCACTTCTCTCCCTCTCTGTCTCTTGCTGTCTGTGTGTTAATGTGTACATGCGTATGAATGTGTTTATGTTTGTGTGGGTGTCCCTGCCTGCTGTCAAGCTGCTGATTTCAGAGGAGTTAAATAAAATGTAGCCCCAAATAGCATTTGGCAGGTCCAAGTGCCATGGGAACTGTGGACCAACTCAACAGTGTAGTCTTTTATATTGGCCTCTTGCTGCTTTACAAAACTACCTGAGATATTTAATTAACATAACAATTAACATTAAGTATTATAGAGTGAGTATTTCATTAGCAAAGATTACATTGAACATTTCTGGAAATTTGGTATGCTGAGGTGGGATTCCTAAATGACCTGTCAGTGTCAAGTTTTTTGAAGCTTTGCTTCCACCCCTTCAGGCCCATTTTGTTGGCCCACGGCAGCACGATTAGCAGTGAACATTTGATAAATAACTTTAAGTCTTCAGTTTCCAAAGACACTGCCTGCCAAATTCAGATTATTTCATCAACAGTCTCTTTTAAAACAGAAGTGAATTTAAGTCTTTAGTGTTGATGCATTAAGCATGTGCTCTGTGTCAGAACCCCTTCTGTTAATGTTCTGCACAAAGTCTGATAAATTGCCTCAAGTAATGTCACGTGAGTCTGTGTTGGTTGGAGTGAAGACTACAAGTTTGAAAATGAAACAAAATCTGGGGTTGTGGAGTTTAGCCACATAAGCAACTATGACATAAAATGACACCTACAGACTGGAACCACAATATAGGATATTCACACATCTCCTGGGGGTGCTCTGAAGGTATTATGTGACTGGAAGATATCTTTTTTAAACATTCAAAATGGAAGACAAAAGCAAATAGAGAGCTCTTGGAAGTAGACATAATATACTTAGTATGACTGAGAAGTTAAATGATGTAAAATTAATTTTGTTCTGCATACACTTAAGAACTATATGCCTAAATGTGAAATGAGCTGAGAGCACTTCCCTAGAAATTCTCACAAAATGTTGTGCTGATACTGGTACATACTGTGCATACATGTTGCCTTTCACCTGGAGTCAAAATCGACAAAATTAACATTGCAAGCTTCACAAATGCTTTTATTCATTTCAGGTTACATTTTGTATTGTCTTACATTACAGGTTTGTGGTGTAAAGGTGTCACATTTCAAGAGAAATTGGCCTGAATGACAGCATTAAATGGCTGTCGCCTGCCACTTAATTATGTTTTTCCCGTATTCTCAAAATTATCATATAAAAGAGATTTTGCTACAGTATGATGTCTAACTTTAAGTGATGGTTTGAAACAGTACAAGAGTTAGACAATGTTTTTTCTAATATGCCACCCAATTCAACATTAATTTCTGATGAGTTAGTTTCAGGAGCAGACTCCCGACTATCTGAGAAGGACGTTGCATCGGTAGTCTGAGAAACAAAGAAATGAGAATAAACAATCACAGTACATACTGGTGTGACGCAGCCCAGAGAACATTATTACATAATATATTATTTTAGCCTTCAGCTGGGCCTTGTTTATGATGTATATGTCCTACTTTACAACCAAGCAACACTAAAACAAGTTTCAGCCACTCAGAGCAGCCTATAGTTGCTTCTCACAGATCCAAATATGACTGAGAAAGAGTACTCAAGCAGAAAGTGGGATTCTGCATTTTGTTTTTGGACCCACTCAAATAAAAGGCAAGAAAAAAAAATCTTAATTGATATTCGAGACTTGTCAAACTCCGTTTTTGCTAATCCATTACCATTATGCCTCTGAGCCTTTTTACGTGTATTTCTGTATCAGTCTTTAGTGGGAAAAGTGGATGTCAAGATGAAACTCTCAGAATACATAATGACTTCATTAGTGGTCCTTCTCTGTGATTAATTGGAGTGCTGTGTCACCCAGTGTGACAGAGCCGCTCATTGCCAGACAGTGTTGTGACAAGAGACGAGCACCATGTTGATGAGTCTGGAGATGATCACACACACTCATGTGCACTTGTAAGACACACATGCACATGATTAAGCAGCATCGTCACACATATCCTGTCTTATCTAAGCACAGAGATCCCACTTGGATGGAGAAAAGGAGTATAGAATGGGAACTGGCCGAAATTCAGTCAGCTTTTCGAAGAAAAAAAAAGGACGATCTACCTGTGATCGACTGATTGCAATTTCACAGTTTTGCCAGCGGTGATTAACAACTGCCATCTCTGCTTAAATATTTACCACAGTTGTTGATATCAACATGTTGGCACAAACTCAGCTGTGTTAGCACCCCAAAGAAGCTGGCATCGCTCTATCTGAACAGGAGAAGAAAGACATCTGAGGGGCCTCAGAGCCTCTCAGCTCAAGGGGCCAGAGATAAGAAAATCCACTGTGTTTGATGGCTGCTGTAAGCTCACCATCACAGAACATTCATATACAAGGAGCAGGAGAAAACAAAAAACAGGAGAAAAACTTGTATCCACTGTATACAGAAAACTGAGGGAGACAAAAGTAGAGCGGGAGTAGGTGAAGAAAGCATGAGTAAATGGTGAGTGCAGGAGATGCACAGAGAGGGCAGGGATGAAGCGAGACAAGGGTCACGGTGTCTAGATAAGAGGAATCTACCAGAGGCTGAGGATCAGTCTGCTGGGTTTGAACTGGTAAAAGCCCCCCACTAGGATATCCTGCCCGGCCTTTGATGGTGCTTGTCTGACTGATGTCGGCTCTAACGACTTTGAACAGGGTGTCTAGAGTTGGTTCAACAGGGAAAGGCATTGTGGTCCTGCAGCAGAGCTCAGCTCATCAGATAGAGAGAGACTCCTCAGTGCAAAGTCAGACCGCAGACTGTTGATTAATCAATTTGATCAATAAAACTACTGAATCAGGTCAGCTCCTATTTCAATAAAAGAGCAACAGAGTAAATGAGACCTCTTAACCAGAGGGATTGTGAGGGGGTTTGTGACTTTGACTCAAGGTTAAGCAGCAGCTTCGCTGTATTAAAATACATATATGTTTGATGCATTAGATACAACCTCTGAGCATGGTCTCTAACATGGGTAGTTCTAGCGGTTCAGATACTCCATGGGGTCCTGGTTAGTGTCTGTTAGCTCAGGTAAATCCCACATTTATCCCAGAATCAGTATCAGCCTGTGAATCATTTAAGAAGCAGTGAGACGCAGAAAGTGTAAGCTAAGAATCCAATAAATTCCAGCTTAGCTACATTAGCATGTTATTAGGTGTCTGTGAAGTGTTTCTGATTATGTAAGAGTGGCTTATCTGTACCTTAGACTTATTAATCACTTCCTGATCTGTCTGTCTGAGCTATTTATATTTCACCAATATGCGTTGACATGCATTCAGAGATAATTAAAGGCCGGGCAACAGAACAGATAGGAATTTTCCAGCAAAAGCATCACTATGCATGCCACACACATAGAGATGCAGGTGAAAAACAAACTCTCCTCTCCCTGCCTGTTATATCAACGCCTCCCATATGCTTGAGTAGCTCTTAATATTCCCCCCCGGCAGATCACAGAGGATTTTTTTGTGCTGCATCTATGTTGTCTATCTCCAGCTCGACAGGTCCTCTGTGGCCTTCTCCACTCAAAACAGTTTGCTCAAATCTCTGTGAAGTGGTGAAGGACGCTGCCCTCTCTCCTCCAGCGGTAATACTGGGCTATTCGCTTTCTTTGTGGGATGCAACAATATGCAGCTGTGAAGCTGCAGTCTGTCAGTCTACTGTCGGTCCAACACTTTGGTCCAGACTGAAATATCTCAACAACTATTGGATGGATTGCTATGAAATTTTATGCAGATATTTGTTGTTCCCAGTCGATGAAGAACCCTAATGAATTTGGTCATCTTCTACTTTTTATGTAGCGTCTCTATGAGGTTCACATTTGTTATTTGAGTGGAATATCTCAACAATTATTGGATGGACTGCAATGAAATTTGGTACAAACATTCATGTCCCTCTCAGGAAGAACTTTAATTCTAAACACCCTGCATCTAGCGCAATCATCAGTTATACGGTACTTTGGTTTATGACTAAATACCTGCAAAACAAATTCACATCAACCACAGTTTTAATGCTAATTAGCAAAATTAGCAAATTAAGATAAGATGGTGTTCAAACATCATACCTCCTGCTAAACATCATGCTTGGGCTAGCTCCACATGATACAGTACATCGAGTATCGAGTATGTGGGAAGTATAATTAATTCTGCAGCAGAGATAAAAGGACATTTTTACACACATCAGCCATGTTACACTGGGATGGTGAATGCATTGTGTTTTTGACAGATCCCGATAGTACGTTTCAATCATAATATCTCATAAAGATGTTGTAAATTTCAGCTCAGCTTGCTACCCCCTCTGAGCTGAAATGGAAGACATGCAACAGGCCTTTTCATTTCTGTTTTCCCTGATACTGACCCATATTAATATGTTGAAAAGCATGGTGACAAAATATGTGGCAGTGAGCATAGAGGAGGTCCTAACAAGCGAAAGTATAAGACATTAAGTGGGCCCAAGAGTTGATTATAATCCCAAAGCACCATGGGGATAAACAACATGGTTTAAATGTTCTTGAAGAATGTGTTTCATATGATAATTATGGAAATCTTCCAGGTGATGAAGGGTATTTCCTTTTTTTGGATTTTTTTTATGTTAAATACACTGTGCTCATTAGTACAATGAAGAAAGAATGCTTGAGGATATCTAATACTTAAACAGTAATAATTATAATAGTACATTACTTGCATATACAGTAGATTTCCACATGATTGCTTATGACTGCAGCACATTTCATTAAGCTACTGTACTGACTGCAGTCATTTACTCTGCAGCATATTAAACTCTCCCACACGCATCCTGTTACGGCAATAGCCACTGGCTGACGTACCTGGCTATAACAGAGAACCCACCACTCTGCATCAGCTTTCTGCTCACTGGCATGGAATCAATGCAGAATTGCCGATGTTAGCAAAAGCTGCAGAGGACACACACACACACACACACACACACACCAATACTGTGTCTATGATCACGCCTTCACTGCAATATCATGACAGGAGAGGCTTCCCACCAAGACAGAGTTCATAGCCTCTAACAGGATATAACTTGTGTTTCTTGAGAAAGACAGAGAAACTGAGAAGGTTAGAGGGTAAAGCACTGGGAACAATTAATCATGACTCATTTTAAATGGCCTATTAAAGCAGAATGATCAGTCAGCAAGAAAGATGTTATACATTTAAGCAAAATTTAACTATATAGCTTTTGCCTATGGCTCACATTGATAAAGGATTTAGCATTTAATCCTTGTAAGATTAGGGTTTTTATATCCTTTTGTTAGATCAAAGTGAAACGAAAGGAGTTTGAAATGTTTCTTCACATGATTCATGTTCTGTCTAATAGAGCTGTTAGCTTTGAATTGGGTTAAGTGTTTCTACCATATAAATGATCTCACACTGTGATATCAACACAGGAATCCTTCAGGAAACGTGTACAGCTTTGGTTCACAGAAAGCGAGGAGAGAATGGAAGGTAGAAAGTGTACTTACGATCTCTGAATGCTGACTGGTGGACAGGGGTTTCGTTTTTTTAAGCAGCGGTCTCCCACAAACACTCACACACAGGCGTCAGGTTGTTGCTGTGTGTTCCTGTTGACAGACACAAAAGTACAAAAGACTATAATGGTCATCACATGCTGTACAGTAGATACTGAATAACCTACTGATGCCCATGCTCAGTGTTGGTATATACAGTGACCCTGTGTCACAGATGAAAATAATTAAATTAAGCAAAAATGTTAAATAATGTGCTTGTGCTTTGAATAACAGATATGTATGTAAACACAGCAAGACATATTTAAATACTATTGAGAATAGTAGTGTGTGGGTGTGTAAAATGGGCACACAGGCTTAGATATTCAACACTGCTTCCTAAGATTCATTTTTAAATCCATCTGCTATGGAAGGATCCAGTGTTTTCAGTGGTATCATTCTTCCTTTAATCCATGTACTGTAGAGCTCAACATGATGTAATTTGTTGCTCTGTGCAGCAGCACCACAGAAACCTTAAACATTAAAAATGAAATTTAGATTCACACGTTGGTGTTTGTGCTGCTTCTGTTCCTATTTTTGCACCTTCGTTAAAATCATCATTTTAAACACCACCTTGTTTCATGCTCTTTTAATTTTTATTGCTAATAACACGAAAACCCAGTGTTGTATTTTATAGTTTATTAAAACTAGAGTGCAATTGGTGTTTGACTAGAAATGGAGTCTGTTTTGCATGGAGTGATAATAAGCTAATAAACAAAATTAAATAAATGTGCACTCCAAGCAGTCAAAAATGGGCTAAACGCTGAATTTTCTATTTGGCCCTGTGATGATGGCTCTCCTTCCTCTGCCGACAACTTTGTGTTTTATAACATATGAGAATGCTCTAATTGGAAATGAGATCACAAACACGATCACTTAGATAACACACTTGCTGTTTATCAGGCTGTTTGCATTCTTTCATGGATCAAAGTAATTTATTCAGACACTTTTCTACAATTTTATGAAAAATGAAAAACAATAACCTGCATGCTTGACCCCTTAAATGTTAACCAAGATTTTTGCACCCGTCTCATGAATTTGTTGTCAGGACATCAGTGCATAACATTATCACACAAGTCACTTTGACTCAAGAGAATATACCCAGTCAACTGAATTAACAACCTCAATAACCAGACTTAGAAGTCTGCCTATTATAGGTGTGTTTTTGTATTGTTTGTATCCTGTGTTGTAACACTACAAACATGCATAAACATGGGGGTGACGTTGTGCACACATTTCCACGTAAAGGTAAGGCATATTAACAATTGGTGGTGGACTGCACTGTAAAAGCTAACAATATGCTAGGGACCTTAAAGGTAGCCTGAGGAGTTTTCTTGTAAACAAAGTTTATATTCAAAGTTTCTCACCAAAATGCATTATGTGCATCCTTGAGGTCTAAATTATGTTGAAAAATGTCCTCAAAATAACATTTGCAAAGTAGATCTTTTGAATATTTTGGAAACTGCACTGTTTATATCTACGTTTGTTATTCTGCAGCCTTCTTCTCCCCCTGCCTTTGTTAGCGCCTTGTTTCGTTTCTTGGCACATTAAGTTGTCAGGAATATGTATCGTGTCAACTGAATCCTTGTGCACGAGCACAACAAAACGGCAACCTACTCATGAAAACATTCCTCCATAGCGCTATTTGTGGTAAAAAAAATAAAATAAAATATATATATATATATATATATATAAAGAAACTCCACAGGGTAACTTCTTTAAGTTTTCATCAGTTACTGCGAGTGACTTATTCTCTTCATATACTAATGTTGTTAATGTTTACTAATTATTCCCCAGGTTCAGATTCTTGCCAATGCAATTTTAGTTCCTGGCATCCTGTTTTCCTGGCCTGCGTGACCCTGTTCAATCTTGTTGGTGCATGTCTGTTGTGTGAGTAGGAGTAAGCTAAAAAGTTAGTCTTGGGCAATAACAAGGTCCTTTGATTTTGAAACTTCCTGTTTCTTTAATGCCTATGGTGATAGCTGATGGTCATAGTGACTGAAACATCATGTCCCTGCACTGGTGGTATCTCAGTAATGATGAACATGATGGAGACTACTTAACAATCAAGATCTAGATCTAAGATCCAGATATTTCAAGTGTTCCTATGTTGATATTTTGACTATACTGTGTTGTCTGTCTCTCAGCTTTCATTTCAAGCTTGATTAATCCCTCTTTATGATGCCTTTTCTTATCACATCATCATTTCATACATTTTTTCTTTTTCTCAATGTAGGTCTTTATGTAATGCTTTGGGGCATAGAAGTAAACCCAAACTAAACTGGCTTTAAATGTAGGTCTCATGATATGATACTGAACTAACTAATGACACTCCAATCACTGAGACATGCTCCAATTTAATATATCATCACATTTTTCAAAAGACGGGCAGAAAAATGCTCTTGTCAAGCACAGTGTTCCAGTTTTAATGGGCGCAAGAACATCCACATTCATTTCGTAATTGCACAAATTATACATTTCAAAGACAGGCTGCCTGCAGCTTTGATCGGAGGAGGCAGAATGAGATAGAGACTTGTTGGAACCTGGAGAACTCATACATAACAGTCTCCCACTGCTTCTTACAACTGACCCAGGAGGATTTGTTACACATCTAATATAGAATGCAAGATAAGAATCAGATCTGACACAAAAGTAGGAAGATATTAATTAGCACCAACAAGGCCCAGTGGTGGTTCTTGTAATAGTAAGGGTAAATGTTACATTAGCTTGCACATAGCAGGGACTGGCTGCAAATGCCATAGTACCATATTACTGTAACCGCTGTGAACACCAAAGCTGATCTGCTTGTCTAGAGGCACTGAAGCTTTTTTTAGCAGTAAGTGTCAAAAGAGCACTTACACAACACAGAGCTGGACAAAACAATGGAGAGGATATGTGAAAATGTGCTACACAAGATGGGAAGCAATTTACAGATTTGTGGAAATTTGAATACATTGTTGCCCTCTCACCATTCACTAGTCCACAGATACTTATTCAAACAGAGAATGGCAGCTAGAGTGAGACAGAGAAAGAATATTGAAAGTAAAAGTCATATAAGCCTATTTATTACTATGTAAAAATATGAGAATCATTTCAAAATAAGATTTGCATTTTAGAATAGTTTTAAAGTCCTAAAAAGTATGGAAAAAGGTAGTTTTATG
>NC_060168.1:13607107-13618951 GCF_021292245.1 Micropterus dolomieu
ATATATATATATATATATATATATAAAGAAACTCCACAGGGTAACTTCTTTAAGTTTTCATCAGTTACTGCGAGTGACTTATTCTCTTCATATACTAATGTTGTTAATGTTTACTAATTATTCCCCAGGTTCAGATTCTTGCCAATGCAATTTTAGTTCCTGGCATCCTGTTTTCCTGGCCTGCGTGACCCTGTTCAATCTTGTTGGTGCATGTCTGTTGTGTGAGTAGGAGTAAGCTAAAAAGTTAGTCTTGGGCAATAACAAGGTCCTTTGATTTTGAAACTTCCTGTTTCTTTAATGCCTATGGTGATAGCTGATGGTCATAGTGACTGAAACATCATGTCCCTGCACTGGTGGTATCTCAGTAATGATGAACATGATGGAGACTACTTAACAATCAAGATCTAGATCTAAGATCCAGATATTTCAAGTGTTCCTATGTTGATATTTTGACTATACTGTGTTGTCTGTCTCTCAGCTTTCATTTCAAGCTTGATTAATCCCTCTTTATGATGCCTTTTCTTATCACATCATCATTTCATACATTTTTTCTTTTTCTCAATGTAGGTCTTTATGTAATGCTTTGGGGCATAGAAGTAAACCCAAACTAAACTGGCTTTAAATGTAGGTCTCATGATATGATACTGAACTAACTAATGACACTCCAATCACTGAGACATGCTCCAATTTAATATATCATCACATTTTTCAAAAGACGGGCAGAAAAATGCTCTTGTCAAGCACAGTGTTCCAGTTTTAATGGGCGCAAGAACATCCACATTCATTTCGTAATTGCACAAATTATACATTTCAAAGACAGGCTGCCTGCAGCTTTGATCGGAGGAGGCAGAATGAGATAGAGACTTGTTGGAACCTGGAGAACTCATACATAACAGTCTCCCACTGCTTCTTACAACTGACCCAGGAGGATTTGTTACACATCTAATATAGAATGCAAGATAAGAATCAGATCTGACACAAAAGTAGGAAGATATTAATTAGCACCAACAAGGCCCAGTGGTGGTTCTTGTAATAGTAAGGGTAAATGTTACATTAGCTTGCACATAGCAGGGACTGGCTGCAAATGCCATAGTACCATATTACTGTAACCGCTGTGAACACCAAAGCTGATCTGCTTGTCTAGAGGCACTGAAGCTTTTTTTAGCAGTAAGTGTCAAAAGAGCACTTACACAACACAGAGCTGGACAAAACAATGGAGAGGATATGTGAAAATGTGCTACACAAGATGGGAAGCAATTTACAGATTTGTGGAAATTTGAATACATTGTTGCCCTCTCACCATTCACTAGTCCACAGATACTTATTCAAACAGAGAATGGCAGCTAGAGTGAGACAGAGAAAGAATATTGAAAGTAAAAGTCATATAAGCCTATTTATTACTATGTAAAAATATGAGAATCATTTCAAAATAAGATTTGCATTTTAGAATAGTTTTAAAGTCCTAAAAAGTATGGAAAAAGGTAGTTTTATGGCACCATACATTGATACTGGAAAGTCAGAAATTCTGATACAATGATAACAGTTGAACTATAAGCTGCAACAGTGAGCAGAAATGTGTCAATCGTGATGCATCATATGGAGAATGATGACCTATTTTAGGTTTCTGCAACAATGACATTAAAATGTTTATTTTTTTGTTTTGTTTTGTTTGCCAGTCCTCATTTTAATATCGTCATGATTTTTACCTCCTGTCTCACATTCATGAGTCATTCCAGTTGCATCATAATTAGCATCACTGGTGTCTAGGACTGAATAGAACACACATTCATTATTGAAAAACAGAATATCAATTGTGTCTAGAAATTTTCACTGGTAATCACCCTGCAAAAGTTGGAATCAATGACCAAGTTTATATGTACGTTAACACCACTCCACCTCTCAGCACATAGACAAACTTTTAGAGACAGACTACAGACTTTTATTTGGTAATTACTGAAATAATCCATTTTACTGTGGACAACACACAACACCTCTCTATCTGACTGGAGTGAAGTCAGTCGAGATACTCTTTTCCCTCTAGGTCTCAGAGGAAGTTGATTTCCTAGACAATCTCAACTTTTCTTCCCAATACATTTGTTTGTTCTTAGAAGAAATCAACTTTTAATGGAAAGCAGAGTAGAGATGCAGTACGGAGCCCAATCCTTTGATCACATAAGCATATTTATTACTTAATAATTGAAAATGAATAGTGATGAAATTATTATGTATTCATGCAAAGTCAGACAAAACTATGAAGGTAGTGACACAATTTGGCTGCATCACATTGTAAGAATTCAGCTCGAAGAAATAAACAACCTCTACAGAAAGTGGACGCCACCCAGTTGCCAAAGCCAAAGATGCTTCAACTTTATTGTTTGGTCCTTTTCTTCAATGGGCCTGGCAAATCGCTGTGTTGGTGTGATGTTTTGGTGACATTTGCTCTGGTCAAGTGAAGTGTAATTTGTTTCAGGTTCAACCAACTGTCCGCTGAATTGCCAGGTTGGTGATTTGAAAGAGTCAGATAGTCTGGCCCTTTCACCACCTGGTGTGAAAGAATCAATTTCATAATGTTTAGAAGGTTCCTTACCTTTTTGTCCATTAGTGTCATCCCTCTTTCACCCCAATTTCTTCCACTCAAGTAAATTATGCTTATTTCTCTCCTTTTTACTCAATCATTTCCCCTTCCTTTAAATCTCATCTCCTTCAGCCCTCCATCCACCATCTGACTTATATTTTCAGTAAACAGAGCTGGACACTTTGTCCATTTCATACAGACTGTCCTCCTGCATTCTTTACCCTCGCAGTTCCTCCCTATCCCTGGACACAATTTGTAACACTTCTTATTTGTCCAGTGCAAACTGTGTCTGTCTGCACCTTGTCTTCTCTCCCTCCTCCCCCTTCACACGTCTCCATTGAGCTTATTTCTGTGCCCAGGGCAAACGCAGCCTGGACTCTGTGCTCACTTAGATCATCTCATACATACCTGATTCTTACTGTGCTATATCTAAAAATATAATACGCTGTCCATTCTAACCTTTACACTCAAACACGGTCAACAAGTGTGTGGGCAGTTACAGTTACAAACTGTAATATTACATTTAAAAAAATTAGAGAAAGAAAAAGCCAGGAGCATACTGCTACATTTGAAAATCTGTGGCACTGTCATATTTAATTAATGGGTAGTGTATTGTACACAATATCATATATCAACACTACACCCACAAGACTGGCACCTGCTGTGTTACCATGGTAACATCATTAGAGATCTCATGGCGGGTACAATTAGCCATCCTCAAAAATTAGAGCTCGTTAGCCCATGGGCTTTAACCTCAACTTTCAACTAAAAAGAAAAAGACAAGTGGAAAATAATAAATAATGATTCTGCAGAATGAGATTGTTGAGACCAGACCAGAATATTTTGTCCTTGGATGACATAAGACAGACACAGTGGACACATGCACATTACATCCACACCAGTGACAGTGAGAAGCTAGAAATTGTACTCAGCATGTCTCTGGTTTATAATTTCAGCATATTGGTTCCCGGAGAGGTTTCAGCACCATGGGCACCAGCTCTCTGGTGGAGAGGTTTGTGTGACTTGTGTGACGTATTTCCAGTTGTTGCCACAGTGCCCAAGTGCCCAAGACCACAAGTATGTGGAAGTTTATCAAAACTCACAGGGTCAAACTTAGTGAGTATTGTAAATGCTGTACATATCACAATCAAACTCAGATGATCCGTTGGAACCAGATCAACCAGCCATATTACAGTTACAATCAGATAAATAAATGAATAAAGAAATTAAATAATATTATCTTTGTGCATGTGGGTGGTTCATACATAAAAGAGAGAAATATAACATGATGTTATATTGAATGGTGTGGGATCAAAATCAAATTAAGTTAGATGGGGAAAATAATTATTGCAGCACTGAAAACTCACAAAAGCATCGGGGACAGTCAGCGTTTCGGTTCTGCAGATTGTCTTTATTCTTCAGCTGGACACAAATGAGTTCACACCAAACAGGTCCAAATAATACAGAACTAAACTGCACTTGCTACAACAAAGCTATTATACCCCTTTTCCAAAAATGGCATTTTACTCTATCATCCTTGTACAGTCACGTACAGAGAATTCATGTTACTATTAGTTTCATGCATGTGCTTTGATGACTCCGCATAAGTAGTTTTCACAGCATTGTACAATTGTTTATACAGTTTTCGGAGTTTTAAAGGATCTCAAAATATTTGATAGTAGGATATGATATTTTACATTTTTGTTGACAATGTCAGTGTCCATCAATTTCTAATGTTACCTGATTACTATGATCTTTCGTGTTTGCAGATCAGTGTCAATCCTAAAACCAGCATATAGGCACATTGGCTTATTTCAGACATGAGGCACACTTGCCTACTCTCTGGTGGTCCATGAACATGCACTTAAGTGCTCAAGACCACAAGTGTGGATTTTGGGAAAGGGCAAAATCACCATGGACAGCAACTGTCTCGTGGAGATGTTTCAGCACCATGGACAGCAATCAATGGAAGTCATCCGAAGTTTTTGTATGTATCTGTACAGGAACTACAGGAGCTACAGCAACAAGCCATTTATATTCAAGCTTAAAAAATTCAGTTTGAACTAGTCCTTAAGTTGCGCTTACTTACAAAGGTGGACCATCTGAGTGCAACTTAAGAACGCACAATTACCCATGCGAGGCATTCCGAGGAGAAAAACAAGCACCCTTACTATCCTCATTTAAAAGTGTTTCCCCATTAAACATAACATTTATAGCCATCATTTAAGTGTTTCTTTAACCAAGACACGCAGTGCATCAGTTGTCAACCGGTTCAAATTTGCTGCTGAAACTCTAGGATATGCCATCATGTACTTTGTATGCATAAGACTCTTTCCTGACACAAATGGACGAACAAATCAATCAATGAATAATCAAAACTTCTTTATTGATTTATTGATTATCTTTTCACATAGTTAGTTTGGAAAGAGCACCCACTTTATTTCTTATAATTGTCATTTACTTGAAAGAATTTTTAATCACCATGCCCCCTGCTTTCCTTCAGAAATTAGTGCATTACCGAGTCTTCCTCCTCTGCATTCCCCAGTGTCCTTTATTCAATTGTCATTCACTGCATCCACTCACTAATGGGAGATTTAAAAGGACTATTAAGGAGGAAAATTATGGTTAAACAATTCAGATATATTTAACAAACCTCTTACCCATTTAATTTTCTGCATTAGCAGGGATGATTCAATGGGAAAGGCTGAGGTAAGGTGCCAGCTAAAAGCCCATAATGAAGCGCACTCTTTGTCAGGTAGGAAGATAAGTCCTGTAATTGCCCAGGGTCCTGTATTGTCAATATGCATCCTAATGCTTTCAAAGGCTGTGTGGTTATAAGAGCAGGTGCTTTGGCATATTTTCTTTAGCTGGATAACACATGCGGCCAATGGAACTGTTGGATGCATGTGAACGGAAAAAAAGTGAAAGCTGTATGAGTTTGGATATCCATAATAAACCTGCTGAAGTGTCCAGACTTAGTGATATCTCAGAGATCCAGCTGTTTTTCAAGCATAAATGGTTTCAATGTATGTATGTGTGTGCATTCACATGCTAGTTCACATTAATTTTGTGTGTTCTCCCTGCTGTTAGATGCTCTTGCTAGCTGCTAAACTGGTTAAGCTTTTAATGGAAAGCTGCAGGTTGGCCTTTTCTCAGTATACCCTCTGCTGCGCATGCTTCACTTTGGAAAAAGGAATACATGCTAATTAAAATTGGTCGTTCCGAGGGGGTTATTCTTTGCAACCAGTTTTTTCTCATTGTGGGAGGGAGAGGTTGACAGATATGCAAGCACCACAAGTGTTTATGGAAAATGAAGGATGAGAGATCGTGGACTTCATTTGTGAATATGCTCGCAGTGGAACAGCATGCTATGGCGGAGTCAATGACAAGTACTGTGTTGGGAGTAACCTACTGTAGAATAATGGAGTAGTAATGAGGAGAACCTAAAGCAGCTCATATCACTAAAATATTAATTTGTTATTTTAAAATGACAGTGTAGCAACTGCTCCTTACAAAATAAAGCAAGTCATTTGGGTCTGCATGTGTCACAAAGCCCTGAATGTATCATTCTGATTTTAACTGCAAGGCATAAAAAAGATTTGTAGATCCCTGTTTCAAATGGTTTATTGTAAAGCATCTCACTATCAGTAACATGCAACATCAATTACATGATAATTACCAATAAGCACATTTTAACAGACAGACAAGCCCACGCATAAAAAAACCCCCAACTATATAAACAAAGCAACTTAAAGCTGCCCGGATCAAAATTTTATATTAACGGTGGGTCAAATGATTATGTGTAATGTGAAAGGTATTGCTTACATTGATGATATTACATAACTCTGAAGTCTTTCTCAGATTACAGAGAGTATTTTATCATTTTTAATCTTTAAACTAATTGTTTTTTCTTTCAACTTAACTGTTTTGGTTCTTTACCAATCTCATCCATATCGAGCTCTGATAAATCCACCCTACTCTACCCTCCCAGCACCAAACCATAGACAGATAATGTTAGTGACTAGATGGTGAACATAGTGAAGCATCTGGCTGACTGGTAATGTTGGCATGTGCTGGATGTGTAAACAGGCAACTGTTTGCTAGCAATTTCACCATGTCAACTAGACAAGGTGAAAATGTGTGAATGTTGTGTTTACCAACATGTAGAAAGGGGAGGAAAATTATTTAATGTGCTTTAATGAGACAGTTTGATGACCAAATTGGTCATGGCAGTAAAACTGACCATACTGCGCCACCTGTAGGAGGAATGCCATTAAATTGTACAGGGTTTCCTGCAGTTGATATGTAATTTTATGTCAAACAAGACACACCCACAAGCATTTGGAAACTGGTTATAGTAAAATGATATGCCATTTCAAAAAAAATATTAGCTTATCAGTCCTATATAATTTATTTACCCAACTTATTTAAAGGAGCAATGTGTAGTTTTTTTTAATGAAATGAATCAGTTTTTTATTGCCTCATATAAAAATGATCATTATGATTTCTGTTACCTCTGACGGCCAGTATATACAGTAAAGTTACTTACTACAGTCTAACTGTTATAAAGTGTGGCAACAATCTCATATAATATTCAGTCCAGCTCACTAACCGTTTCCCCTGAAAAGTTCATAATGCCCCTTTAAAATGTGTATATGTTGCCAAAGATGGGTGATAAAAATATTTTACAAAATATTTCTATATCAGTATCTTTGGAAATAGGTGTTGATAAATTTGGAATCCAGAATTCTACACCTCACAGATCAGGAGTTTTGAACCAACAATGTGAAGACAACAACCCGAAACTCTATAGGCAACAACCCCTTTCTCTGGATTTAAATCACATTAACCTGTCGGAAACTGCCAGCTATTTGCCCCTATTTCGAGGAAAAACGCATAAAATAACATACCCAAAATGAATCAGGAATAACTACTCTGCCATTTGGCCTAGATGCATAATTCTGGTCTCCTTTGAAAGGTCAGAAGCTAAGGAATATAAATCCATTGTAAATAAACATATTTATTTTACCATTACAGACTAAACTGAGATGTAATAAAGAAAAAAATTTCATCCCCTGGTAAAAAAGCTATATTTTTAATGCAATAAACCATCAAAACCATCATAAGATTTTCTAATACACCTGGAATGCAATTGCAACTGTAAATTTGATGAAAATAAACTAAAATAGCAACAGTTCCATCCATCATCAACCGCTTATCCTGTGTACAGGGTCGCGGGGGGCTGGAGCCAATCCCAGCTGATATCGGGCGAAAGGCGGGGTACACCCTGGACAGGTCGCCATTCCATCACAGGGCCACACATAGACAAACAACCACTCACACCTAAGGACAATTTAGGGTCACCAGTTAACCTAGTCTGCATGTCTTTGGACGGTGAACCCAGACACGGGGAGGACATGCAAACTCCACACAGAAAAGGCCGAGGCCTAGGTTTAAACCCACAACCTTCTTATTGTGAGGCGACAGTGCTAACTACTGCACCACCATGCCACCCAAAATACAACAGCTATCATACAATTTTTTCAAAAATATACCAGGCGGGGTTTATCTTTAAAACACTATTTATGTCCTTACAACCACATTCCAAATAACATAACATTGAAATATTGATAAAACAGTGAATATTCATCAACATTCCTGTCACCAAAAGCACACCCATGCTTTACAGGCGTGTAGCTTGAGAACCGAACGTCCCACAGTGATGGGGAGGGACATCAATCAATCTGGATTTAGCAGATGTTTCATTTGATACTCTGGATGTCAATGTAGCTACTACTGGTTGGCCACAGACCACGAAAAAGACAGTGTGTTCCAAAGCGGCACTTCTCCTGCTCTGCTGAAAAAGGCGAGAGACGGCAGACACAGCTCTGAGGTATTGCACAATAATGAAGATGGCGCCCAGAGATATTTTTAGCAACAAATCAGCTGATTTTTGGACTCAAAACAGTGAAAACGGCAAAAGTAAGTCAGCGGTTTTGACGATTGCGTGCTGCCCCCAGTACCGGGGACGTCGGTGTCCATTAACTGATGGAGAGGAAATCTCAAAAATTCACAGACAGTATTTTATATACTTATCTTTCTCCACCAGTAAAAAATCGGACCACAGCAGCCTCTTTTATAATTCTGACAATTACAGCCAATTGGGTGCTATCTCCTCTTACCATGTGTTCCATTAGCCTTTTAAAAATCTGATACTTAGGAATACTTAAATAATGCTCACCATTGACCTATAGGAGCTATACTGATTATTTTCTCCTGAGGGCAGTTTCACAGTCCTTTCTAGGCTCATTATGATGATTTACTTTGCAGCTTGATGTTTACACCCCAAGACAATCATACACGATTACCTAATGAATACAGAGAAAAAAGGGCCTAAAGGAGAACAGTGAATAGGAAGGTGGGCAACTAATTAATGTAATTCTTTTCTCAGAATAAAGATCCAGTCATGTGTGTGTGAGAGAGTCTGTGGTGGTGCTGATGGGGGGTTGTTGGATGATTACCAATTTGGAATTCCTTGCACATCTCAGAGATAAGGTAAAATTGGCTGCAGTCTTTGGGACACCTGATACTTGCTTGTCTTTTGAATTATCCAAATTACCAAGATAATGTTTAGCTCAGGCTGGGCCAACAACGCTCGTAACTTCATAACAACATTATGTAATTATTCTTTGTGACCAGGCTTTGAACTTTTTGCTCAGCCTGGGTTTGTTTTGCAGGTGCATGGAGAATCAAATAATAATAATAATAAACACAAACCAAGGAAGAATAGTTGTTACCAAGCTAAGCAACAGCGTATGGGGACCCACAGCCACACAATTTTACACAGGAAAGCAAATGACATGTTTTCAATCTGCCTGTGGTTTTACTGCTGTATTATGTAGAACTGTAGATCTGGAAGACAAATATCAGATCCCACATACACTTTCAGTATGCTGAGAGATATTTAAAATTGTTAACAAAATTATCTTGTGAGACAAAAACAAAGCAATGCAGTCTTAATCTATTTCAAACTCCTTTGACAAATTACCAGTGTGCTAGTAGTAAAGTACTGTACTTTACTTGAGTATTTCCATGCTACTTCACATTTCTACTCCACTATAATTCAAAGGGAAATATTGTACCTTTTACTCCACCACATTTATTTGATAGCTACAGTTACTTGCTACTTTACGAATGTTTATTTTACATATGAAACAAATCATCAGCTTCTAAAATATCTTGCATTGTGTTGTTTTTACAAATGCAGAGAAATTTAATATAGATGTGCATGCTGTACAATGTTACTGTCACTGCCTCCTCACCAGTAGGTGTCTCTGTGTGTGGTGAGAGAGGACTGAGAATGAGGTACAGAGAAGTAGAGCGTAGCAGGTACAGAAGTGTAGCGTGTGCTGGCGAAGTGTGCAAGCTGTCAGTGTTAGCAGTCACCAAATAAAGCCCCTCAACAGTCTGTCGTGTCCAGTGCTTGACAAACCAACGTAACACATTGTTTTACATTTAATCCATTGAATAAACTACCCAATGATAATGTAGTTAAAATTGTCTCCACCTTGAATAACTACTACAGTGAAATGCTGCTAACACAGTGAAATACTAATACAAAAATACTAATCCAATGATATATTAAAGTAGTATAACACTCTCAGAGGCACTCACATTTTTATTTCCTGTTTTATTTTGTTAAACCATTCCTGTTGTATCTGTGGTTACTTCATTTCCTGTCTTTCTGTTTTCTCGTTCTCTGTGTATGTTTTTCCTTGTGTCAATTATTCATTAGATTCATGGTCTAGTTTTACTGTGTTACTTACCTCTCCTCTCATGTTTGTTCAATTCACTTCCTCCTCTTGTGTTTTCCTGCTTGTTTGATTATTTGCTCCACCCTCATTGTTTCCACATGTGCCTTGTTAATCTCCTCCCTCTTGTATATTTAAGTGAGTGCCATCCCATTGTCTGCTGTCGGATTGCTTTTGTTCATTGTTAAGCGTCACTGCCTGTCTCCATGTCCTGTGTGTTGGATTACTTTGGATTTTGTGTTTTGGTTCTCATCTTTCTCCCGTACCTAGATTATTGCATTTCTTTTGGGTTATGGATTTTTGGTAGCCTTTTGGACTGTCTGTCTAATGATCATTGTAAGTTTGCCAAACCTAATTAACAAACACCATAAACTGTACCTGTTCCACCTGAGTGTCCTGCGTTTGGCACACATGAATTCTTCTCCCACCCCTGCATACAGTACACAGGTACCCAATCTGTGCTACAATTAGCATATATTGATAAATATTACATGCATAACATATGGAAGAATCACAACAAGAGTGTGCACAGACTTGCTTACTGTAACTTTTCTGACTTCTCGCATGTTTTAAACAGAGAATATGTGATGTGTTTTTGTACGTCTACAAAATGTGTCTTGTATGTTCAGTCTATATAAAAGAACTGCCAAAGCGTGCAAAATTTATTTGTTTTTATTTACTGTGAACTGACAATATGATTAATATCATATAAGATATGAGTAATATTTTTTTCTCTATATAGATCATCATTCAATGGAAAAATCACACTCATTAGACAAACATGTCACTGCAAGCCTCCTAGCACTCATGACACAATGCTACAATGTGAGCGGGCCAGCTAATGAAGAAGCCACTCCACCAATTTTACACAGTTTAGTTAATGTATCATGAGGAGTAATAGACTATAGACTCAGACTATAGTTGTGGCTCTGGGGGAGTCTGGAAAAAAATAACCCTGATTTTTAGGGTTATCTCAGCTCAGGCATGACTTAAGATTTTTTTTTACCGAAAGCCTGAGTTACAAACTGGAGGTGTTGCATTTGAAAGAATTGGCTATTTAGGATTCAGGGAGGGTCTAATGAAAGACACAACTGAGTTGGGTATTGCATTGACCTAGTATATTTGGAGTTTGACTCTATACTAGTGACTAAAACTCTGGATATTGCTCTGGTTAGGAGGGTTAGGAGGTTAGGAAGCCAGTATTTTTTTTAGAATAGTGCATTATAAATCATGATCCAATAAAAAGCAATTGTAAGGATATTGTTTTTATTGATTTTTAGAAACAAGAGACTGGCTTTGCTTTGTTCTTAAAATTAGTTTTTTGTCCAAGTGTCACATACATTTTTCTCTAATGATGTTTCATACTGAGCAGTCAATAGTTACATCTGAGTGTGTGTGTGTGTGTGTGTGTGTGTGTGTGTGTGTGTGTGTATGTGTGTATATATGTGTATATATATA
>NC_060168.1:13618971-13642442 GCF_021292245.1 Micropterus dolomieu
TATATATATATATATATATATATATATATATATATATATGTATATGTGTATATATATGTGTATATATGTGAGCAAGAGAGAACTTCTCCGTGTTTATGAGCACCAGTGAAAAGTCTAGAGGCACTTTCTATGAAATATTTAGTCTAAACTGTTAACATTTTCTGCCCTTTGTTATTTTAATCCACTATTACCTAAGCGCATACATCATAGTATATTTTACAGCCCACTCATTTCAGCTCTGGAATCTGTCCTTCATTACATGAATGTTCCCTGAGACCAGCATAAGGATTTTACGTCAGCAGCCAGAACACCTGTGACTAATCATGTCTTTCACTGCACTCTCCCCCTTTTCTCTTATAATGTCAAACAGTGCCCAAAATACACCCCCACACCACCACCACTTAGGTACTCCGGGCTGAGAAAATGGGTATTATTCATGCCGTACTTTGTTGCGGTGTACAACAAAGCACTGCGGTACAGACGGCAGCAACATTGGGCTGCGGTTGATTTGCAATTATAATTTAGAGTGATCAAAAAACGCTTTTGATTACAAATAATCGGCTTAACCTTTGTCTGATTTTCCAAATGCACTTACTCACTCATTTGCTTACATTGAGTGTTGCCAACAGTAAAGTTTAGTTTAGTTTGACTGATATTGAGCTGCAGACTATTTGCACATATCAGTTATATTAAGGCTTAAAATCTTTCAGTAAGTCTTCTTTATCTACAGTCCCATCTTTGATAATCTACATTTGAAAAGAGATCAATCACAAATGTATTTTACCTGAATTTACCTCATTAGAATATTTCATTTAAAGTATCCCTAATATTTTGTACATTTGTACATGTAAATTGTTTATGTGGGTCAGTACATTATCCAGATTTAATATGTATACATTTTCAAACAGTCCCTGAAAGAGATGTTCCTCCCAAGGAGAACAGCAGTTTGTTTTTCCTTTATCCTACAGTAAAACGTTTTTTTTTTTTTTTTTAGAATGACCATGTTATTGTTTTCTAACCTTAACTCAGTGTTTATTATTGTCACCATGACAATCAAGCTCCCTTAACCTTGACCAGCTCGTCATGTTAACCCAAACCACAATGTTCCCTTAACCTCAAGAGCTCATAACCAAAAACAATTATCTTTCCCTAAACCTAACCAAGTTGTTTTTGTGCTTTATTTAACCATAGCGTTATGACGTCATAAAACAGATTTGTGCAGAAAGAAAGAAACAGATGTTTCATTATTTGATGTCCTGATGCCACAGAGGTGCCAATAAGACAGTGACAACATTTATAGTATGTCTGTGAACATTCTCTGTCATCCAAGTCATAGTTATCCAAAGGGCAACTGGACTTCCAGTTCTTTAACCTTCTTTGGATAACATTTCTAGTAATAAGCATATAAGTACTAAGTACTAACACAAGCAGGCAGAAGAGGAGTAAACCTCTCAAGTCTGTAACCAAGCAACACCATTGTGTATCTGTGGGAGGTCTTATAGTTGTCTTATTTCTTGCATCTGATGGTGATACCTCTCATTGTCCATTAATGATTGATGGTTATTCAGTCCATGTAAGTTTAGCCGTCTACTGTACCTCAATGCACTCCCAAATATGTATAAATTATGTATCCGACATCTAGAAACCTTTAGGTGGCCCACAACACACTGGGAACATGAGCCCACTGACATCTACAGCCCTACAGTGTAATCTTGAGTCGCCAATTATAACTCTGTAACATAAACTAGAACTCAGTACTTTATACTTCAAAGGCCACTGCCTTGAACTCTTTAAAAGTCAAGTCTCAAGGGAAAGTGGTAAAAGCATTGCATCATAACAGGTTTGGGCCACTGAAGAGCTTGAGGCCATCTAGCCTTCTTGTCATCCAGAGAAAGCTATTACACAGAGAGGGTCACAGAAACACAATCTGAGGACCTTTTTAAATGTTGAGCACACTGAAAATCTACAGGAAGGAAGGAATTCTGGTTGAATAGATTTCATGTTTTAAAGCAAAGGACAATGTTGTTTTTTGAGCGCAGGGTTTCTTTTCTCACTGCAGATCTATTTTAAGCCTAAACTTAAGAGATTAATTGTTGTGTTGGATTAATTGCTTTTTTTTTTGCATTAAAGTTGTGCTTTGCCATAAGCAGAGGATAACTGTCCCGTTTCCTGTTTTTCCATCACAATGAACTAGTAGCTAATTAGACTGATATGTCAGTCCAACATGTTTGAATTTGACAATAGCTTGATTCCACTGTGCATGTTAATGACTTAATATGTTATTCCATTAACACATTAAGGTTTAACTGGGGTACTTCTTACATGTTTTTTGCTTTGACTCTTTTAGTTATTAATGGTAAAATAAGTTGTACTTCTGTACTGTTATATAATTTTGAGATGCAGTTCTAAATCAAGGAAAGAATCTAACTAAAATTATTCAGCTGCCCTCTCCATCCCAATAACTATCATACAATCCCAGATGCCCCCACAATCTTAGTATGTCCAACTGAAGTAAGTCTCTCTTTCCCTCTTCTTTTGCCTTTTGAGCAAAAAGTAATTACAAAATACACGCTCATTTATGAAACATAATGTCTTTACATAGCCTAAATCTGACGATAATGAACATAGTTTTGTTATGTCAATAATATGAATAGGTTTTTGATAAGCAGACTTAGAATCAAAGTCATATTCAGAATTTAAAATACATTTTTTTTAAATTACCCAACAAAGATGTCACATGGCAGAGTCACTGTCTCTTTTTAAATCCATGCTCATCTTTATGTTCGAGCCAAAATAAATAAAATGGAGAACAGTAAGTCGATGTAGTGAGTTATGTAACTGAGGTATGACACAAGAACTGTCACAACACAGTAGTGAGAATGAGACCCTTTGCTTTCCATTTCAGGAAATTGTTCTCAATTCAACAAGATGATGTATCCTGACTGATAACTCTGAAGAGATCTTCATATGCTGACGCACTAACAGGACTTAATGACTCAAAGAGTGCTGCTCTCCATCTAAAATGAAACAGTTTGTACTGAGAGAGAGAGAGAGAGAGAGAGAGAGAGAGAGAGAGAGAGAGACTAACCATCAGGACAAGTGAAGAAAGGAGCCCATCTTTAAAGCTATAGGATAACTTCTAATCCACGCCTTGCCGTGGCTGTCATTGTTGCTGTCAGCAGTGGCGTAGGTTAAGAGTGAGAATGTAACAGTGGTTTAATTAGAAGATTAGCTCTGTTTGTTTGTGTTCAATGGCTGCCTGTTGTTAGTGATGATTCACTGTGTGTCTACGCCCTTGACTACAGAAAATAATTTATTGGAAAGCTGGATTAAAGTTTCAAACAGCAGATAGAATGCTAAGGAAGAACACTTTTTATACCGGTGCTATACTTTTGCTCAGGTTTTGTAACATCAATAAACCCAAAATATAATCCTGATCATCTGTAAAGTTTAAATTTCAAATCCATTTTCTCTTCTCTGTTTTAACGTCTTCATTCACACTGGTTTATAGAATCGAAGATAATCCTGCTTCCTCAATCATTTTGGTAAAGAACCTTTAAAATAAACCCTGGATCTGCTCTCTCTTATCTTTTTTTCGCCTTCACAGTTCATACAGTTACAAACCATTGAGCAAATCTATGATCTATAGCACTGTCCCCCGGTGGTGATGGGTAATATGCAAAACAGCTCAGCTTACATTCAGCAGAAACCGTAAATACCGCATTCCTGTCACGCATCTCTAATGTCATGCTTTATGTAGCACCATAAAACCAAGATCATTTAAAGCACCTGCACTGGACCGCTAAAGCTCGCCTCTCGTTTGGACAGAGGAAAGTGCAGTCTCAAATTTCGACGCTGTTGACGTACACAGAGAGTGGAAAAGCAGTCAAATAGCATTGGAACACAGGGGATTTCTCCCTGCAGGAAATGTTGAAGGTTGAGTTGAACATTGATTAGTGACAGCAGAACAGGTCATACATCAAAGTTGCCCTTTTCCTCTGTACAGCCCCAGTTGTGACTTTAAGTCTGTGTATTTCCTGGCCTGAAATACTAGCCATACTAGACAAAATATAAACAAACAAAGTCTCCTGAAGTACATTCTTTTATGGGAAAAATAGATTGTGTGATGTGTCACATGATTATGTGTAATCACATGTGAGGTATTATTATGTGTTAGATATTATATACTGTACTGCAAGTTTATGTTTTGGTATACATTCTTACTCAACAATGCTACTGTGAAAAATACACAACTAGAAAACTAAAATCAGAAAATCATGAAAAAATCTTAACATGATCCTAAACAGCAACAGCTACAAAAGGATTTCCCTAATATGGCACTATGACACCCATCTCATACTATTATATATAAGAGAAACAATGATACAGGTCAGCATGTACCATTTAACAGCAACACATACACCCCATGTCTCTCCTGTCCCTCTTGTATCCCTCTGTATGGTCAAGACAACTATGATCTGCATAATGTGAAATAATATTTTGCCCCATGTGGTCATATTCTCATTTGAAATGCATGTGCTTTGAACTAAAAAGAAACTATTACAGTACTGTACATAGTCTGAATAGAAAACAATTATAAGCAAATAAGTGGCAGAAAATGAAAATACTAAAGTAATGTACAAGTACCTCAAAATTGTATCATATGTACAGTGATTGAAGTGTACATTCTAGCACTAGAACAAAACCCCTTTTGCAAGACCTGATTTTGAGTTTTGGAAACAAAAAAAATAACGAATTAAAACAATGTAGACAGACTGCACTGAATCAATGTGCTGGAAGAAATATATCTCCTCCTGTTCCATTCTGTCCTTGTGCCTGGTTTTAAGGTTGGTTGTTGAGACTGTGTTGTTGTCCTGCATCCTCAGTCTATTGTTTTATGTTTTTATTTAATCCCAGTACCTTTTCCCACAGGAGGCCTTTGTCTCCTGCCAGGCCGTTATTGTAAATAATAAACTGTTCTTAATTAACTTAACTGGTAAAATAAAGGTATTATAAATTACTGTTCTACTCCTTACAAAAAACGGCCACCTGAAGTTTTGAAATGAAGTCGTTTTGCCACAAAAACTCTTGAGAGCCCTTGAAAATGTATCTTGGGGAAAAATCCTGTTGTTGTCAGTTGTTGTCAGAATGCAGCATAGATGGCCTATTCTGAATTTTCCAAAAAGTTTCCCACTTGTCCTCAACTCACCATCAAGATATACTGTAGTGTAATGGAAGTGAGTGGGGCTGAACGTCCAACTCTACCAAAAGTAAATGTAAATTCTGTTCAAATCTATCTCATACGATATATCAGTTGCATCTTGACATAACTGATGAATAAATGTGTTTTTGTTTGTAAACATATATCAATTTTCAGTTTGTCTTCAGATATTAGCAACATTACCACTGTTAACCAATGGACCAGTGTTGTTGTATGACATCAAGCACTGCTTGTAGTTTCAAAGAACATTGTACAGTGCATTTTCTTTATGAGAATGGCTTAGGTTTGGGGTGTACAGTACATTCTCAGATAAACAGGTTTTCACTCCACAATGACTTTTTTTGTTCTCATTGCATTTCCATCACAGTTTAGCCTTGCGACAGCCTCTGAGAGCCAAATCCTTGGGCACTTAGTCACATTAAGGCTACCTCCTCCATGCATCACTGTGCATGGCAGCTGGCTCATCAGCTGGAGCCTGAAGAAATGTTAACACCCTCACCTTTTTCCCCTGAAGTTATCAGAAAAGGAACTCTCACTGACAGAAGACCTTGTGCCGTCGGTCAGTGAATGATGACTTGTGTGTGTGTGAGAGAAAGAGACAGAGAGAGAGAAAGAGAGAGAATGTGTTTACTCTTTTAAAAATTGGTATTACTTCAGTTAGATTTGAGATTTTAGGACAACTGGGCCTTGTCTCTTTTGTTTCATGCAGTCACATCCTTGCCCTTGCCTTTGGTAATCACCTTCTCAGGTCCTCCTATCCCAGCTGCTGGGGATGATTTAGGTACGAAGGTGGAGATTAAACGCTGTGAAGTTTGTCCTTTTCAAAAACAGCCTCCATTCCGCCAGCTGCCATATCCCCCATTCTCTTATCTCAGTTGGCTTTGAAACTCACAGCAAAAACAAGGCAAATAAGTTGGTTAGTCTGCTCGGATCCCCCCCAACTTCAAACAGCCACTGTGGTAGATATAAAAATAGAAACTGTCATAAATGCATTAATCATTTAACTCTGTGTGACTCCAATCAGCTGGGTCTTGACTGTACCGTGCACAAAGTATTCCCCAGGTTCAGGCTATAGAAGGAGCATAATCACAGGAGACAGCTTTGTTCTCACAGCCATGTTCTATGCTGAGATCGCTATCTGAAGAGGAACATCTGTCTGTCTGAAGCCGTAAGCTTTTGTCATACCAGGCTCCCGCATCCGGCTCAGAAAGCAATCCACTTAACAAATGCTCACACACACACACTCCAAGCATTGGTACAAACTGATATAAAGTACACATCAGAAACCAGCACCAGCAGAAACACAAGGAATGTATGTCAGTTTCTCCCTGATGCTCTGACAAAAGTCTACCAGCAGAGCTGAATTCAAAGTAATCACGCAGCCTTTTCAGAAAAGCTGAAAGCGTTCCCTCTGGATGGAAGGTATGCTTGTTGTCTGTTCCTGCATCATAAATGATCAAAATGACGTTTTGGACTTTTTTGCAAGCTACTATGAAAAAAGAAATTGTATTTTCCAGACTATACCCAACCGTCTTTATCCATACACTTATGTTCACAAAGCAAGCAAGTCTCCGATAGAGGGGCAAGCCTGCAGAAAGGTTATTAGGTGTAAAGTGCGGTCTGTGACATGCAGCTCAGCCCCAGGGCTCCTGCAGGACCCAGGGCTGATTTACTGTCTGCCAGACTGATGAGTCTACGTTATTGGCCTCAGCCACACTCGCCAGGTGTGAGAGAGATTACAGGGAGAGAGAGTCTTTAGCTGGGAGCAGCACCATTGCCCAGTGACATGTTTGACAAAAGAGAGACTGGCCACATGTTCTGTTGGCGCCTGAAATTGCCAGAAAGATATATGAAGTCATCAACTGTTGCCCCCAATTCTGGATAGAGAGCTATGGGTTTACATCTGAGTATTCTGAAAGTATAATGTGAATACAGTGCATGATGGAAATACAGTACAATAGATAGCATTTGGTAATTTACATACAAAAACTGCCAACATTATGCAATTAACAAGATATGACAGTTCTACGTTTTGGACCAGAAATTAATATATTCTTTTGTGTGCCATCATCAGCTTGTTTCACATGTTCACTTGTTTCATGGCTGCTTCTGAACTGAGACATGAAACGTGCCTGCTTCAATTCTAGCCATTTTAAATAACTTTTGCAAATATCACAACACCAGATGGACTATCTGAGCTATATTTGGGCAGCAGCCATTCATAGAGATGCCCTCCAACCATTGCACCAAGTTTTGAGAGAATTGTCAGGGTGAAATTATCTTTCCAATTCCCAATCTCACTTAGCACCACTGGCCAAACAGTGTTTCTTCTTCAACTTCAACTTTAACTTTATTGTCCCTGTCATGCAACCAAAGTAAGTACAAAACATACTGTATACAGACTTGAACTGAACATAAAAACATGTAAAGCGTGTGCTAAATCCCATCACACAAGCTCACATAGAAAAAAACCCGTAGTTACTGCATAACATAAAATCTGGAGTAGCTACATCCAGCTGTCATCATCCAGCTCAATCATCAGTGGAAGACTGATCAGATGGTAGTTCTTCTAAATGTTCCACAAAAGGTTCATGCACATAAATCCATAATATGATGAAGTGTTCAGCTGAAACATAACTCACATGTACAGCAACTGTGTAGGAGAGATTTAGCAGATGTCACTCGCTAGAATTTTAACCACCAATGGTCATTATTTCCCCAAACCACAAGAATGCAGCTTCAATAATGGTCAATACTTTATTTTTATATTTTAACTCACACACCAACTGGGGGAGTTTAACAGAGTCTCCTTTCAAGTTAGCTTGAACATAGGAAAACAATACAATCAGGTGTTGACTGGACAGCAGACTGTGACAACTATGACAAACGTAATCTGACACAATACTTTATATGTCAGGAAACCTTACTATATTTATCTCTGCAGCATGTTTCGCGTGGAGAAGCTTACGGTTACAAACACAAGGCCAAAGGCATTTTTCACTTTCAGAGGAATGTTAGTTTGGACTGAAGGCATTTTTATGAATAATTTCCATTTGTAATCCTTTAAAAAATGTCGCTATAGCAACACAGTATGGTATGCCACTGACACTTACATAGACTCGTTTTTTGGCTTCATTCCTTGATAAAATTCATAATTAATCCCATTGTGTTTCTGGGGGAAAAAAGACAAAAACCTGCAGCTCAACAGCTGTGAGTGTACACCACAGCTGGATGAAACTACTTTAGCCAAAATTAGATGGAGCATCCTTCTGTGTGTTGCTGCAGCAAACTCTAAAAACTGATTACAGTTTACTCATTCAAATCTAGGCTTGACATGCACATATCCCAACAGGATTTTGCATGAATATTGTCTTATTTTGACTTTACCCTTTCATTAGCAAATGAATTATTCATGTTCTATATTTGTTGTGCTGTGTGTTGTCAGCATATTTGTCAGGAAGAAATGCACTTTGAAATATAATTTACAGAGCCAGTGTTTACTGTATTCCTAAGAGGAATGACAGGCCATTAGCAAAGGATTTGTCTGAATCCAGACTTTTCACCTTGGAGACAGTCGATGAATGAATAAAAATGAAAATATCCTGGGCAAAGCACAAAGTATCACTGTTGCACTCCTCACAGAAAGATACTTCATCATCAACACTGAGATTATAAAAAAACATGTCCTTTGCTGTATGTCTGCCGATTCTTCTGTAGTCACTCCGTTTGAATACGGAAACCTGCGGATTAACAGCAGCACAACATTTCAGTAACACATCTGTGATGAGTCCGTTTTAGTCAGAGGAAAATCTTGGTGACTTTTAATAATGGCTGTGGTCTCCTGGCAGGTGGTCTAAGTGCCCTCGATTACAGGCCGATCCTTCTCCAGAGAATGTACTCTGCTGCTGGAGACCGGGTCGCCCACATTACCTGCACACCATTAATTAACCAGACAAGAGCTTCGTCTCAGCTGTGGCCCTCAGCTGTGCCTAAAAAGAAAAACCTAAAAGACATCCAGCCAGGCAGCAACCATCAGCTAATGTCAGGAGGCATACAAAATCAAAAGAGGATGACTAATTCCTGCATGACTCGTGTGTGTGTGTGTGTGTTGCGTGTGTGTGTTGCAGCTTCATTTACTGTACAGTAAGTGAAGCCAAACAATTGTAAGATAAGGATATTGAGGATAGTTTTGTTGCACGCCTTCACTTTGACCAAGTTATTTGTGGGCCATTTCTAGGCTTGTGGCTAGTTTCAGGCCTTAGTATTAACATTAGACACTGGATTAAAGTTATTTGATCGCTATGGTGCCATAACAAAATCTAAAGGGCATAAACATGGATTTAAAGAACAGGTTCACTATTTTCCAAGTCTTCACAACATCCAGGTGCCAATATCAATGTTTAAACAGATTTTGCTTGCTGTAATCATTCCTCCTGTTCATACAATTAGCATATCTGTTCCTAATGTGCTTCCAATATAAGTGTTGAGGGGTGACAAAATCCACAGTCATCATCCCAAAAATATCTTCCAAAGTTTATCTAAAGTTAAATAGCAACTTAATACCCTTTTTATTTTTGGAAATGCATTAGGTAGAGATCTCTTAATGGACAGTATGAACAGCAGGAATGATCAATGGCACTCTTATTACACCCCTAAAGTGCTTCAATAAATACAGTTTTTAAATTACATTTCAAATTGACATTGTTAATTAATTTGTTCCATATACACAGTAAATCTTTATGACTCTTGACTTTTAGCTTCTCCTCCCAGGTTATCACTCTGCATTGATGTTACATTGCACACAAAAATGTGCTGTTGGTTATGATCCATACTGATCTTTATATATGATTGCCTTTCAACTTAATAATCACTATAATAAAACAAAATCAGTGAGAAGTACTTGATCTGTTTATACAAATATAACTGTATCAGATTGTTTTTCATTTCATTCAGTACTTGAGGAGGCGTTCAATATTGCATTGATTACAATGAGAAGCAATTTTTTGATAGACAAATAGGATTTAGAAATTTCACAAAATTGCAACAGGACAAAAAAATCGGCACATCTCTTCTGCACACATCCAATGAGTATAGCTGTTTCATAGATACAGTAGATAGATAGAGGTAGATAATATACTTGTTTAACCATCAGAGGCCCACAGTTGTCAGTCTCTAACTGTCAAAACCAGAACCACCAAAAGACAGTTGTACTCAAAGTTTTGAAGGAAGATATGAAGAGAGCACTGGGGTCTCAAACTAAATCATTCATGCACGGCAGAGGCAGAGGCTATTTACGTGAGGACACGTTCTGCATAATACCACATTTAGTGTGTCCAATTAGATTAAATGTTCATATTGGGCTGCATCCTTCCCTTAGGGTTATAGAAATGTAGAGATGGGAGGGGTGGAGGGTTATACACATTCAGTAAAGCCACTTCTCCATTTTCCTCAAAGAGTCTGAATCCATTAAAAATTTAAATTAGTCTTCTCTGAAGAGAATGAATGTACCTTTACACAATCGCAATGTGTGAGTGTGTGTGTGTGTGTGTGTGTATACACGTGTGTGCATGAAGGGGGGTGGGAAGAATCTCTCGAACAGTAGTAACTCCTTGTGGGCTGCTCTAGTTGTGCATATTCATGCATAAGTGCACACACACACACACACACACACACACACACACACACACACACACACACACACACACACACAGCATATAGTGTGCATGCTAACAGACCTGTGGGCAGATTCAAACAGAATCTGACATAGTTGTGTTCAGCTGCTAATCTGAGCTTTTTGTCTAAGTCAGAGCTCGTGTTTGTACATAGATATGTTGTGTTGACAGCTGAATTTAACAGGGCTTTATGCAAGAAAGCGTCATTATCTGCAGGGGACTTACACAGTCTGTCTTCACTAAGTTAGCAGAATACTGAATCCACATTCCCATCTGCTTCGCACCTTCATGAATAACCAACCAAACATTCTGTATATGAATGCACAGTGGATACATGTGGCAAAGTAGTCAGACAGTATCTGGAAGCTTATTGCATTGTGTTTTCATTCAACAGCTGACAGAGACAAATTATGGAAAGAGGGGTAATGACATGTGATGAAGTTAGCTGCCTGACTCAAATAAGGGATTTTGCAATTACAAGATTGCTGGGCTCACAGGACACACTAGACCTATAATATGTTAAATTATTGTACATGGTGTACATTATTTGCCAGTTCCGAGTACATATTCACAATAAAATAGAAATCTCTCCAGTGATATAATGAAAGCTGTGGTTGTTGTTGTGGCTGTTGTTGTGATGAACAGTTTCAGGGCCTTTAACCTGTAACCCATGAATACACATCAACAGCATGGAGTGTCTCACTTAGTCTGCAGCTCTACTTTTCTTCCTCTGTCTCACAGAGATTGAACAACACTAAGCCTGAAACACATTTAATTATATTTTCAGTTTATGTAAAACACAACACACACAAAACTCAAGATCCATGCTGTGTATGTACTCAATCACACATACATGGCTTTTAACATAAATACATGTTTGAGTGTGTGTGTGTGTGTGTGTGTGAATCTAACCCAGATGTATACATGTAGGGTTAAATGTTTCAGCCCACAAATAGTAGGAAAGGTAATTTTATTATATTGCACACAACTATAAATAATAAATATATAATGGGGATCATCTGTACATCTGTAGTGTGCTTTATACTCTTTTTTGCTCTTATAAACAAAATTTTGGCTTGGCTTTGTTTGAATCATTTTAAAACTTTTACAGAAATTGCTGCTCTGCTGCTGTGGTTAAGACTGAGCCACACACCTGACAGGTTTGAAGCTTTAACCCAATGTGTGCTTTACTTTTTTCAACTAATTCAACAAATAATTGTGTCAAAGACAAAGTAAATTTGCACACGTTTTTTGGGGCAACGATGTTACAAACACACACACACGCGCGCGCCTATAACCTGTAACCTATAAACACTGACAATATGTCAAACCTTTGAAGTGGAGCCCTGCATTTTAAGGAACGGTTTTATCTTTGGTTTGCAGTTCTTCAGGGAGGGAGCAGCATGCACATCAAAGAACATCAGATCCATCCCAAACCTCCACAGAAAGACAATAACAGAACATTGAGATGAATCCTCAGACTTATTTACTTCAACAAATCATATGTACCAGGAGAGTTCTCCTCAGTTTTTTTCCTATATTAGCTGCTTCCTTTTGAGACAACAGAGTTCTCTCTCAGTAGTAGACTGAATCTTTCAGAGTAGTGTTCTGTTTACAGAGATCATTTTTGGTTTTACATTTCATTTATTCAAGTTAAAAATTAATATTTAGTCGGTAATGTAATAAAAATGCTGAAGGCTCACATTTAAATGATTATGCCTTGCCTTATTGTATGGCACTTACACTTCCCCGGTTAGCAAAAATGTAGACAAAACACAGTGAGCCAGGTATTGAATCCTATTTGAATAATTTAATTTTGAAACAAATTAGAGCAATAGCAATAAATAAAAAGCAATAGCAATAAATTATTGTAGACACTGTTGCAATTACTTTTATTTTGATGACATTTTATGAATGTGTCTGTGTCAAAGTGGGGACAGTAGCTGAGTGAAACAGCTCAGCATTTAATCTACAACACTACAACCAAGACTGATGACAATGTTGGCATTTTTCTTCTTCATCACCCACTTATTGTTAAATCTAGGCTTACTGTATGTTATATCTACGAATGTACCCCAATATGCTGTTCCACAATGAACAGACAGAGAAAGCCAGTCTGGTTTCAGAATATATATTAGATAATGACTCTTAAAGCACGAAATGTGTAGTTCTGGCTGCAGTGTTGCTGAATAATCCTCATACTTGGAGCAGTGATATAGTACGCTTAAGTTTCCATTAATCAAGTGCAGTTTTGCAATATAATGCAAAATCATGTGCTAAAAAGCATTAAGCTATATGGAAAATTGATTTAGCTCCTTTCATTTTTTTCTTTCATTTGCCCCTGTGGGCAGCCCACCTGACTACTGAACGCATAAGTGGTATTGTCTCTTCTTCTTTCTCTTTCTTTTCTTTCTGCTTCATGACCAAACTGATTGCCTCTAATCATTTCTGCATGGTAGAGGTCCTCTGTTCGCAAAGTCTACACAGTTTCTGTACCCTCTATCTTGTGACACCACAGTTAAGTTTTTTATTAGAGTACAGGGGGTATAGTTAAGAGAATAGCAAAGCGTGATTCCTTGTTCAATTTTTTCTGCACTAAAATCAATGAAATGTTATAATAGGTGATAATTTTTGTGAAAAAAGACTGCTCTCCTACAATATCAAGTTTTTCTGTACATACTATACGATTCAATGTTGTTTATAAGCTATGGGTTGTATTCTTAAATTTAGACCACTATCAGCTGTGAAACTGCTCTGCTCATTTTCATGCTTGTTGCTGTTTATATAACAGATACTGTATCTGTTTGATCTTCTGAACACAGATCTCTCATCTCATGAGCAACTCAAAGACTCGCAGTCTTGAGCAACGAAACCAGATCTTCCAGACAAAATTTATTAAAAGTGATGCCTTGTGAGTCAAGCAGCAGAGCCACTGAAGCCTGCAATTTAGAGATATCTGAGCTGCACTCTCAGCTGACGGGGTGGCAGCACTTCACAGAGCTATATCTGGTTTAAGAGTGAAACTGTTTGGTTTCTGACAGCTTGTTAGTAAATGCCCCACATTCACTGATGATCATTATCTGTGATCGTGTCCTCAGAGCTTCCACCTATGAGACAATTAAAATATTAAGAGGCTTCTTAAATCTTAAGCCAAAAGTAAGGCAAGATGGTGGCTGTGTGTGTACTGGATGACAGTGAAAAGCTGTTCATGCATTCATACTATATTTTTTGAACCTCATCTCAGAATACTTGAAATGAGCTGTCAAAATCTACACTTCCAGAAGATTGTTTTCTCTTCTGCAGGAGCAAAAAATAAAGACCATTAATCATCTTCAACTCCACATATGTGCATCTCTTTTCTTGTCTCCGTCTGGTTCTCTGACTTGCATAAGACTCGAAGAATATATAACTTTTTTTTTAAATCTTGCCCAGACTCTTTTTCATTTTCTGCATATTATCTGAAGACAGATGGTTTGCTTCGCTGTCCAAATTGAACTGGATATGTAATGGACATTGGATAATGGGGAAGATGTTAATGGTAACAAAGACAGAAGTGGGAAAAGATTACTGTTTTTGTAGTTTATCATAAGGTCTTAGTTGTTCAATTGTGTTTAAAAACCCTGTGTCTGCAAAATATAAACGCTACATGAACTAAGGATTTTTATGGTTCGAAGAGCCTGAACATTACTCTCAATAAAACAAAATTTAAAATCACTTACAGTTCTGAAATGACAACAGCAATATAAACTGTAAAACAGAACCGTTTAACCATTTATGCTGCTGAGATTAATATTGTTGTGCCTTGCCCGTTAGCTACTTCAACACTGTATGTAAACGTCGTGTGAACCAGAGTTCAGGAAGACAAGAGGAAGAAACAACATAACAGGACCAGAGAAGGAGCGAGGTAAGAGATCGGGTGATAGAGAGTGAAAGAGATAGAGAGAAAGAGAAATCCATTAAATTCTTTTGAAATATTAATTAAATATATCTATCTGTTTTCAAATACTTTCCCATTCCTTTGGTGAAAGACCTACTGTACTGAAAGATTTAGTTCATTCTGGACTTCCACACATGTGGACTATGAGAGAGACTCCTGATGGCTCTTCAGTTTAGTTCAGTACAGTTCAGTCTACCTCACTGATCTTCTCATTTCTCCTGCAGTAGCACCATCTCTGCCCACCACTTCTCCCTCTGTGTACAGCCCCCCCCCCAGCTATTTTTCTAAAACTGTCCTCACCTACAAAATGGAATTTTTGTTATGGCACACATAATATGTTATGTTATCCATGCTGAAAACTCCCTATAACATAATATGTTATGAGTTTCAGATATAGCGTTGGGGTGCTGGCTGAACCTACAGAAAACACTGCAGTCATCTGTTTTCTACCTGGCTGCAGAGAGACTTGTACAGACACAAATGCTCAGGTGGACTAGATAGGAGTTTGGTGATGCCTAACCATGAAATGCATTGGATACTTTAGAAGCAGCCTCTGGAGCGCCACTGTGACAGAGAAGGGAACGTGAAACTACAGTTAATAATGTAATTAACTCAATAGCCAGTGGCTATGTTTGTACCCTGTGAAACAAAACAAAAGAATCATCAACATGATCCTAGCAGTAATGACAGTGCTTTTACTCCGTGCACGTGTGTGTTTATGTGTGGAGCATAGCTACATATTTGTGTGCAAATGTGTGCGCGTGAGACAGAATGCAAATATTCTCCCCAAAGACTAAATGAGGCATGGCCCAGACATTTCAGCTATAGCTGTTGACTATGTACATGAAGCCTCCATGTTTGGCTTTAGAGCATTTAAAGTTGGAGAGAGATTTTAATGTTAATGTTAATTCATTCAACCATTACCCTGTGTTAACCGCTAAAGTGTAGGCCTAATGATACAATAAACATACTTAGGAGCTACATTTAAGCTATGTTGAGATCAGCTTTAGGACTTTGTGAAGAACCACAGCTCCCTCATTCATTTGAGCAATGCAGCAGGGGCACCAGCGTAGACAGATCTGGCAAAAAAGAGCTCAAATTTTGCTGAACCACAATGTGATCTGGCAGTGTAATCTGGCAAGCGGTGTGCTGGTCAATCCAATACAAGCAAGCGCACACTGGTAGATGACTTTGTAACATGAAAGCTATTTATATTTATAATTTCTGCTGTTTACCTCGCAAATGTTGCGAGAGAAAGATAAAATGAGTGCCGCTGTGGTAACTTTCCAGAGTAGCAGTGTTTTCGTTTCTGATAAGCCTTCATACTCAGGGATATTTTACTCAAACTGGACTTTCTGAATCATATTTTGTCTCATCAGTACTTGAAGCAATGCAGCCCCTTGAGTGATGCACTTGGTTCTCAGCAAAAATAAACAGTGAAAATGAACTGTTGATAGTCATGTGGACATCATATCAGCAACATTACCCCTTTCACTATAGTTTCAATGTGTCTGTGTGTAATTCTGCTGGTATGATGTCGATATGACTATCAAAAGATCTTTTTCATTGTGTATTTTTGCTGAGAACTGTGTGTGTCATGCAGGTTGTGTGGCTGCTCTAACCTGTAAACATGAATGCTGGAAAAAAAAAGCTACCAGTTTCGTGACATACATGCGCTACTCAGATAGGCAGTGTGGTCTGGCTGTTAGAGTCCACAGCCATTCAAGAAGTTCTGTGAGGCTGTACTTAAATAGGTGGTATTATGCTAATTTTCAGGTTCAAAATGTTAATTAGGGGTTGTACCAGAACAGGTTTAGATGGTTTAAAAACACCATATTTTTCTCATACTGCACATTGCTGCAGCTCCGCTTTTCACCCTATGTGTTGTATGCTCCGCTCTTGAGCTACAGAGTGATGCATCTTACTTGTGGGAGATGCACATGCGCAGTTTCCAGATAAGGACTACTAGCCAATCAGAAGTATAGAAGGGCGGGTCGTAAGAAACAAGGTAGTGTGATCCAAATCAAATCTGCTTCAGACTTGACCGTAACCTAGCAGATGGTATAATTTACTCACAAGTCCACAACATCATTGTTCCACATCTTACCATAAATCACTACAAAAATCACCATATTTCAACTCAATTTTACATAAAAATTGGCCAAACAATTTGAAAGTTTGCTCAGTAGCTTTCACATCAGGTGTAACATTAGCATTGTAGCTATAACTTTAGCTGTGTTAGCCGACGTTTACAACAACTCTGCACTTGAACAGTCTGTGAAGTTACATTGCCGTGTTTACTTTAAATATAATTCACAACCAATAAAGCATACTTACAGGTTGTGATTGTGAATTTCCAGGCCCAAACATAGTCGGAGTTGCATCGTCTTTTAGGACAACATTGAACTGTTGCCGGTGTTCTGATGATCTATGCTGCCTTGCCGAAAAATGCTACCATAGCGCAAATCGATAGACTCAACTCTACTCGGCCCTGCTCCGTTTTCCATTGCAGATAGTACCAGAGATAGTACGTAGCTTGTCGTCATAGCAATGCCGCACACAACTGCCGCGACATAATGTTCAATGCAACACACACACCAGCGATCCACACAGCTTTCTCTTTTTTTAAGTTAAAACGTTTCAACATTCCTCAGAATGTAAAGACAGATAAGCGGTATGAAAACCTTCCAGCTGTGTTTTCCTCTGCCGTTGTTGCTGCAGCGGTCTGTGTGACGGCGGGAGTAGAGGGCTCTGTGAGCGGACGGCTGGCCGGCCTCACACGCTCCTCCCGCGGGTTGGTACAGGCTTCCCTCGCAGCCACTTGCGGAGCTCCTCAACTCCAAAAATATTCAAGCACATCTTTGTTCTGCCATCACTTCTCGCAAAACTGTCAATATTCGAAATCTACACAGCTGATTTCTCACCTCAAAACTTCTTAGAAGTGGATTTAGTGATGAAATTCCATACGAAAACTGTAAAATATAAAACTTTCTGTTGCTGGCCTCTGTCTGGCGCACGCAATGATGATGCACTGAATAGTGAATGTTCTCTCTGACCAATCAGCAGTCTGTCGTATTTTCATGTTACATTTTAGTTTCCCTCAGCTCGCTTGGAACCTAGAAGGAGGTGAGGTGATATGAAAAAAAGTACCTGGAAGCAGGTACAGGTACAACATTTCTACAGTGGAAAACTAAATAAAGGCGAGTCGAGCCAAAGGGCCTCCGCTCAGACTAGCTTGGTTTGAGGGCGTGTCTGACCCCGCTAGCCGCTTGGCAAGCTTTATGACGCGTTTTCCTTGTGACGTCACAGGGAAGGAAGGGAAATGGCTGGACTACAAACGAGCTGTTTTCATGCAGCTCAGAGCAGAGCTTTCTATGGTAGATGGGAACTCCCTTTGGGCTTTTTCACTTTGCAAACCAGTTACATGCACAAAAAAGAGATAAAGGAGAGGGAAAAAGCCAAAAAGCATAATACCAACTCTTTAAAGTTAAATACTACAGCGTTGCTTGGGGCTAAATGCTAATGTCAGCATGCTAGCATGATCACAACGACAATGTTAACGTACATTACTAAAATTTAGCATGTATAATGCTATTATTTGGTTTAGCTAATGTTAGCCATGTGATCATTAGCTAATTAGCACTAAACACAATATACAGCTGAGGCCGATTTGAATATCATTATAGTTTACAGGTATTTAATCATAAACCAAAGTACTTGACAAAATAAAAAGTGTGATCTCTAATCCTTAGGAGGACATGCATGTGTGTACCAATGTATGACAATCTGTCCATTAGTTGTGGTGTCTGGAAAAGATTCTTGAATACAACCTCTGTCTGTTATTGAGGCAGGAAGCTGATCATAGCATGTCTTACAATCAAGTGTGGATTTATTTTTGTATTTGCTGCACGTGTTTTTGTCTTCTTTTTCCCAGTTGATAGTTTGGGATGCTGGCCAAGTTAAGTAATGACTTCACACTGCACTGCACTTCTGCAGAGCACTAGCGTGATTCTCAGAAATGTGCTGGCACAAAAGACCAATTAATATGCATGTTGTTACTCAGATATTTATCGCTTCAGTAACACTGCCAGTGTATTACTGTGGGTTTTTTTATTTTTTTCTTATGTGCATCTGAAGCCTCAGCTTGGCCCTCGGATACAACAGCTGGTTGTCAGGGGTGACCATAAGAGTGAGTGAGACAGAAAAAGAGTTTTTCTGAGTGGCTCTTTTTGTTCATGGTGAGTGCTGTCCTGCAAAATTGTATCGATCCATCTATCTAATGACTGCTTTTTTCTGTCTATTCTTTAGAAATTCAAAGGGTTTCCATGGTAACTAGACAGAATTGTTGTTAGGATTTAGCATTTGGTTGTCAGAGTTGGCAAAAATGAATTCTTTCTGTAGCCACCAGATTTCAGCAACATGGTGCCCATCAAGAAAAATGTTTGAGTGTTTGAGGATTCCTGTGAAAAAATTTAACTTCAGATCAAACTCACTCCAACTTAAATGTACACATTTAAAAAAACAATTTACCCTACCAGGGAGAAAAGGTTTTAGTAGAGGTGCCCACAATGGTTTAATATAGTATGACCAGTATAGAAAAATCTCTGTATACTGGTTGACAAATTTACCGCATTTTCAAATGTTCTTTTCAGTATCATCAACAAATATCCAAAGATACAAAAACAACAATGAATTTACTAAAAACTATATTATATATTTATAATGAAAATTATTATCTGTGCAGCCATTTCCTGCTTGCCACTGGACGCCATCAAAAATACATGAAGGATACCATTGTATTGACTGACACATTCCTTCAGTACAGCCAGTGTAGTTTCTTCATGAATCCATGGCTGCATTTTGTTACGTCTGGAGCACAGCTCTCTGCTGGGCAGACATCATGTGGCATGCACAAGGATGTAATGTACCATTTGACACTGCTGCAAGAATGAACCACATAGTGAATGCTCATTGTAATTACAGTAAACATGTGTCACCCAAATGTATCAGTGGAGTTCAATGCTAAAGAGGCAATAGCTACATCAGACTGCAGTTGCACAGACAGTACTCGTTTGTAGGAATTCTTTTGCGGTTGTTGTCTTTTTATGTGGCCATTTGTTGATAATAATAAAAACATTAAATATTTTAAAAAGCCTCATACTTTAACTTCTCTATACTTTAAATCCTGTAGAGCTTTAAAAGCTGGACAGAAATAATTTATCCTGACAATACTGAAGACGGAGATCAGTGCTTAGATTCAAAATCAACTCTGGCAGGGGAAAACAGTTGGTGTGAGTGTGTGCATTCATGTGTATCTCTGAGTGTTCACGTGTCTTGTGACAGAGCGATCCACTCTTGCTTAACTACCAGTGTAAAGTGTTTGTGAGACTGAAATAATGCATGTTGTTTCCCCTCATTTAAATGCCCTCATCTGTAATTGGTGTAATCTGTAGGTTTTATCGAGTGCCAAGTCTGTTTTTATAATGTGCTTTTATGTGCCTCTGCAGAGCTGCCAGCCTGTGCAAACTGCCTCCTCTTACATGTGCATCAGACCTTGCTACTTTGATGCTGATTGGATTTTGAAAGCATGTCCAGGCTTGGTATTTCTCTGTAGTTCTCCCGTTATTTAGAATGTCTCAATGAGCCAGTGAGGGGTTGGTATCTGTTTGTGCACTTGGGAAAAAGCAGCAGCACAAGTTATATTAATTTGTTCTGCCCTACAACCTTGTGGCTGTTCTGCTTTCTCTAATGACTAAGCAGAAGTTGAGAGAGGAGACAAAATAGCAGCTGCGTGTGTAAGCACAATGTACAACAATATCACAGAAATGATTTCAGGGCTGTAACTGATCTTATACATTTGAAAAACTCAGGTATCAAAATTTTATGTAATTTCTGAAGCAAAAGTTACGCAATACCTTTTATTTTCGTCCGTTGATGCCTGTGTATATATTTCCTGCCATTTAAAGACTCCCATAATCAACCTTCACATGCATTTTCTACAAAAGAACACCCAATCAACCTCAGACATCCACTCCATCAAATGCCAGCCTAACCACTGTCGGGCTGAGTGGCATCAAGATAGATGTGTCATTATGGCTTTTCAAATCAACCTCTAAATCAGCCACCATCCACTCTGAAACACGCTGTATAATGGAAAATATTGATATTTTTTGGCATATGCTGAATGTACCGCCTCTAGAATTAATCATGGCATTGAAGAAAGTGCTTTCTCCTTGTCTGACTACCAGCACTGCCTCTGTGCTCTACCTGTCTCATTCCCTCTCTTTGCTCCTGTCCAGTGTCTCAATAACTTGCCCAGCCACATGATCAGATCAGAGAAGCCTGGTCATCTTAGTAATGCCTTTCCTTCTGTTGATTCCTCCTGGGTTCACAGCCCTGCGTTCAGTGATGTATGCTCTATGCAACGGCACTGGACAGCTCATCTCTCTCAGCCACAGGCACCTCTGAATAAGCACATCCACCATGGGCCAATCTCTGAAATGCACTTTGGGGCTGATGCTGACCCTGTCATTGACATCAACACAAGACGAAAAGCATTGTAACCATTTTAGAGTAATTTAATGAGGCTTTAGAGTATTAGTGGAGGGTTGAGGGGAGAAATCTTCTGTTGGCAGAGGTTGTAAATTGACCTTTTCCATTTTCTGCAGGGGCAGCCTCAGAAAAGTAAAGTGACTGTCAATGTTCATTTTCACTCACCACTTCTGCATGAACCTCTCATAGCGTTTTCTCAGTGTGCAACTGTTCAGTCTAATTATGCAGCAACTCACAGTTCCCACAGTCCCCAGGCTCCTACCCCATCTTACACCCTGTTTGGCTTGGTGTGACACCACAGTCACATCCATCTATGGGCTCTCCTGGCTCTTCAGCTACAGTAAGCACCCTTTCTAACCTGACACACTGTGAAATACAGCCTTTAGACTTTAATTGAAAAAACTGGCCAAATGTGGAGTGCGGGTGCATATATGAATTACAAATGAAGCACTGAGGAAAAGCAAAGCCAAATGGTCACCCCACAAAAACAGCAGAAGCCCACAGGATATGGCACTCACAAAAAAAAAAAGAAATGCCATGGACTTTCAGACTCTCTGTATCTCTCTCTCTTTTCTCTTTCCTCTCTCCTGCCACCTGCCTGTTGCGATTTCTATTCCCACTGACATTCCCCAGACGTCTGATGGATATCGGACCATGTCCTCCAGGAGACAGATTCCATTATCATGCTGCCACAGCGCTCATCCACAGACCCATCTCCCGTCTAATCAATGACCATGCAGCACAACAGGCACAGGAGGCACGCACAAACAAGACATACACAGCAAAACCTTCAATAAATTATCAAACCAATAGATGAACACACGAAAACCAAAGGAGCGAAGTAATATATATCTCACATAGCTGATTCCTTCATATCTGCGCAGATCAATATAGATGGAAATTCAGCAGAGCAGCCCCAGCTGTGTGCCTCTTACCTGCGTGTTTCTGTGGTGGTCCTCCTCTCTGTGGCCGTGCTTGATGAAGACCCTTGGTCTACACAGCCATGCCCTCCTATATGGGCATGCATCTGTGGGGCAGATCAGGGGTCTGCCTTGTATCTGTTAGCCTGGAGAAGTGGAGGGATCAAGAATCAGATTGTCCTCCCGGCTGGCAGCCCCGTCTAGCGCATCTCCTTGTGTCTCCCACTCTCCCGGGTCATTCCAGCCAGCCCCTCAGCAGCCGCAGAGTCAGGGAGCGAGCATTCAGGGGGGATGGGAGGTGCTTAGAGGACTGAAGCGGACATGGAACGGCGAGCAGAGCACCTCCTCCTCCTACATGTCTGACTGCAGCCAGTGGACATGCTACAGCTGGAGCCTCTGCACACCTCCTGTTTTCTCCCTGTGTATGTGTGTGAGTGTGTGTGTCTGTGTGTGTGTGTGTGTGTGTGTGTGTGTGTGTGTGTGTGTGTGTGTGTGTTTGTGCCTTTTTGCGTCAGTGCTGGCTCCAATTCACTGCTGTGTGTGAAAACAGAGTCTCTTCCCTCACTGTTAATGCAGCCGGTGGCTCCGAGATGCTGAGGCAGTGTGAGAGAGGAAGAGAGAGAGGAAGAGAGAGAGGGGTGTGTGTGTGTGTGTGTGTGTGTGTGTGTGTTGGAGTGGGGGAGGGAGAATGGCAAGGGACAGTATAGAAAGGTTGTTTTTCCTCCTGCTCCATCTATCGGTATCAATTTAATCAGTTCCATCACAAGGGCTGAGTTAATGAGTCATCCATACCTGTACCCATGTCTGTGTGTGTGAGATACATAAAAAGATGTACACAAGCAGAGTATGCATGCTTACTGTGTACAAATACATTCTCGTAAGTCCTTTGTATGCTAATGAGCACGTTGGAAATTGCTTGCTGAGAACCACATAGCCTGCTATGTACATACATACACGTAAAGCTTAAATGCACACACAGCCAGACAGGGGAGAGGAACACACTAAATAGCAGCAAACGATCTCCTCAGGCTATCAGTATATCAACAGCCCAGACAACCTACAGCCTTAACAGGGCACCTGCCTCCCTGAATGCCCAGGGGAATGATATATCACACCTCAACACTGCAGAGAATCCTCTGGAGAGGAGAGGAGAGGAGAGGAGAGGAGAG
>NC_060168.1:13642542-13688901 GCF_021292245.1 Micropterus dolomieu
CGGTGGCTCCGAGATGCTGAGGCAGTGTGAGAGAGGAAGAGAGAGAGGAAGAGAGAGAGGGGTGTGTGTGTGTGTGTGTGTGTGTGTGTGTGTTGGAGTGGGGGAGGGAGAATGGCAAGGGACAGTATAGAAAGGTTGTTTTTCCTCCTGCTCCATCTATCGGTATCAATTTAATCAGTTCCATCACAAGGGCTGAGTTAATGAGTCATCCATACCTGTACCCATGTCTGTGTGTGTGAGATACATAAAAAGATGTACACAAGCAGAGTATGCATGCTTACTGTGTACAAATACATTCTCGTAAGTCCTTTGTATGCTAATGAGCACGTTGGAAATTGCTTGCTGAGAACCACATAGCCTGCTATGTACATACATACACGTAAAGCTTAAATGCACACACAGCCAGACAGGGGAGAGGAACACACTAAATAGCAGCAAACGATCTCCTCAGGCTATCAGTATATCAACAGCCCAGACAACCTACAGCCTTAACAGGGCACCTGCCTCCCTGAATGCCCAGGGGAATGATATATCACACCTCAACACTGCAGAGAATCCTCTGGAGAGGAGAGGAGAGGAGAGGAGAGGAGAGATGAATAAATATGAAAGCCCCTGCAGTGAGACCCCCCTTGCAAATAGAATCCGAAAGGCAGGTGGGCCATTTGATTAGAGAAATGGAAAGGAAAGAAAATGAGAAAGACAAGAGGTGAAATGTTGAGGCTCAGTTTCACTCACTGTGCGCTCTGTTTTGTTCTCTGAGCATGCTGTCTGTTTTGCTTTGACTGCCTGAAGAATTAAAGAGAGAGGCAGAAAGAGATAAAATGGAGAATAGTGAAGATCTGGAGATAGGAAGAAAGGCTTTTCAAATTGACAGAAAAAGAAACGGAGAGAAATGCAGGCAGTGAGATATTTTCAAATCTGATAAAAAAAAAAGCAGGGACATGAGCGGCATACTAAACAACCTCTTCATCTTTTCTTGTTTTCTTCCATCCTTTCTTTGAAAAGTCTTTCCTTATCTTTGCATCCTCTTTAGTTAAGTCTTTGTCTTAAGCAGAATCCCTTCTTCCCTGTCGATGTGTCTGGCTTTGAATTAAGTGAGCCTTGTATTCAGCTTGAAACCTGGATTCATGTAGAAACAAAATAGCGGTTACCCCTATGAACCTGACAGAACAGGCTATGGACAATCTCCCAGCATCTCTGCAAACTGTAAATGTCTAGATGCTTTAAGTAGTGGAAAGACTCTCTTCTTGCAGCCACATGTAGCATCCCACTCCACGGAAACTTTCTGTCTATGCTTTTTTGACAATCAACAGCCAAATCCCAAATATGAGTGCATGGCCAATCACAACCAAAAAGAGTGAATTTAGTACCCGCTATACTAAATTCAAATTATGGAAATCATTTAAAACATCAAAATGAAGTCATGCATGTGAAAGAACTCACTAACCACAGTTTAAAACTCTTTCACAATGTGCCCATTGTAATTCATGCCACAGCAGAGCTTAGTGTAGCCTTACTGAAACCAGACCTGATCCTTCGGGGGGAAACAGTTCTGCACTGACCTGGGGTCTGCTTTTGAAAGCAACTCCTGATGCTCGGCTGGGTTAATCCAGCTCTGTAATCTGCTGCTAAATCAGGCTTTAGGAGTGAGCCCAGGCAATGACTAAGGCAATCACATGAAGAAGAATCAGCCTCATGGAGTCTGTGGGGGTAATTATGCATGAGGAAGACGGTTAGTAATGCATTGGATGTTGGCAGAGGACTAACAGATGGTAATTCCCTTTTGCTACTGCACTTCTGGCGGACCTCTGGCTTGCAAATGGACTGGTACCTACATTCACACACACATCACCTACTCCCACATATACAGATATGCTACAGCAGTCACAGAAGTTCACTTTTGATGTGCATTTTGAGCTGACGTTACACTGCTGCTCCCACTGAAAGAGGAACTGGAAAATCCAGCAACATATGCAGGATCATCCCAGATAGAGTTCTCAAAATCTTACTAGTGGTTTTATTAATGATTAATAAACCATTTACTAGTGATTTAGTATGTACTAAAGGTCCCTAAAATACACGATATGTACAAGCTTAAATTATTGATATGATAAAATTGGAAGTTTAACTGGGAGAATGCGACTCCTGAAATTGATGTGACATGATCCACTAATAAGTATTACTCTTTTGTAGCCGTTTGAACTGCAGAAACATTCGGTCCACTCACGATTGTACTCTGGTGTTTCAGAGGTTCTTCCCTCACAAATGACCTTTGGCCAAGGACAGACACCAGCTGCAGAGAGCACTTTAACCTGGCAACAGACCAGTTTAATTTTGGCCTTTCATCAAGTTTATTACAAAATGAACATTAATTAGAGACAGCTGATATGACCTGCTGCCGGAGACATTTGTCATTTTATCTTTTGAAAGTAACAGTCAGTGTTGGCTAAAAATGAGAAGCTGCTAATTGAATGTTTTGTTGCTAATAGTAATTAGTATTGTAGTGTAGTGAATGTGTGCTGGAATGCCTCTGACCTTCCCACATGGTTGCCTAAATATATATTCACATATACAGTTTCTGCACAGTCGTCCTGGCGTTCTCCCGACCCTCTGAGATAGTCAAAGGCTCCTCCAAATCTGTGGCACCAAAATTGAGGCACTTAGCCCTCTAAACCAGGGCTGAGCCAGCCAGGAAAGGCAAAAAAATTGTCCTCCCTCTTTGCAACAGTGCTTGACCAACTGGCTCATGTCAGAAGCATACACTTCCAAGCTTGCACAAGTCTTGCCCTCAACTGGTCAATTAACTGTCCTATCCAAACAGCACTTTAAGTCTCTCTGTAATACCAGTACAGTCAGTCAGTTTGATAGCAAACTCAAACTGTCTTACCCAGCCGAAAAAAACTCGGGCTCCTGTGAGGGAAGTAAGCATATCAGCATCGACATCCATGGTGGGTGCGCATCTCTCAAGCTTCCCTGTGTCAGGTTTAAAAAGGTACTTGTCTCCACAACACATGGCTATAACTTAGTTGTATCTTAGTTGAAGACGAAGCACAAATCTGTGTCACCCAAGTATCTCTGTCACCCAAGGAATGTAATAAGGAATAGAATATATGACTCAGCATCATAAATCCACACACGGAGCTAGAGTTTTTAGAAGGCTGTAGAGGGCAGGACATATGGGAGAGAGTACAGATATTAAACTTTTCTGGCTGATTCTAATTTCTATTTTTTCAAAGGTCTGACCTGCTGATTCCGATTTGGTCCGATTCCGATTTTCCAAACTATAAATGATACACAAACATTTTTGTAATTTTTCTTTAATGTAAAATTCTTTCTTATTAGGATCCCCATTAGCGCCAGCATAAGAATTATTCCTTGGATCCATTCAACTGTATGTTCATGATAAAACTTTTACATTTTCTCCAAAACTGCATCATGTTACAGGACATTCGCTCACTCAAACATATCTCAAAAAAAAGAACAAATAAAATCCAACTGAAAATGAATTGCATCCACATCACTGTTGCTTCACCTGGTCCATTCTTGTAAAATACCCATCCTGTCTGCGTCTTCTAACATAATAACAGATAACGTCTCACCTTCTTTGTTTCTCTGCCAAATATACTTTGGTTAATATTTCCACGCCGATGATCCTCTGAACAATGACAGATAACTAATTGGAATGAAACCTGTGTTACATGTAAAGCTTCAACGTTAAACAGAGCAGGTTTGAATTTACACATTTTCATCCCACCATCTCACCTAAGTCTGAGAAAAAACAGTATACAGAGATAGTTAGTTCTTCCTCACAAGAAAAAAAGAAAAAAAAAGAAAAATACATATCAAAAATTCAAACTCACAACATCCTCAGAGACTGAGTACAGCTACAGGAAAGAAATCAGGAGAACTAGAACATTGCTACTTCAACCTGCTAACATACCACACACTGAATGTGAGTTTAAAAAAACTGGGGAAAAAACTGGACTCAAAGTGAAAGCACATTTCAGTGAAATTTCCAGAGGACGGAGTGAAGCCATGACTGGCTGTACTTTTTGTTTGCTGTGTTTCCAGCTTCATGCAGAGAGAAAATGGCATCCTGTCAGATGTGAAATCCTTGAGAATTAGCCACAAGTGTCTAAAGAGCTTGTGGAGGGAGGGACAAATATTGTCCACTCTGTAAGAGATTACTTTCAAAGGAAGAACAACGTTTAAACTTGGCACTGAATCTGTGTGGGGCCTTATTACAGGCCAGAGAGCTTCAGAGGTTCTCTGTCGTCTTCACTCTGAGAAAATTAAACTCTTCTGTTTAGACCATCAGCAGCCAGTGTGCCATCTGCAAGCAGTAAGGCTCTCAATCATTCTGTATTGCTTTCAGATATGTATTTTCTTTTAGATCAACTTTTCTCATTTAATGTCATCCCTGTTGAGTCAACATACATGCAGGCATGATTTAGTCTTCCATTATCTTTTGTTTTGGGAGCTCTTTGAATGTGCATGTGGCACATGAGTCTACCTGCCCTATACTCTGTGCATTACGTTATTGCTCTGCGGATGTGGTTGTATCCCCTTCAGAACATCTGACACAGGCACAGAACCATTTGGCACTGTACAGTATGTTAGAATGAGACAAGTAGGTAGAAACTGAAACTAACTGTAAACACCACTACAAATCCACACAAATGTTAATCTTAGCCTCTCTGATAGAGTGCAGCTCTCAGTCCCAAACAGAACAAGTTTGCTTCTCAGTTTTTACATGTTTATATGGCAAAACTCTACACCAGCTCTGTTCAATTGGCAGCCGTGGGTCACATCCAGCTTAGAAGCAACCTCTGTTTGGCCCAGCATACATAAACTGATATATGACAAAGGTAAAAACAAAGGTAACCTACAACTATAGTGTATGGAAGTTACTAACAAGTGAGCTATTTCGTTCCCTTCTCATCTCTGTTATTTCACATGCGCTGTCTCAATTACTGTCAATCCAGGGCTCAACAATAAGGACTGCTCGACCTGCAGCCTCTCCCCTCCTCTGTATCACACATGCACAAACACAGAGAGAAATCTGACAGCAGATCAGCGGACATTACAGAAGTTGACGACAACTCCACTCGTTGGTGTAAGTATGTGTTGAAATAAAACCTTTGCGAGTTAAAAGCCAATAGTTTATCAATACACCTGGTTAATAAGCATAAACATATAGAATGCAATATTTTAATTTGCTCAGTCGCTCATCCACCGCAGCTGTGTTTTGGTTTTAAACCAGCACAGCGCTAGCTCGGCTAATGGTTAAATTTTACTTGCAAGCTAAAGTGAAAGCTGTGTGGGCTCCAGTGAGATATTAGTTACTTAGTTTACTGTTGCTGTAAATACTGTTGCTGCTGTAGAAACAACATTTAGCCTAGTTATAATAATTGTCAATTCTAACCCTGTTCTGAATGTTTTTTATTTTTAAAACTGATAAGAGTATCGATTAAGAACTGAACCAATAAGTATTAATAAGAGCGTATCAATAAAATCCTAATTATACCAATCCCATGTCGTCTGGCCCATCTCCATGTCCTGCTGTTAAAATCTGGCCCAGTTGAATTTGCAATTCAATAGCCCTGCTCTACACCCTACACTACCTTTGCTTTGTCCAAGGCAATGTGGCAAGCAACCCCCACCCCATGTTGATACATGCTGTTTTTTTTAAATGTTGCACAAGTGTCAATACTAGCTTTATGGTCATTTTGATTATAGTTATTAATTTAATTATTAATCAAAGTGCCAAATCAATAGCTTAGTATGTCTTTTTAGACTTAATGGCTTGACTATCATTTTCCCTTCTTTAGGGTGGTGCCCTGGGGTACTTTAACATTACTTAAAGTCATAATTTATTAAAATCTTTGATAATTCTGATTAAATTTAATTAATTGCGCCTACACAATTTGGTGCCCCTTTAAACCATTGTAATTTCCTAAACATATCTCAGTGGATGTCTACACACCACCTGAAACTTAACCATGACAACACTGAGCTGCTTTGCAGGGAAAGCATCTCCTGTCAATGATCTCTCCATAACCCAGCTTGGCATGTCTTCAACCTACCCACATTACACCGCATTTTGGATAAAAATGTCAGCTAAATAAATGTAATGTAATGTAACTGCCTTTGTTATGTATTGAGACATGTCAAATTATTTCAGGCCAAGATGCAGTCAAGTTTGTAGCACAGTAGCCATCACTGAGTTGACTGGTACGGGGTCACAGTCCGTCATTAAGAACCACTGAATCAGAGGATGATGTCGAGGTACAATATAATAATTTCATAACGCACAGTATGAGGGTGAGGGGGTCGGGTGTGTGGGATTGATGAGGATGAGCGAGAGAGAGTGGGTGAGTATAGACAGAAGTGATGACGTGATTACCGATTAAAAACTTTCTTTGAACATGAAGCCTATTGTTACCTTACAATTCTGGGTTTTATCAGTGAAGTGTATGAAGTACACTGCAGAGTTTGTCTGTGAGTCTATGTAAAATGGACAGATAGATGTCCATGTTATATGCTTATCTCCTCTATGAAATGCCTATATCACTGCGCTGCATATTATAACTATGATGAACTGGTCTTGCAAATTAAAGGCAGGGGCGGTAGGGTCATATCCCTATCAATATCCAGCAACTGCTGAATTGTCCCCAGTAATTTTGATCAAAAAATTAAAAAATAACCATTGTTGGCCATTAGTATCAACAAGAGCAAGGTTGTGCCTCAGTTTTCAGATGTTTAAATTGCAAAATTCTACCAGCTATACGTTACCATTCGTCACAAGCTGTCTTAACTCAATACGCAATTACTTGATTACTATCAGGGTGTACGCCGATGTTGCATCAGCTGGGTGGAGATGATAAGCTCCTGGAGTCTACGTAATCAGTTATTAGTTTGTTTTTCACTGTGTGAGAAAATGAATGTGTGGCTTGACAGCATGTGAAAAATGTCAATTGCGTTATGGCCCATTTATAATGCATTTATATTTATGTGTCCGTGTGTCCGTCATTCTGCAATTACACCCCCAAACACTAGTCGGCAGTAGCGCTACAGCATCCACTGTGTTGACTTTTGCCGGCCGAGCAGGCTAACTTCCAGTTTAGCACTCCGCTAACGTAAATGGGGGTAAAATTGTATACGTGCGGCTGGTGTAGCCTTTTCAAATGTTACCAACCGAATGGATCACATTCGATGATCATTCGATGAAATGAGTCATTTTGCTCGGGTTGCGACGGTCAAATACATTGTTCGCCGTTTTGGCCGCTAGTAAATGTTACTTCAAAGTGCGGGGTACTTCCGGTCGGCTCGGAGGCATTGCGAGGCTACCCAGCCAACCAATCACAGAGCTTACGGTCCGCGTCGACTCGACGTGTAGTTACATTTTTGAGGAGGTGAACGTCAGGCGATGGCGTAGCCTCTGCGTAGCCCCGTAGCCTTAGCCGTCACCTACGCGATCGATTCAATGCAGAAGTATAAATTACACTTTAGTGTCGCGAGACATCTTTTAACCTGACGTCACACCCCTAAAACTGACCAACATATACAAGTTAGCATCTGGCAGATTGTAATTGCTGGGGACCCATACTGTACATTTCTAACATAAAACATTTCCAGGTACACAATAGGGCTCGATATAGCCTACCGGCAGACAGCAAGCATGCAAATGATGAACACAAACATTTTGGATGTTTAATTTTCTTCCAATAAATCAATTTAACATTTACACATGTAAATATAGCTTTACCATTATAACAGAGGATTCCCAAAGAAGCATTGTCACTGTCTCAAGAGATCACAGACTCTGTGCAGTTTCACACACGCTAACGCAAAATCTGGTCTGAGACACACACAAGAAATCCTCACAAAGCCAAAGTTCCAAGTGACCTTGCCAGAGAGGATCTAGTAGCATCTTGCATGGAGAAGGTGCTGATTGTGATCGTAACACTTGAAGGTCTTTGATCTCTACAGCATGGAGGCTTAACAGTCAATTAACCCTTTGATCTCTTCTGATCCCTGCGGTTTACGACGCTGTATAGTCCATATACAGTACATACTACACACACACACACACACACACAGACGCCCCTCTGCAAGATAATGGCTCCATCATCACCTTCATCAGTCAAATTTGCACTGCAGATATAGAAGGTGTCGATTTTCCTCATCCTCCTCATCATTTTCAGGGGCATTTGCAGTTCCGTGCATCTATTGGATTTCATGAGTGGCTGAGCAATGAAAAAGAATGAGAAATAAGACAGTTAATATCCACATTGACCCCAGGCTGAACTGACATGATGACACCCAGCTGTACTGCCTAATGACATATTGACTGACTGTTTTGATTACATGAAGACAAAGGCTGAAGTGAAAACATCTCAAAACACATAAAAAAGTACTTTCCACTCTAGATGTATAAAGAAGAGCATTTGTAAAACAAATACGAAGCATGAAAGACTTTTCATTTAATGTCATCCTATGCTTCAAAAAGCATCCAGGTTTTGAAGCATGTGTGAGTCGTATGTATGGATATCTGACCGACTTGTAGACACATTGGTAAATGGACTGCATTTGCACCTTTCTAGCCTCCCGACCGCTCAAAGCGCTTTACACTACATGTCACATTCACCCCATTCATACACTGATGGCAGAGGCTACCATGTAAGGTGCCAACTGCTCATCAGAAAGGAACTAATCATTCACACACACTCACACACTGATGACACAGCCTTCGGGAGCAATTTGGGGTTCAGTATCTTGCCCAAGGACACTTCGACATGCAGAGTAGAGGGAAACTGCCCATCTTCCAATTAGTGGGCGACGTGTTCTACCTTTAAGCCACAACTGTCCATTCTCTCCATGTATATAGGCCTATTTCTCCTCACATTGATCATCATCTCTTTCAAGTTAATTTTCTGACAATAGTGCTGCCTCATTTGTTGTAATTTTTTTCAGAATTGTATTAAGTCAATTAAATTCAGTTCAAATTAGTTAGGTTTAAATCATTTCTATTCAGTTACATTTAATTTTGCTCACTATTTTGTAATTTGGTTCGCAGACAGAATTCACAAAAGCAACGCACATTAAAAGCACAACTAAACATTTTAAAGGAGGTCATATTCTGCTTTTTGCCTTTTTCCCTTCCCTTTATTGTGATACGTCTCTTTTTTGTGCATGCAATAGGTTTGCAAAACCCAAAGTCCATCCCAAAGAGAGTTCCCCTGTTCCACAGAAAACACTACTCTGAAAAACTGCCCTGAAACAGCTCGATTGTAGTCCAGCCTTTACCATGTTACATCACGTCGTAACCTCGTAACACACCTCATAATGTTTGTGTAGCGGCTAGTTAGGCAGCCCTCAAAAACACCGGTGGAAAAATATGAGGTGCCCTTAGGGACATTATTCAAAATTACCATGCATATACATGTACTTTTCCTCTCACATACACATATGAAACCAAACTCATTCACATACTATACTGAAAAGCTCACACACATACAAGTAAAATACTTTTACACACACAAATGAAACGCTCACACTTCACACCTTTAGAAATTTCTACAGACATGTGATCTAAAACCTAAAAATACTCAGATTTTAACACAAGTCACACAGAGTAGAAGAGACATAAATAGTATCCTTGCGGCAAATGCATGTGTTTGGTCTCCACCAATCCGCAGTCAGATAAACTGCGTATAAATGGAGGAAATTGAAGACCACTGCTAGCCTGCATAGGAAGGTCAGGGAGGAACCCTAACTTACTTCTAAGCAACAAAATACCTCTGTAACATTAGCTAATGTCAGTGTTTATAAGTCCAACATCAGGAGAAACTGAACAACAATGGTGTGCATGGCAGTGCTGCAAGGAGAAAGCCACTCCTTTCCTAAAGGAACATTCATGCATATCTGCAGTTTGCTCAAGATTATGTTTGGCAAAAGGAAAACATTCCAGCATAATAATCTTATTCCATCTGTGAAACATTGTGATGGTGGTAGTATCATGATCTGGGCTTGTTATGCTGCATGTGGGCCAGGAGGGCTGCCACTGTTGATAGAACAATAAATTCTGAATTTTCAATGAAATGCAAATTCTCAATGAAAAGTTCAGGACATCTGTCCATGTACTGAATAAGAGAACGTGGGTCATACAGCAAGACAACTACCCTAAACACACAAGTTGCTCTACCAAAAAAGGGTTAAAGAAGAATAAAGTGAATTTTTTGGAACGGCCAAGTCAAAGTTCTACACTTAAAATGATCGAAGGGTGAGGATGTTAGCAGCTCATGTGAGGAAGCCCACCAACATCCATGAGTTGAAGCTGTTCTGTACAGAGAAATGAGCTGAGATTCCTCCAAGTCGATGAGCAGGACTGTTCAACAGTTAATGGATTGTTTAGTTGCAGTTATTGCTGCACAGGGGTGTCAGACCAGATCCTATAAGCAAAGGTTCACATACTTTTACAACTCTACAGATATGCAACATTAGATAATTTTTCTTAATGAATTAAAGACCACGGATAATATTTTTGTCTTATTTGTGGAAGTTAGTTCTGTTGATCTACTTTGTGTGAAAATCTGTTATATTTGTGCAGAAATTCTAAAACTTTCAGAAACTTCTAGCACCACTGTATAGCATAATTCCAATGGAGATTAATAAACACCATAATGTTAACATAAATGTACAAGATATGGCTGCAGAACATTCACTGTGAAGCCATAAGGTAAGAACATTTTACGAGGTTGTCAAGAGCAGCAGGCCTGTAGAAAGTCCAAAAACATAATTAAACCATAAACAGGCTGTCACCGCTGAGAATGTCTTCTCTGGACGTCAGTCAGGTCTGTGAGGCCATATTTTAAATGTTCTGGCTGATATTGTACAACAGTATCCTTAAATCTTTTCATTTCAAGCAAAAACTATTAAAGTAAAAAAGCAAAAAAAACTACTATGGCATGTGGCATCCGTAATTTCTTACTGTGTCCCTCAAAGTATTGACCAAATACTCCACCCCTGTTATTGCAAGAGGGAAAACTTCCTCTCTGCAAATGCTGACCACCCAGTGTTCACCTGATCATCAGTCAGGGCCACAGTGCTGACTTTGTATGTGCGGGCATACTTGCCGAGGCCCAGCAGGTCTTATTGCTGGCAGCTTTTCTGTACAGGTAACTTCAGGTTTTCCTCATCTATGTGTTTTCTGAATAATATATACACACATAAATACCAATTTGTTTACTCATAAAAGAAGGAGCTGCCCTCATAAATAGTAGACTTAAAACAGCTTAATCCTGAGAGTTTTTCCCTTGTGAAAGCATGAATGTTGTTAACACATTTTTATAACTGTTTAACAATAATTCATGGAGGTAGTAACTGCTCAGGCAGGTTTGTGCACTAAAATGTTACCACATTTGTGAGATTAAAGAGGACGACATTAGGATGCCAAAGACAATGGTGAACAATTGGGTTTGGTGAAAGGTCAAAGTTTAACGAAAAAGCCAAAGTAGTCTATTTTGCTTTCTAACTTTGTTTTTGTTTGCATTTGTTAGCATACTATTATAGAATATCAGCCAGAACATTATGTAATATAGCCTTGCAGACCTGACATCCCGAGAAGACATTCTCAGCGTTGACAGCCTGTTTTTTTGAAAAATGTAATTATGTGTTGGCAAGGGCGTCACTTTGTTGAGTGGTTGGGGCATAAGGGCTCAGATAATGGCTGCGACAATGCACAATATTGGGTTCAAGAGAACATGACGAGAAGTTTAACGCTATTTTGAAGAAATCTTTAATGCTGATATTTTTGATATGACATTTTGTGTGTTAAACACTTAAATTCCTGTATTCTGGAGAATAAAACCTTTCTCAAAACATTTTCATTTGTAATTTAACATTTCTTGTTGCAAGCTATTTTTCACAACATTTTAACAAGTTATGCTTTCAAAAAGTAAAGGGGACAAAATCAGCCACTTCAAAAAGTGGTGGGGACATGTCCCCAGTGTCAATGACACCTATGGTTTTTGGACTTACTACAGACCTGCCGGATTTGAGGACCTCATAAAATGTTCTTACCTTGCAGCCATAGATTGTACATTTAAGTTAATTCATAATATTATAGCGTTTATTATTGCAATTCGAAATATAGGTTACTATACAGTGGTACTTAAAGCTTCTGAACATTCAATGCCATTGAAAGTATGTATGTGCATTTTATGTTGAAAATGTTTAAGACTTGTATGGATTCTCTCCACTTGCATTACACAATGGGAGTGTTGTATATTATACACACTGGAATGTGTATGGAGAAGAAAGATTCAAATAGTAGCCTACATATGGCACAGTGGTAAATCATTATTTTGGCCAGATGATCTGTATGACATTTCTGATGTGTTTGTTGCCTGAGCTGCTATGAAGCTGAGACCAGAACCAGGTTAGAACAGAAGGGGATGCAGGTTTAACGCTGGGCTGTGGGTGAATGAAGATGGTAACTAGGTTACAAATTAATCCTTAATAATGAAAACACAAATGAAGAGTGATGCATCTTACTTGTATAAAATCTTTGTTGGGAGTTGCACATGCGTATTTCCCAGGTAAGGACTACTAGCCAATCAGAAGCAGAGAAGGGCGGGTCGTAAGAAACAAGGTAGTGTGATCCAAATCAAAGCTGCTTCAGACAGCGACTGTAACCTAGCAGATGGTATAAGTTACTCACAAGTCCACGGGAGCAGAGGGCTCTGTGAGTGGGCGGCTGGCCAGCCTCACACACTCCTCGAGCCACTTGCGGAGCTCCTCAACTCCGAAAATATTCAAGCATTTTTGTTCCACCATCACTTCTTGTAAAACTGTCAATATTCGAAATCTACACAGCTGATTTCTCACCTCAAAATTTCTCAGAAGTGGATTTAGTGATGAAATTCCATACGACAACCGTACCTGGAAGCAGGTACAGGTACATAATTTCTACAATGGAAACCCAAACAAAGGCAAGTCGAGCCAAAGGGCCTCCGCTCAGACTAGCTTGGTTTGAGGGCGTGCCTGACCCCCGCAAGCTGCTTGGCAAGCTTTATGACGCGTTTTCATTGTGACGTCACAAGTAAAGGAAGTGAAGGGCTGGACTACAAACGAGCTGTTTTCAAGTGGTTCAGAGCAGAGCTTTCTGTGGGAGATGGGAACTCCCTTTGGGCTGGACTTCGGGCTTTTTCACTTTGCAAACCTGTTACATGCACAAAAAAGATATATAACTCAATAAAGGAGAGGGGAAAGCCAAAAAGCATAATACCACCTCTTATATACCACTTATTTGAGGTGAAATGCAAAAGACACAAAAGAGGAGGGAAGACTCATGCCTGCATGTGTGCTGACTCAGCAGGGATTTTATAAAATTATAAATTTTGATCTACAGGAGAGGCGATTTAAAAGCAATAGCTACAGAATGTCTGAAAGCCTTACTGCATTATATTCTATACATTTTTTTATATTTTGAATTGCCACCTGCTGCCTGAATTTTGTATTCCCCTTTACATTAATTAACTAACCCTAACCCTTTCCACCATAAATTGAGGCAGTAAAAGCAGAAATTTTCACCAGAATGCAGGAAATGAAGTCCTCAATGCTTAAAATTTTGTGGGGGACGACCCCTAGACCCTCCTCTTCATTTCAGTCATCTCCACTATTGAAACTAAACCAATGCTGTTGCATTTCAAGAAATCTACCACATACTGCAAGAAAACAGTCTCTGGGTTGACTCACAGCTTCTGGAGGGGCATAGGTTTGGTCTCCTAATTTGAGAGGGGTCCAACTGCAGACCTCCACTGTCAGGCCACCTCCACTGTCAGGTCGGTCAGTTTTTTACGTCCCCACAGGACGTAACGTGGTGCATTCTCGGTTGTTTCGCTACTCTACACATCGCGACGGCGGTAGGTGACTGGTTAGCATTATCCAAAACATTGAGTAAAGTCTGAATGCATTGCTCTTGGTATATGTTCGCCGTCCTTACTTACCGCTGTCAATATTGTACATCTAAATCACACAAATTACAGAATGTTACACATGTGTAAGTTAGGTTATTTGTCGTTCTACATAGGTAACGTTAGGCTACGCCAACGGTGGCTAGCGTTAGCTCCTGAACTAGCAGGATTAGCTGTTTTTCCTTTGGATAACTTAAGCTACTCACAGACTGTATGTAGCTACTGTGAGTTCATGTTTTGTAAAGCATTTTATAAGGGCATAGGTTTGCATTTGTCTTAACATGTTGACGACGCTTTGGTTAGTTATTTGTCCTAAAAAGATAAAATAAAAATCTGTATAGTTTAGACCGTTCGGTGTAGCTTTTCACACTTAACGTTAAACAGTGTGCAAAGACTTTGCTGGCTGTATGAATTGATCTTAGTTGAATTGAATTTTATGTATGTATGTGTTATGTATATATGTATGTGTTTCCCAACCCTTTCCTGAAGAAAGTTACCGCCTGTCCTGCATGATTTAATCTCACCCTGCTTCACTGTTCGCACTGTCCTGCATGATTTATATCCCATGATCTACTCCTCACCCGCCACTGTTGGCATATCCTAATTTGCGTGATTTAGTTGTACAAATATTGATAGTGGTAGATATTTTGATATAACATGCCAAGATGCATTCAGACTTTTTAAAAATGTTTTGGATAAACAGTCACTGCTGCCAGCTCCTTTTGTAACTGTGTAATCTCTGTGTGTACAGTGAATAAAGTAAAAGTATTATTACAGTAGGCTATTGTCTCCATTCATTTTAAAAAAGTGGATATTTACAAAATTACCGATACATGTTGTATTGCATGTTTGTTCATTTTTACGGATTGTAGAGTTTGATAGTCCACATTGTCCAGCAGGGTTCTAGTTACGGTCTGAGCTCTTAATCATGCATCTGTGTGGATCAGTAATTCATTTACCAACAACCATTATTTTTAATGACAAATGTACAATATATTAATAAGATAAACACAAACACGTTTTCCAAACAAACTATGCTGTGCACCGCATTAATGTCATTACGACATGATTAATAATTAATATGATACCATAAAGGGCGGATTTGCGGTCTCTCCTTGAGCAGTAGTCTTTGTTGGTTTGTTTCAGGCTTTTAAAACTTGAACTTTGTTGCAGTATCACACACATCTGGGGCAAGTAGTGGGTTGCTGTGTGTGAGAGAAGGTGATGACTACGTAATGAGCAATGAAGTCTCTGTCCAGGGTACTATTATTTATTTATTAAACCCTGCCTGTAACGTCAGTGATACTAGACTTCCACGAAGCTCAAATTGTAGTCCAGTTTCCACAGTTGTCTGTTTTTCCTATTAAATACAGCTGATAGCAGTAAAATGCCATAGTATATTACTCTTCAAAGGTAAATTATGAATGAGAAGTGTGTGTGTGTGTGTGTGTGTTTCTTTTAAGATGACTGGAAGTGAGAGGCTAAGTTACACTCTTAATCAACGACGATGTTTTTCTTTGAATGGATGTGGCTAGCTGTATGGACGGAGTTAACGTCATATTTTGACAGAATAAATACATAGTGCCTGTAAAAAAAGATACTGTTACAAGTAGAATGATTGAAGCGATATACAGTGGGCTTTATTGCTTCACTGGCACGTTAAGTGTTAAGCAGAATAGGCTCAAATCAATATGCTATATTTAAGGAATTAGCCTGCTAGTTTCCCGTTACAATGTTGACTACATACCTGCCTGACAGTGGAGGTGGCCTGACAGAGGAGGGGCGCCAACATTGCCAGGGTCGGCCCTGTAGGGTTCCCTTCAAGAGAGCAGTGTGTGTGCTTCATAACGGTTTGGTCCAAGGGTCCATCATAACAGGGGCCCATTGTTACTACATTATGCCACTGACACATGGTGAAAAGAAGTGCTGCAGCAATGGGCAGTACGACAAAAAATATGGTATTTTTTGAAAATGAAACCATCTAAACCCATAAATAAAATTATCAACCTGAAAATGAGCATAATATAACCACAAAAAAGACATTCAGACATATTTTATTTGGGCAGTCTAATTCAACAGTTGGACGCATACACACAAATATTTGCAAGTCAGGTAGAACAATCATGTAGTCTTGTGTGTGTGTGTGTGTGTGTGTGTGTGTGTGTGTCTATTTTTTTGTGCTAGTGATAAAAGCACATGACCATGGACACTATCCTTTGAAAAAAGAGTCAATCTATGCTGTCTACATTAAAAGACAATACAAGATATCTCTTCCTATAGGCCTTTGCCCACACAACAAGGACCTATTATCATGGGAACATGTCTAAAAATAGCTGTTGGGACCCCAACCAGTTAAAGAGCAGCACATTCGACAGGCAGACACAAAACAGGCATGTCAGTAACAAACCTTGGGCTTCAGGGATCCTCGGTCCCAGATCAATCTGAGGGACTTTTTGAACCTACACAAAACAATCTTGTACCCCCTCCCTATTGTGAGAACAACAGGAGGTCTGGTTATTACTGATTACAATTGGCACTCTTGCAGACCTGAATTCACACTGAATGCACCCTGTAGACTGACAAATGCTGGCTAAACTTCCTGTCAGAAGATGAATCAGCTTTATAGTCTTAAAAAAGACTTACAGAAAAGCCAGTGTTTTAGAGACTACATCTAAGTGTGGCTACATGAAATGACGAATGGCCAAACAGACACTGTGATAACAAAGATAGGATGGTGATGTGCATTACCTTCTTTCCCTTTTTGTTCTTCTCTTTGAGCTCTAAGCAGCTATGGCTGCTCATAATTTTTTTACTTGTTTGCCTCTACATCAAAATTTGGTCTTGTTAGATCAGTATTACAATTTAGGCTTCTTATTACAAGGAGATTATAAATGGGTTTCCTTAAAACCACCTTAAATTAAGTAAATGATCTTTAGTGAGATCAAAAGTCGTGAAGTTATTTTTTTTCCAAGACATTTCTTGGCCATGTGAAAAGTTGGCCATTAAACAGGCAGTTAGCAGACTGTTTTATTCAGCCAAATATCTGTGACCTCGGCAGTCCTGTGTGCAGCCATTGTTCCACATGCTTTTTAAGTCCTCTAATCTCAAGATCCTGACTAAATTATCTTGTTATCTCAAGATAAAAATTAATGGTTTTTCAAGGTCACAACTTCAGTTTAATTGCTGTTACCTTCATGAAAGGCATTTGCAGAAGACCTCATAGTGGAGCACTGTAGACAGATTAAAGTGGAAATGACAGAGAGTGCGACACAGAGATCACAACTGATCATCAAATTAGATTTTACATTAATCAACATTTGAGACTGAGATTGCAACCACAATTAGTTACCTATTAAGCTGGGATCTGAAGAGAAACATTTTGTTACATTAAGGTAACAAGATAATTAAATTGAGATCACAAGAATACAAAGTTTGATATCTCAGAATAATTAAAGGTCACTTTAATGTAAAGCGCTGTGGACCAATGTTTTGATGCATGCCACAAGCACAGGAATGATATTTTGTCATTTTTAATTGACTACAGAGGGAAGTAATAGACTTTTGGTGGTGATAATATGCCAATAATAAAAGAGAATAAGAATACCACAAGGCAAGGAAAACAATGCATATTTTGAAACATTTCAAATTAGCACCTTTGTTTGGTCTGAAGCATTGACACAATGTAGTTTCATTGTAAGATCCAAATTAAAGCTCCACAGGCTACCGTTGTGATGTCAAGATTACAGGAGTGAAATAGATATAAACATTGATGGCATTAGGCATCCTTAGATCCAGATAACAGAATATTATAAGATGTGCACCAGAGCCAAGCTCGGTTTTATAGTTTGTTGAATGAATGTTCTGTTTGTGAGTAACATTTATAGTATAATAGTGTACAGTCTACTTTTATCTAAAACAGCAATTCTCTAAAACTAAAATTAGTTTTCTGCATGCTATTGTAAGCGATGATCTGATCAATTTTCATCTATTCTGTAATTAGAGATTATGTGAATGGCCAAGGGCAAATAATCAGCAGACAGAGCAAAGAGTGGGAGTAGTGGTGAAAGCGGCATTGGTTTGTCAGACAACTAACAGTCCACCAAGATCAGTTTCCTTTGAGCCCATTGGCTGCTGAATACTTTTAGTACTTAAAAAAACACCTTCTTTAAATGTTGTGCTCACTTCTCAGAGATTTGGCATGTGCCATAAATATCTCTGGCGCTGTAATCCTATTGTTCCTACTGTAGACTAATGTTGTAGTCAAGACCGGCCAAACCAAGACCAAGTCAAGAGCAAGACCAGAGTTTATCGAGAATGAGACAAGACCAAGACTTTTAGGGGCTGAGACCAAGTTGACACCAAGACCGAGGGAGGGCAAGACAGAGTCAAGACCAAGACCAGTTCACCACATTACATGACACAATAAAATGTGGAATGAGATCATAGGTACTTCTCAATTTGATCTGAAAGATCCATTTACAAACATCCCACATACAAACACTAAGAGCTGAAATCAACTTAACCATCTTTATTCAACACTCCTTTTCCATGCATGACATGTCATTAACGTGAACAACACATTTTTAACTAGGATTATTGGTTCAAATCAGAGTTAGGATGTTAACAAATAAATCAGACAATGCAAAAGCAATTTATTGATATTTCCAAAGTTATGGTTTTGACTGGTCTTGAAATAAAAACCAGAGTCCGCAGATTCCGAAACTGAGTACAAATGTGGTCGAGTCTGAGACGAGACCAAGACCATCAAATGTGGTCTCAAGACCAAGACCGGCCTCTAGAACTACAACACTACTGTAGACTATTACCGTAGTTAAAAATCCATATGTTTATGTTTATTAGTCGTATTCAACTTAGAATAACTTCCTAAACAGTTGTGATACAGAACCAGCTGGCAGACTTGCTGCCCTGTCGCAGTCTGTCAGCCTCCAACACCCTCAGTCGATCTAAACCCCTCTGACTTGAGCCATCTGTGTGGGCCAGCTACTGGGACCATCACTGTTTACCTCGGGGCTCTGCTCTTTGTTCCTCTCACATCAAGACTGTGATGTCACTTGACCTTTATTACTCTGTTTCAGTCCTTGAATTAGTTAGTGCTCTTGTGGAATTTCCCCTCAGGCTTATGTTGCTGTAACTATGACAACATAAATCCGAGGTCATTGAACTGTCCCGAGGTACGAATCTAGTCATCTAGGAATAAATGACTGTGACAAGGCAGAAGGCGGTCTGTCACAACTATAGTTATAAGTGATGTGATATGTTTGATGTAGAAGTGCTGTGAAAATACGGGGAATTGTGGGGATTTGCTATAACTGAGACCAAATGTTCCCTAATGTGAACTTAAAATTAGATCTTTTAAAGTGGCATGGTATAGGTTGTTTTGTGAGAATGTTTTATCATTCATCTCTCTTCATCACATTTTTACCCAAAAGAAAATGTGGCAGTAGAAAATTATTGCTAAGAAGCTGAAATTGTTCATATTATTTACAGAGAACACTTGTCGTTGTGTGCTCAGTTTAGAACTAGTACCTTACTGCTGGTAATTTGGGAAGGCAGATATGAAGATATTCCCCAATAGCAATGCTTACGTCTTTTGAGGATAAATTTAATTTTATATCTAATTTCCCCAGTAAAGCAACCTAAGGAGTCTGCTGTTTGAAAAAAATCTCACCGTTGGAGTTAGGGCTGACCCCGAATAGTCGAAGATTTCATGCTTCAATGGGAGTAGCCCGATTCGACTGTCATCTCACAGTCGAAGCTTCGCGGAACTATATACTGTTGATGAACCACACAAAGAATATTTTATCATTTTTAAACAGCCGGCTACTTGAAATAGACCGACGAGGAACCTCGACGTGCATGCAGTTGTCGGCAGCACGGAATGCACGCAAAACTCTGACTGGTGAATGGCAGGAGAGAGAGAGAGAGAGACAGAGACAGAGAGAGAGAGACAGAGAAAATGTTCAACAATAAGTATCAGTTTAGCTGGAAATATACAAAGTAAGTTGAATGAATGGAGACTGCAGCTCTGCAGCTTCTCAAGATTAAAGCAGAGCTACCGTGTGTTATCCTGTCCCCCCTCCCCCCACTTTCCCTTCCACTTCAGCTCGCAATCGGCGTGCACATGACATGTCACAAAAACACATGATTCGACTATCAGTCGACTATAGGCAGCACTTGACGAATCTGAGTCGGGGACAGCCCTAGTTGGATTGGTTTCTTACAACAGGGCATTTTTGTTGTGTTTGATTTCCTTTAAATCTGTACATCATGATTTGTTATGTTGCAGTTTGTTGTCTCTGGTATCTTCTATTTGTACTTGTTATATGCAATCCATGTTATGTTTTTTCTTAAGCTGCTACCCACCAAAACTTATAAACCCTATTCCTGTTGTAAAACAAATTTTAGGACAAAACCAGGGACAGATGAACCAATACCAAATTGCTGGAACCAGACTACAGAATTGACAAGATTAATTGTAAAAAAAAAAAAAAAAAAAAAAAAAAGGAAAAGAAAAAAGAGAGAAACAAATGAAGGAATAGACAACTACGACAAGAAAGAAGAGGACAATGTGGAAAGCCCATGAAAACAACTGGGTAAATGAAACAGTGCAGTAAGATCTTATCAATATACTCCATTGACTGTTCAAACTATTACACTTAAAGGCAAAACTTTTACCAAACACAGGGTTCTTGATGTATGTTGCACATTAGCAGGCTTTTAGAAATCACTATGGGAAAGTTATGCATCTGTTGATCAGAGATGGCGGCACTTCCAGTAGGCTTGGACAGTGGACGTAGCGTATAGCTCTAGTATTTGGGATAAAGTGGGCAGAGTGTGTCTAAATTGCTGTCTAAACTATGTATTTGGATCAGAACAATACTTGCTCCTCATGCATGCCAGGAAATGACATCTGGTGTAGCTGTATTGTTGCCCGGGTGGAAACTAGAGCAGAGTAGACTTTGAGTATACTTATACACGCTGTACAGTGCCAGAAACAGGTTATGATAATGAAAAGGAAATAAAGTTTGTCATAAATCGAGAGAAATACAAGAAAATTGTAACCCTGGGTGGGGAAACGTCAATGAAAAATGTGAGTCTCCCAGAAAAATCATGCAGATTGGCAAGTATGTTCAGAAACCAGAAGCCAAATAATGCCAGTTAATTTATAAAATATCACTAGTGCAGCTGATGGACAAATATTGCTTAAAATGTCTATTAGTATTGAACAAATACATGAGAGTTTGTTGGGAGTTTGGGGTGAAGCATACATGACAATTGACCCATGCTGTAACTCTGTAGAAAATTTTGGTTTTCCACCGAGAGAGCAGCTTAAAGGGATTGTTGAGACCGTGGAGGTCTTGGCTTATAAAGCAATGCCATTTGCAATAGATCACTTTGCCCTTGAATGTGTGGGTGGGTGTATATGTCGGTGCATGTTGGAGGGCGTGTTTGTTTGTGTGCGTGAGTGCTTCTCTGTGAGTGTCCTTGATTTTTAGAACATTCTCATTCTCCCATCATTATCAGCAGCAGCTCCCAGCAGAATAATGTAAGTCGGTCACCAGGGAGGGTGAGACAAATGTGCAGCGTATCACAGAGTCATGTAGTCTGCTGTGCCATCACATTGTGATATTTTTTGGTGGGGTGAGGAGGCGGGAGGAAGTGTACTATCATCTGTTCCAATCCAGCAGCCATTACCCGCTTTTTTACTTTTCCTGCGTCATGTTTTCTATTCTGTTTCTATTATTTTCACTCCACTCACACAATTATCCTCCTGTCCTCGCATCCTGTCTCTTCTCCTCTCATTAGCTGAGGAGGCAGCCCTAGTGTAGGGTAACAAGTTGACCATTTTGCGTGTATGTGCTCGTACATGTGTGTTTGTGCCTGTGTGTGTTTACATGTGTGTGTGTGTTATTCCCTCGAGCTTCAGCCTGTTGGCCAGTTGCAGAGCTGTGCCTTTAAAAGCAGCTCATTAGTGTGTCCACTTGGACTCCAGACAGCTCTTTCTTCTTCTACAGCTGGTTCTGGGCACATTAGGCCAATGATGCCCTCTCCCTCTAATGGAGCAGAACGAGAGGGCCAGCACTGAGCTGCTCTTGTTTGCTCTCCTATTAATTATTCTTCCCAAGCCAACTTAAACTCCTACAGTCCCATATGCATGCCGAAGCTTTGTAAGACGTTCTTTAACATTCACATCAGTGGCAACACACACGCCTCTGATCATCAGAATACGCTGACTGCTGGACTTTTTTTAGTCTTGTCTTTTTTTTTAAGTAGTGCTCTGTGTTGGCAAAATGTGGAGCTTTCTTCTTCAGTCTGCCTTGTGAGGGCCCACGAGGTGTACAAAATGGCAGCTGAATGTGAAAGGTTTGAAGGTGCTTGAAGGTGGTAATTTGATTTCTTGCTGACAGGAAATTGCAGGGCCAGTTGTTTACAAAGGTTTTCTAAATTCCATGTGTCTGCAGAGCTTTTGCATGGGAGGAACTGTGGTAAACATTGCTGTCAATGCTGTCTTTACACTGTGTTTTTGATCGATTTAGCCGTTGAATTAAGCTGTCTTCATAGCAGATCTGAGATAATGACAAGTGTGACTTTTTAGAAATGTTGTAATTGCGATACCAATTTTGGACACAGGTGACATTTTGCATCTCAATTTCTCTAGTTAAAGATAAGACCACTGGTTTACTAATACAGAACCATCCTTCAGAATTAACAGCATTTTAACAGTTCGTCTTTTTTCCAAATTAGTTGGGAGATTTATAGCTTTGTTACAGGAACCCAACACGAAAATTGCAATTCCAATCTGATTTGAAACAAACTCGTGTACTATTACTGCTCAGCACAAGTGTAGCTTTTGATACTGTTGATATTGCTATTTTCTTATCCATAGCCCAAATATTTTTTGTTGTTTTTTTAAATTCTCAACTTTATAACTTATGTTTTTCTTTGATACACCTTACCTATGATTTTGAGAAATATATTATTCACTCCTCTGCCCAGCTACAGTACAGGCCAGGGTTGTTTTGTTCATCGTCTGTAATGTGAAAACATCAGATTTCCACGCAAGTCAAAGATATAAAAAGTGTGCATCCTGGTCATAGTTCAATTATAATATTCTAGGGCAATACAAAGGATCTCCTGCCTGCTGCTAACAGCTATGTCAGCGGAAGAGTCCATCAAAGTAGATTGTACTAGTGTCTGGCTCAGTTTATTCAGGAAGTGGAACTGAGAGCGTCGGAGGAGCAAATAGAAACAATTTGCGCTGCCCTGCACTGCCCTCCGTTTTCATCATCCTTCTATGTTTCCATCACAGTTAGTTTTATGGTTAGATTATTTTAGAGACTCAGTTTGTAAAAGTGGAAACCTAGCCATGCTGTTGCATTGCATTGCTCTGTGTCTACGTACAATGTCGCAGCTAAACAAAAGGTGATTAAAATGATTCTTGTTTAATGGGCAGACCTACAGTTGACATGTAGAAAAGTCCACTCCTGTACAATAACATAACTTCTAAATTATTTAAAGGGACATTTTGCCATGCTTTATGTGGATGTCTAGTTAATGTTGATGTATTCAACAGAATAAATTCCTCAGTGCATGCTATGTTGAGCAAGAAAGCTGAGTTCTCCTGATTTCAGGCCTGTGCCGACAGTGCCTATATGTACCAGGATGCATTGCACACCCACCCAGCAGGCTTCCGTATAACAACAAAAAGCAACTGCACTGTAGTATAAGTTTCACAAAAAACCTGCAAACTTACTACTCATGTTTTTTTGTTGGCTTCAAATTGTTCTGCCTGCTATTGTTGCCACATAGCATTAGGTGACAAAAATTGACACTCAATGGTCATGTGCAATCTGAACTTTTCCAGTTTATCTTCAGGATCCTGAACATAGTCTTCTGCACAGCTCAAGTCCAAGTGAGGAGTAAAATGTTATGCATAGTAACACACACATGGGCTCTCTCAGGTTGGCATTGGTGGCATCAACAAAAACTGCCCACGCTGAAATTTATTGTGGCAGAATGATTCAGTTTCTGTTGCCATTGGATAGCAATTTGAGCAAAGGCACCACTAGTCACTTTTTTTTGCCAGAGGCAGTACATTCAAATGTAAATGATAAATGCACCTAAATTCCTTGCTGACACTTGCTAGACACAGATTTTGAGGCTGCCAACCAATATGTTGCGAAAATTCCGTCTGCTGTGTATTACCAATGGCATATGTGAAAACTTTAGTGCATGCATTTGCATTGCTGAAACATGATTTTAATGTTTATTGTTTTACCTAATAACACTATTGAATATTCTGCTCACAAAATATTCTACTGACCATTCATCTCCCCGACTGGCTCCCAGTTTCTGCCAGTTGTGACCTGAAGGTGCTTCTCCCTAATGAAACATTACATGAACCTGTTTCCTATTCATCACTATTCACACTCCTCTGCAAGAGTCTGACTATTTACACGACCCAGCAATTAAAAATAAAGCAGCTGGAAGCAGAGATTTGGAAGCACTTTTGTTTCCTTTGGAGACGGTTCCTTGTTGAGATAAAAAGTGATAACAGTTTGTTCAGTTTTTGAAGACAGTAGTTTGTGTTGAGTTCTCCCACTTTATGTTTTTTTCATAATTTTGCGTGTCTGTTTGTTTTTAGTGGAAGCGACTGCTCTGTGTTTGGGTGCTTCTACAACTTCTTTATTTTCAGATTGCATGTGTAGCTGAGTAGCACCATCATCCTTTTGATGCAGTAGTTGTTTTGGTGTTTTTTACATTGTTCCCATGATGACCTTGAAAATAATGTTGCTATGCGGCTGGCGTTCATATTCATGTGGTATAGAGAGGTCAACTAGTATTAAAGTGGCAATTACATTAACACTGATACTACAGTAAAGAGCAATCCTTAGTATGAAAATTTCATGTCTATGCAAATGACACTTTAGCATATGTGCAAGAAAGCTTAAGCCCATCTGCACAGAATAATAAAAGATAAAATAAATGATGATATGATAAGTGGCGAGACAAAGATGAGCTGGTAAACAGGCTGGTAATGGGACTTGCAATAATGTTTGCAGACAGATTACAAAAATAAGGGTCCGGATTATCTATCTCAGCTGATTTGTAGTGGCAAAGACTGTGCAACTTGTTCAACACATCAGCTGACTGAATGGGAAAGAAGGCCAGCTTGTGCACAAGGTTGCTGGAGCTGTGGAGCAGTTGTCCAAAGGGGGAGTAGTCAGATGGAAGGCGTAGCCAGCCTCAGCAAAATGTTTATTATGATTCTCTATTTTCATGGTTTTATCAGTATTGATAGTGTTACCAAACTTCAGAGCAGTAGGGAGGTGGTCTTATTCTCTATTGATTTTAAGGTGTCCCAGAACTTCTTGGATTTATTGCTACAGGATGCAAATTTTGGATTAAAATAGCAGGCCTTTGTCTCCCTAACTCTCTGAGTATATCGGTTACTGACTTCCTTCAAAAGTTGCCAGCCACTGAACTTTGCACCACGAGATGTTTTGTGCTGGTTGAGGGCAGTCCAGTCTTGCTTTCCTTTGCCTTGAGTTGCATATCTGACATCTCAGATGAGAATATTAGTGCTGGACAAGTTAATGGGTCATTACCGCGTTAACACGTTAATTAATTAATTAATACAATTATTTTATCTCATGTTAACACAGTTTTTATTATTATTATTTTGAAAGTCTTTTGCTCACTGGCTCTGAATACACATACAGTCAAACCATGGGTCACAGGAGGGGCAGGCTGTTGATCAGCCAGCAAATCACCTACCCAAACAAGCAGTGAAGGGAGGCTTGGGCAGACTTGGATGCAGCATGTGGGAGAAGACTGCGCTCCACGACTAAACAGCAGGCGCTCTATGGATAGTAACCACCGCAACTGCTTCTGTGCACTATACAGCTGTAGCCTATTTAACTTAAATTGTTAAATGAAGGCTACATAACTTTACTTGATAGGCCTTCATCTAGTTTTGTGGGGGTGCTCTGCAATGCGAATAACGGTAATCACGGTAATCGATTCTGGAAACTGACAAACAGCGAGGATCAGTCTCTCTTCCAATGATTTGTGCTGCGCGTCGCATAATGCTGATGAAACAGCAACAAAAGTCAACAAATTTATTTAATGTTTTTCCAGCACCCCTAAATCAAAGAATAGAAAACAGAAACATTTTATTTAATATACACAAAATATGTTTTATACTTTCTGTGAATATGATCCAATTATTCTTATTTCCATACACCTTGTTTTGAAAACCGGACATTGTCTCATGTGTATCCTTGCGCTAAATTCATCAAGTCTCACCCAATTGGATAAATAATGTTGTATGCGGTTCTCGTCTCGTGTAACATGAAGACTTCACAGCCTCTCTTCAGGTAGGACTCTCTTACTGCAACACTTGTCTTTGTAAAGAGAGAAAATGACAGGATAAAATCGCTTACCAGCCTGTCAGCTCGCACCAGTCCATTTCAGTTACCATGAAGGCTTGAGTACGTTTGCACTCCAAATTTAGGTGCAGCTAGCTTATTCGCCTTCTCACAAACACTGGAGCACATCACGACAGTTTCCCAGGAACGCGGCCGCTTGTCGTAACGCCTTCTGCTTGACCACTTCAACTCAAAATGTTTCAGCTGATACCTGTTCAGAAAAAAAACAAGAAAACACATTTATATATGTTAACCTGTGGCTCAGAAGGTGCCTGTTATGATCGTGGCTCTGGACTCTGATGGTGACTTGTTTTAACAAGCTAGATAAAAGGTAATGCCCTGGCAGAGGCAAATAGCCTTGATTGTATATTTGATTTGATTAAAATAACGTTTAAGTTGAGATTTACAAGAAATATTTTATTGCTACTGTGTAAGGGAATATTGCTGGTAAAAAGCACCTTATTTGTTTAAAGTGTTTGCAAACCATATGTTATTGCACTTTTGTGTATATAGCGGTACATTAAAATTAAAAGTGCACAATACACTACTTTAGAATTCATTATTCAATTTTGCGCATAACAATGAGATTAATAGCAATTAATTGCAGAAAATCATGCGATTAAAATTTTTAATCGTTGCCCAGCACTACAGAATATGTAACGCTTATGCATAATTTAAGTGTACATGGCAACAATGAGTATGTTGTTGAATGCACACAGACCTTCAGGCAAGTTACTGACTGAAACCAATCTACTGAGAGTTTATCTGACACAAATAGGAAAAAGAGCTCATTGCTTTAAATGAAGCTGGTAGCCTTGGAACCTGACAAATCTGTAAGCTCAAGCTTTAAGTGCTCTGGCAGATACGTCTGGCCCCCCTCCCATTCGGACACATTTCCACCTGGCCTTGATCTGGTTGGGCCAATCACAACAGTTTATCTAAAAGGGACAGGTTTTATGCGATCACTGTACAGACGAGCACAATCTTATTGGCTGTTGAGACATTTTCATAAACAACCAAGATGGCTGCCGCTGATATGAAACTGTTTCTGTTGAATCCATTTAGGGCTGTCATGATAACTGCAAAATTGAAATACCGCGCTATTGGTCAAGCCTACCGCGGAGGACGGCAATCAACGCAACAACTGCAGTGTTCATACTTTACACTTCAGGCGTGTTAAATTAATAAATGAGTGCTTCTAAAGTTTCATAACCGTAACGAGCTCTGTAACGGTTCAAGGATTGTTCGCCATGGGCTGTACGAGACCCGACTTCAAACTTGGAAGCTGTAAGTGTTGCCATGTATTGTGTTGTTTTACTGTTTATTTTAAAGGTTAGCTAACTTGGCGTTAGCAAATTTGCGGGGATAATGTGGCTAGAGGGCTTGGCAATGTTGGACTAACGCTGTAATCCTGAGGGACAGTCGAGAGAAACTGAACAGTAAGCCTCATTTGAAGCTCACTAACTAACGAGCGTAGTGTGTAGGATGCCTGCAGCTGTTTTTCATATTGCTTTCTGTTGAAATTTAGTTATAATGTTACCACAGCGCAGTGGTTAGTTGCGGACAGCCATTCGACGCCGCACTGTGGCACGCGTGTGTGTTGCTTTCTATGTAAATTGACTTGATATATGTGCCCTGAAGGTAATGATATAGCTACGTGTGAAAAAGACACGGTCAAACTACAAAAAGGAGTTTGCTTGGCAATGTTGTTGACTAGCACCCAGCAGCTAGCTTGCTCCGACCATAAAGCTGCTGTTAGCGGCTCGCAGTGAGGTGACAGACACTCTTACTCTGCTATATGGCACCAAATTACTTCATTGATGAAAGATACGATAATACCACGTTGTTGAGTCCTTACATATTGCCGCGTTGGAAATTACTTTACCGCGACAGCCTTAAATCCACTATCACATCAGTATTAAACAAACTGGACTGAAGAACAAATATCTGCACCTAAAGCTTTCATATAAGAAAGATGGTTTGGCGTCCTTCCAACCTTTCAGGATTTGGTAAATTAAATTGACCAAATCCAACTATGCTACATCACACATTTTGTTGCGCTCTGTTCGTCCAGAGGCATTTTGGCCTGCGCCTGTTGATAACACCCTTTGGAAGTCAAAAATTAACTCAGAGGGGATGCCAGGCTAGGAGGCTGCTGGGGAAAAGGAGCAAACCAAAAATGTATCTTTTCCCCTTCTGATTAATTAGGACTGTTGTGAGATTGGAAGAACATACGCAGACCAAACTGCACTGTTTCTTAACAATAATGAGGCATTTTTTACGACTCTTCTTTTCCAACAAGATTTCTGTGGTAATTTCTCCTTGTTCTTATTGATATTTCTTATAGTGGGCGGCTGTGGTTAAGCCCTGAAAAATATGTCAAATGTGAAAATGCTTTTCCCTAGGCTAATTGTAATATGCATGTTTTTATTTTATATAAATCACTGAAGTGGAATGCATGACATTATAAACAATGCCTGTTTATATGTTCACCCTGACTCATTAGAATGGGTAATTATTGTTTTAGGGTAGTTGAAAACAAATTATAATGACCTGCTCGTGATGGAAGAGAGCTGGCTGTATTGTGTATATTCTTTAATCAGACAACAGACTTACACACAGTGTTATTCTTGGAGAAAGAGAAGGAGACAGAGATTCATTTTTTATGGAGCTATTTGATTTGCACATTTGGCTTTCAAGGATTCTCAGTGGCATGTGAAAACCCAGAGTATATTTCAGCGACTGAAAGCTCAGCATGAATAAGTCAACAGTGTCAAAGTGTTTATTTATTCATTTATGAATTCCTCCTCACTGGCGTTCCTCAGCAGCATCCCTCCATGACACTGCAACATATGCTTTTGTCTAAGTGCGTGCAAATTATAAAGCAAGTGTGCATTGTTTTAAAAGGTGTGTTTTTCTATTCTATATTATGTAACCTTTCTTTTATTTATTTGTCTACTTCTAAGCAGACATCACTTATTCCAATTCTCCTCTTCTTATGTTAGATTAACATTTGCTAGAAAAAAAACCATTACTTTTATGTAATAATTACTCACTGCTGTAACATCGAAGCCAATGTTCTTTAAACAATCCAAATAGTGTGTGCTAAATAACTCACAGTTGGTTGACGTTGCTTTTTGGCCAGTGTTTCACTCTTTAATAGCTGTTAATCCAATTCTTCTTTTTTAGTGATTCAAAGTCACTGTCGCCAGAGCAGTTTGGATCTCAGGAGGCAAAGAAATGCTTTTAATATAGCAATGTATTTGATTCAGACCAATAATTATAATCAAGCAAATACCTATGTCATACATATACTCATCCCTGGCAGCCAGTTGCCAGCTGACAGCTCATTTATGCGAATAAAGCAGAGAAAAAACTCAATTAGTGAGCTGAGTCAGTGGCTCATCTGTACAAACAGTCGTCTGCCTATCATCCCTGTTGGCTTCTGTCAAGTTAGAGAAACATTTTATGGCTGCCAAGAAACATTTTAATGCCAACAATGCAAAAGGGTCCATTTTAGAGTTCAGTTTAGAGTCATTTACTTTACATTGCAGTATTTTCCTTCATCAGTTTTGTCCAAAAGAACCTGTCTAATGGCTTTGAGTACTTTAACAGGATACCTTGGACTCCTTAGTTTGAATTAAAAACACAAGTCTTTTGTCAAATTGAGTATCCGTATTGTTTTGCTAGCTGTCAGTTCTGTGAGTGCTGAAGACAATCCCGTGCATGGCTCTGTAAATGGGAAAAACAAACAAAGTGGCTAGGACTGAGCCACACAACACTTTTCCAGCCGTTCCAGGCATGATTTATGACAGGTAACGTTAAATTACTTGTCCATGGACATTCAGCTTACTGTCTAGTTTGCAAACATATACTGTTACATGTTATGTTAACTATAGTTGCAGGAAAGTTGGAAGTATCGCTGTCTGGAGCTGGTGTTCTAGCTCTGGGACAGTCTTGTCCTCTCTGCATATTAGCTTTGCAGCAGCAACTGTAGTGACTGTTTGCTAAGCCACAACTTAGCTAATGTTTCAGAATCACATACCACACCTTTAATTGTTTCAGTAATTTTTAAGGAAAAATGCCACCCCCTCTCTGGTTGCAGCTCACTCAGTGTGAGGATATGTTGCTTTTCTTGGTTATATACGAGCGACCCTATGATTTCCTCGATGCGTTAAACGCCAATGGAATCGCGGAATTTAATAATAAGCTGTTAAACATGGCATCTGCTACATTTTCATTTACATTTACTCATTTAGCAGACGCTTTTATCCAAAGCAACTTACATTTGAGGAAAAACATACAAGCATCAACAAAGGATCAATACAGCACGAGATCTACAACTGACAATACATACTAGTAAGAGCAGCAATAAATAAGAGCTAATAGCACGTATGGGATCAATGGGGGAAATACCTAGGGAAAGAAGAGTTGTACAAAAGAATTGTAAGGGGATAGAAGAAGGGCACAGGAAGTGCATATTAGAGGTTAGGGGTTAGAGGTGTTATATGATAAGATATATAAGACATGTGCTAAGGTAAGGTGTGCTAAGATGTGGTTGCAATTTATAAAAATCTGGGTTTTCCCTAGCATTATAAGCAACTTTTTCACAGCACTTAAGCGAAATAAACAGAAAAACTGTGTGTTTTGTTTTCATTTACGTTTAATTTACCAGCTTCCTGCTTCTCTCCTCTGCTCTCTGTCGGTGTTTCACCGAGGGCAGACACACACCGTCATATCAAAGTGAGCTAGCTAGCTAGAGCTCACCACTTCAACAAACTGAAATGTCGTGGCTGTTTGTGCGGAATCAGATATTCAGTAATAAAAAGCCACGTCAAATAGCAGCATATTGACGCTGTCAGTAATCAAGTAAGAACTTATAAGGGACAATTCACAGTACAAGTATTGCAACTGCAATGAACTGTCCCCATAAATAATTTCACCTACATTTGAAAATTCTATATGCACATTTGGTTTGATACATCAAATTCAGTGGTATTCATTACACATTTAATATTTTCTTACTGAGTTGTTGAAATTGTATTAATCCACCACATGGTTACATACTCTTTCTGATGACAAAATGTGCTTAAATTGTAAAACAGAATTCAGAAAAATAATTAAAATGGATTTCATACTGCCCTATATGTGATAATAAACTGACCATATTTAGTGTTTGGACTGTTTGTCAAATAAAGGAAGCAGTCTGAATACATCACCTTGTGCTGTGAGGAATTATAACGGGAATGTTTGACTGCTTTTTGTGCACTAAATGATTAATCAAGATAATAATTGTATACAAGTTGGTTGCAGCCCTAGAAATAAAGCTTGTGTCCGATCTAAAAGGGCGATGTTGGTGATGATGTCAGCACAGTTCCGTGCAAACTCTGTTGAGTGTGAATGTAATCTGATCAACACCGACTCAAACCTTAGAGTGTAATTTTTTAAATAGTATTGAAGAAAATACTGATGCCTATATGCTTCCTAGATAATTCCTTTATTGTGGTAGAAAATCATAAACTCAAAACAAACTACAAAATTATTTTTCTTAGAGATACAGCAGTGTGCACAGACAGGGAACTAAGGCTTCATCACTGTGGCGATACAGTGTAGCTGCTAATTACAAGAGGAACAGAGCAAACAAGCAGCAGGTGCAAAAACTCACTAATATTCAATACAGGAGTTTTATACAGATTTTTCCAGTGTTGGAGTGTTTCTCTGCTCTCCAGTGTTTGCCTGTTTGTGTTGTGTGTGTGTTTGTGTTACAGACAGAGGAGGCTTTGTAAGTGCTGTTTTCTTCCTGTCAACATAGCTGTGTACGCTGCTGTGCCGATAATTGGATCAGACTTTGCTTATTAGCAGTGTATTGCAAATAGGTGACATATTTCCAACAAAATTTAGCTGGTTATATAAAAACACAAGCCTATGTTTTGTTTACCATCACACGCAGCGGCCGGGATCCAAAAAGCCGACATATTTCATGAGGTGTAGATGTACTTAAATGCATTTGTGAGACATAGAATTGGCAAGAAAAAAAACACTGAGAAGCCTCAACACCTCAGAGACCAAGATCTATCACATTATCTCTGTTCTGTTCTCCCTGCAGGCAGTACCCAATAGCTTTGCTTTCAGCATCTTGGCAGCTTAATCAAAGACAAAAAGTCCATAGTGGGTTTAGAAATGTGCAGGCGTGAACAGACAGTGTGGACTTCTCCTTACCTGTTGTCTTTGACTTGAAGAAACGAAAATAACACAGAATGTGTGACTCATAGAAAAAATATCTATTTCAATATTTACTCAACCATCAAGACTGTCCATATTGCAAAAAACAACAACAGCATAGATCATTTAAAACCACCTATGTTTACCTGACAAGGATCTCATGTGGCTGTGTGAATAATGACTGTTGTCTGCAACTTACAGGGTAGGCGAGTGTTGGATTGAACCAACAAAGCACTTTTTTGACACTGGAGATTGTTCATTTCCTGTCTCCTACCACGTGTCAATGTCAATTGATTTGGCATGACCGTCCAGCTGTATGAACTTTAAACTGACTTTGAACTAGCTTCAACTCAATGCAAGTTCAGGTCAGCCTGTTTTCTGAAACGTATGATTGATACGACAGATCCTGATGCAGCTCATCTCAATATCAGTGTAGTTACTAGATGACGGTTTAAACATTTGTCTCACTCATTAAACATGTGGCATTTTCTATGTGATGTTGGACTACAGCTTGTTTTCATGAAAATGTAATAAATTGGGTGCTCTTTATTTCAGGCGTGGCGCCTCCACTATAAAATGCTACAGGAAACATTGGTTAGTGAATGAGTTGCTCAGATCAGAAAGCTGTTTTATAAATCGTTTTTTGAAATGGTCATTTGTAACGGCATTGACAACTGAGGTCATCCTGCAGATACGGGCGTCACCACCCTGTGCAGTATAATCACTGTTTACCTTGAGGTTATTTCTATCTGCACATCTTCAATTGATGAATACATGTCTTCCCAAACAGTGCTAAACCCCTAAATAACAGTCATGGGCTTGGTCTCAGATGTTTTTCTTTTTCTTTAAGGCAGTGTGAAACCTATGATGCATCTACAGCCTCTTGCAATAGTGCCTTCTTTATTTGTATTTACCATTTACAGTGTTTAGATCTTACAGAATGGATGGAAAGATACAGGCTTTTACTCATTGTTTAAGGTTGGGTCCTTTTTATTTTAAAAGAAGCCAGATGCTTCCATGGCAGTGATTACAGATGTTTGTCTAAATTAACCCACAGCTTCGCTTTAGGAAACATAGGAATAGTGCGTAGCACCATGCAAATTAAATCTAATGCGCTCGCTAATTACAGAATTTATTTTCCATTCTTCCACACTCACCTTCAACTTAATCACAGGATTCTTTTTATTCTCCACTTGGGATAGAGAGAGAGTTTCTGGGAAATTCAATTATCTAAGTGGAAGACTTCGTTCTTTAACTACAGTTTCCTAATTCAATTTATTTCTCCTCCTCTCTGCACTGAGGTATCTTTCTATTTCCCCACTCTACACTCTGTCGTCAATAGTTACATCTGATATTATACTACATAAAGAATCCTTATACTATTTCATATTCATAATATCATATTTCTCATAGTGTTTGTCTTGCAAATGGGACTTTAAAAGATGCTGTCTTTTGGGATGGAGTAGGATTCTGATTTCGGCTGGTTAAAAGAGACTTTTGTCCAGGCTCATGTTGGACGAGGGAGAGAGGAAGCTCTAGAGAAAACCATCCAGCACCAAACAGACAGAGATTAAAAGAGCCTTCACTGCCACAGGCCTTTAATCATGAAACTCATAAACAGCAGGAAACAGCAGAGTCCCATGTCTCCACCATTCTGTTAGGGTCCAAAGCACATACTCGTCCACACACACACACAGACACAGACACACACACACACAAACGCGTGTGCACAGTGAAACCAGAAAACCAAACCTGACATCACCTGTCATAGAGAATCCCTGAGGTTTCTCTTTTTCATTACAAGATCCTGTTTGTCTTTGCTGAGGTTGTAAGAGCTAAAATCACACAGAAAACAGTCTGGAGAGAAAAACATTCACTGCAACTGGGAGGGGTGGGGTGGGGTCTGACGCAACGTCTACTTGGGCACGTGGAGAAAGCAGTATTTTAGCATGATAGCCGTAGCAGGAACTTCCGTCTTCTGTCACTGCAGGATGTGTCTAGGTACGGTAATGAATGTAGGCGTAAAATATAAAGAAATAGCTAAGCTTAAAGTATTCTTCAGGTTTTATTTACAAGTGTACAGAATGAGTAAAACGGGAGCTCATTATTGCCCATGTTTCTTGCCCCCGTCAGACTTTTTACCGATGTAAAGCCATTCCCAGATCTCACCAATTAACTACATCAATACAACATCATTATTTCCCACAGGAAGGCTGGCAAGACTATGACAATAGTTGCGAGTTGCATTAACTCGTTTAATAACGTTTTCACAACTAATTTTGTTTAGTTAAGTGCAATGATACACAATATGTCATCAATCATACTGTCAATAAGATTCCACTGAAAGACAATACACAACAATGTTGAATTATTCAGCTCAACCCTACTTGAATTTCAGGAATACATAAAGAACAGAGACATAGAGCAGTAATTTATGACTGTTTTCAGTATAATTTACTAATCTGCTGATTATTTTCCTGATTCATCATTTAATCTCAGAAATCTCAATGTAAGAAAAAAGTCAAAAATGCCCACCACACTTTCCTAAAGCTTACAGTAATGCAGTGGAGTAGATTGTTCTTTTATCTGACCAAAGATATTTAATTTATTATCATATGACAAAGAAAAGCAGGAAATCTACTCATCTGAGAAGCTAATATTAGACTATGTCCGGTATTTTGCTTGAACAATTACTCAAACAGTTAATTGATTATTAAAGGTCAGTCAATCAGTCGATTAATCAACTATTTACGACAGCTCTACACAGAAATGTTTAGAAATTACCAGGACTTCATGAGATACTTGGTATGCAAGACACACCTTTAGGTCTTAATACATATTTCTTTCTTCCTGGATGAGATATGTTTTTGTGACACAACAAAAGCTTCATCATTGGCAAATAAAAGCTGCCGAGCCGCATAATGACATAATAAAGTTTCCTCCCAACACAAACACTAGCTGCTTTGACCTTTGATGTTTTTGACCTTCCTCTTAACTCAGATAATGGCTTTTGACTGAATAGCTCTGAGAATGCGTAGGGAGGTGTTTGTGTGCGCGTGAATTGGGGAGTGGGATGTAAAAAAATAAGTTACAGAGTTTGACACCCACTCCATCAGCTCTGCGAATTGTGGAAATGCATCGATCGTTGCGACAACATTATTGTGTCTTGCTGGGCCCAGCTGGGGAGGAAGATAACAGAGATAACATAGCTCGTTTCTCATGAGAGCATGCTTCTGTCTGTTTCCCTTCCCCTGCCCTAGGCTGTGCTTCTGAACAGCCGTGTGTGTGTGTGTGTGTGTGTGTGTGTGTGTGTGTGTGTGTGGACGTGCTCTGTTTATATTGGTTGAAGGTACTGTAATAGGCAGTGTCTCAGAGGCAATGCTAAAGATAACACAGTGGCGTCGGGTGTGTGCGCCAGAGATTTCCACTTTTAAAGTTAAATGTTTTCTACTGCAAACAAGCTGATAGCAGAGTGAGTCATTAGAGCCAGGTTTGAAATTTGGGAGCCACACATCTAAACACACACATGCGTGCACCCACCAAGTAGCATCATCTACTTTTTATTATACTGCAGTGTGAGGAGGTAATGGTGCAATATGTTAACTAAAGACAGCTCCAAGGTTAAACGTTTGCATTCCTGCGTGCTCTGCCCTATGGCGGCTATGCTGATGAGAAGAGAAGATTTCCAACGCTATTAGCCTTCTTTCTGTGTAGTCCTTTGGATGATGATGAAGTAGCGCTGAACATGTGCAAGCTGCAGGGGAGTGAGAGATTAGAGGAGTTCTTATGTGAACTAATAAGACGGCAGAGTACCTGAAGGTGAAGCTTGGATCTGACAATATGCTTTGAGCACCATGGAGCGGCAGTACAAAAGAGGCTCTATAAACCTTTGCAATTGGCTGAAGAGAAATGAGTGGTTTCACCGAAAGAGAGAAGTATTTAATGAACAGGCACAGACCCATATTTATCCCCCAGCATCACTAGTAACACCTGAACCTCTCCTGCCTGCACCTCTCACTTCTTACTCAACTATTGTCCTCAAAATTCCACCTCAAATTTCTCAACCTTCAGATTGCTTCTATTTTCCTCAACCTTCCTTTCAAACCAAAACCCTCATCTTTCAGTTCTTCTTTCTTCTTGCTCTCTCTTCCGCTCTGCCCCATTCCTCTTTCTTCTTTTGTCCAATCTTCTCTCCCCGTTCTTGTCTCCCCCCGCTACTCTTCACCGTCACCCTTCCCTCCTAAGCCCAGAATGATTCTCACTTTACTGTCTCATTGTCAAAGAGAAAAATGAAAACATGAGACACTGAGGGACACAAACTAGGCCTTTGACAGTAATGGGATTATGAGGTGGGGATTGAATATTAAAATAATGGAGGGGAAATGCAAAATGTCAAATGGACATCTGAAATGAGGGCTTGCAACACTTTATCACTGCTAGTAGTCTTGCATGCACTGTGCAGTGACTGGTAGTGGATGCATGAGAGGTGACAGGGAAAACAATAAAAGCTCTCACAGTCTGTTAAGTATTCCATTACGTGCCATCATGGGCTGCCTGAATGAGGAATGAAAGAAAAGGGGAAGGTTGGTAGGCAGAACTCTGGAGAAAGACATCTCATCGAGCTCCCTCGACCATCCAAGGACAGCTTGCTAATAGAGTTGTTTTACATGCAAGCAGCAACTCCCTCTGTCTTTCTCTCTCATGCATGCACAGGTCTAGAGCATACATGCATACCATTTGCATGTTTCTCTGACTTTGATGCAGATTGTCATCCAATACAACCTCTTCTGGAATTCATCAATTTCATAAACAGTATGTAATACTTGTGTCATGTCAGCCGTTTGCGCCTGTGTTTAGTTTAGTCAGCAAGACGTGATCTGGGACAAGCAGGCCTGTTAGTTTAACCTTGTGCCCTGCATGCATGCCCAGCAGATAATGGGCACTGTTGGCAGGAGCCAGTTAGCATCCTCTGACTTCGCATCTGCCATGAGGTCTGGCCAAGCATGATGCCAATTTCTGGAGAGGCAGGCTGATGCACCTTCGGACTGATTAAATTCACACTTCTACATCTCCATTTTAACACATTGCAAGTCGACATGCGTGTGTTCACTGATGTTGTTCTCGATTTTGGTTGCTCTACCCTTGTTGCAGCTTTTACATGATCAAGCTGTACCTTTCAAAGCAGCGGCAGGGTGGCGGCAGGAGCAGTGAGAGACTGTTGTTTAATCAAAGGGCCCAGGCTCAAGCTGCTGTCGGGTCCTTGTGTGAGACGCTGAATCCCTAATCCCTGAGGGGAATGTGGCTGACTTTTTGGTTTCTCTGGCTTACTAGTTTGAAAATTAGATCCCTGGTGTCAATGTCGACAAAATATCCCTTCGAAATGTTGTGTGCTGTGGGTTACTCAAACAGCAGGAAAATATGTCTTGAGGGTGAAATGCCTTGTGCAATAACGACTAAGGGAGGCGCTGTAGAAGCATGTAGGGAAATTTAAATGACAGAGCTATTCTCCAGCTCAGATTGGCATGAAGCTCTGCCAGTTACATCTTCAGTACAAAAGATTTAAGAAAACAATTGTGTTTATAAATAATATCTAGTTCTCAAAAAAAAGTCAAAAGTACAAGCCTGTGTACATAAAAAGGGTGAAGAAGAAGATAACCACAATGCCCAGGGTGCATTAAATAAAGAAGCATTCAGTCACCAAGCCTTAAATTCTCCGATGTGCCACTAATGAGGCATGACAGCTATAAATTATGCTGTTGAGAAAACTGACAACACAATCTGAAACTTAAATCACTTTACTAGGTCAATTTTGAATTAATTCAGCAAACTAGATTTCGGCCTAAACATATTGTAGGTGTCCAGCTGGGTTGAAATATGGATCCCTGTGGGGACAACTCACAAAACTCCTTGATTTTTTTTTTAAGGGAGTTTGGGGCGGATTAGCCGCTGCCTCAAGCACAGGCAGGAGAACTGTTTTCCCTTCTTTAGAAAGTATGAAATTGTCCAGTGTTGTCTAATCTTGCGCACTCGGCAGCAACACGAGCGATGCACCATTTATGATTGTAAACTGAAGGCACATCTGGAATGTGAACGCGGCCATTGTGTATCATAATTATGTGCTACTCACAGCACCTTTATTTTAACAATCAATCAAATTGACTAACTGTATAGAAAACATTTCAGCTCATAATGTGAAGTAACACGGCTTTAATGTGAAGCTAGCTTGCTAACTAGCTTACCGAGACGAGTCTTCATCATCCACAGAGACAAGTCATTACGTGCCTCCTCTTCAGATGCTCCGGCATTAGTTGTTGCACCCCTAATTGACATTGGAGAAATAGTCTTCCTAATATTCAGATACTGATTTCAAAAAACTGGCCTTACGAAACAATGATGCTACAATACAATACCTCCATAGATTCAGAAACCTTTCGGGTCCATGTTTGCTACAAAGAATTAGTTCACTAAGTTATTGATCACTTAGTGAAATAGGCGTGTGACAAAGTCTTTAATATTTCACTGTTGGGTTTCTGACATGATTTTGTATTAAGACTCATAAACATACACACACACACAACACAACACAACACAACACACAACACAGACTCACTTCAGTTAGCCTGTGCCGGAGGCTCACTACTCACTACAGGGCTCTATGGTGCAAAATAATAAAAAGACATTTTCAGTGATTAATACCCTTCTCTTCCAGCCTTTGGAAAACTGACGCCTATACTCAATCATGTCCTGAATCTATTAGAAATTATTGATTTTGTAGGAAAGACAGGGAGAGAGAGAGAGTGAGAGAGTGTGAAAGGTAGAGAGGTATAGAAATGGAGACAGAGAGACAGATGAAGACAAACAGGCAGAGAGCAGGGGGTGAGAAACAGAGCGCACCAATAAAGTTGTCGTCTCTCATCTGTAATTGGAAAATCTGATGCGAACAAACACGCCTAACTTTTTTTCATAACTATTCTTAAATGCGTTGACAAGTTTGGCAGAAGTTTGAGGAATGCAGTGTATTTCAGGCTGTGTGTCTGGCCTCAGGATGTGACCCTTTATCTTTGATGTCGACCGTGTCCTGTCTGCTGTGGCAGTGACGGATGTGGAAAGACATGAGCTGAGTGGGGAGAGTCGCTTTCAAGGCAAAGCCATTCAGTGAACTCAACAATAGAAGAATGGGTCAGAATTCAGAGTGCTTCGAAGACTGACAGGTCTCCTCTTGAATCATAGATATCAAAGTCAGACCGTGTCCAGAATCCCCTTTGTCAGAGAGACGAACTGAACATAAAAGAAATATATAGATACTGCAGGAGTAGCTGGTAGAAGTTTGCATGTGCGTGATGTGAGTGTGCGTGTCTGCGTTTGATTGGTAGGTCAACATTTGATGTTAATTCCTACAGACAAGTATGGCATTTTATGGTGAGCTGATGCTGACTGATCCCTGACGCACAGTTACTTTATGACAGCACTGCTCTGATGTGCCCAGTCTTCTGTTTTGGCCACTGACTGTTCTTACCTCACCAGATAACACATATCTGCATACATTAGATAGTACTCTGTAATAAGTAAGCCATAAAAAGTCTCAAATGGAAGTCTGGTTCTCTAGGCTAGAGAGTGGGGTTTACGAGTCATGGTTAAGGACATGAAGACAACAGTTCTAGTTGATGCTGTCTGTGTCACAGTAGTTGATAATTCATAACTTTCCCACTGCTTGTCACCTTTCCACTAACTCCCCTCTCTTTCCAGAGCCTGCCACTGCAGTAAATCCGTTCTTCCCACTTTCTGCCTCAGCAGTCCAGCCTCTTACCCTGCCTGTTTTCTGGTCCCCTGCCTGCTCCTTTCGACTTCTTTGCTGTTGCCTAGACCCTGCTCAGTTTTGTTTGCCACAGACTTTGTTTACCTGCTTGTTACTGACACCAGCGTGCCACTCGCCTCGCCCTCTGCACCCTGGTATTTTGTACTGTATATATTGTTGCCTGCTGTCAGTAAACTGTTGCCCTGATGTCTCATTTGAAAATGGCTTTTCTATTTTACAACAATTCAAATTGCTTGAGCATGTATGTTGATGCAAAGTAGACTAAACTCTGTTGTAAATGTGTGATTTGTAACAACAGGTTGTTGCATTTAGATATCGCACTTTACTTTGCATTACTTGGAGATTTCTTTTGTTTTAAGAGTTGGCTGATACAGTTCGTTGTTCAAGATATATTATAATAAGCTGATTATTCTTTAGACATCAGTTTGAAAAAAAAAACTTTTTGGTGGATATAATTTAATCAACCCTGCCACAGAGGTTATGTTTTTACTCATATTAAATTATAAAAGGATTTTTATTAAATACTGCTGACAGGTAGGCCTTAGGCCAAGGAACAATTGATAAATTTTTGGTAGTTATCTGGAACTCAAATTTCCTCCAGTACAGTAACATGATTGCATAACTATGAAATATACAGATATAGAGATTTGATTCCATATCCTAGGGATTTATTTGCAAGGCAAAGAAATTTCCAATTTATGTGACAGGAATGATGGCGACGGAGAGAGTTGCAATGTCCAGCACAGTCAAGTGATGAAATTAACATGATGGCCATATTTACAGCTTGGCTGACCTAATATCAGCAACGCCAATACCATTCAGACTGTCTTAATATGGAGGTTTTCAACCTGTGAGGCATGACAACAGTTTTTAACAGTGGGAGGATGCAGAGGGATAGATGTGAGGCAAAAATACTGCATGAGGCAGAAGGGAGAGGTACGTGAAACAAGTTAATTGTTGTAGTTTGGTCTGTTGGTTTGGCCCGCTCACCCCCACTGTTAGCAGTTGGAGCTGCAGCAGTTGCCGATACACACAGCTCATGTAGGCAATAAAGGTACTTTAATACCATCAGCAACCAATTACTGCAGTTTGCACTACTCTTCTTGGAATCAGGTTTTTAGATAGTTTTAGAATCATTTAGTCAAGGACAGCCACTGCAGATGGTAGGAGACTGTTCCCCCTGTTCACAATGAGAGCAACTTCAGTAATGGAGAAATAAGGAAATAATGGTGTATTTTGGATTCCCTCTTTTTTTTATATTGGATTCATTATACCCCAGTAGGGCTATTATGAGTTTCTAACCCAAGGCATTAACACCTTTTCACTTTGATTAAGAGAAGTTAGCCATCAACCCAGCTGCCATCCCCTCTATTGTTGGTTGAATGTCACCTCCTTTAATTAGCCCCCAGGTTGGAAAGCAGCCATCTATTTTCTGGCCAGACTTGCCTTCTAACCTGCTGTCCAGGAGGGAGACCAGATGTTTCTCATAGTATGATAAACTTATGAGACTTGACTTGTTTGTGAGATTACAGATGGAGTGTCATCATTGTTTTATTTTTTTTTGCAAAGATGACAGAGCTGGCTGCATGTAACGACCGCAATCAGACCCAATTGTAGAAAGCACTGCCCCTTTTTGGAGTTAACAGGCTCTCGTAGTCAGTGTAGATTGTGTCTTTATTTACACTGATAAATAATCTGTAGACAAATGCACTGTGTGCCTAGGCAGAGTGTGACAGGGTCAGATTTTAATTATGTATTTAGGGGTGATGAAATGGCTAAACATGACTCATTAGTGATATCACTACACATAGTAGTATGCAGTAATGTTAGCAGTGTTAAGTTCTGATGTAATAATCTGGTTGTATGAACCTAGCCTCTCGCACTGAATTCAAACTTTAAACCTGATCTGTCTTTTGCGCAGTGCCACTCTCAGCATAGCATGGTAAGCGCACATAACAGTATGCTCTATCCACCGGAACGTCTTGCAGCATGTCTTCGTCTTTGCAAAATGCTACTTACAAAATCATGTAGATGACACCGTATTATATGATGCGCCAAAGTTTCTACAAATTGCACCAAAGCAGTAAAAGAACAAAAATTGAAATATGCAACATCTCCATGATTATTTAGCCTACTTTCGCGCTTCCTGATTTTCCCTTGCTCCAGAATTTCTGTCCAATGAATTGATGACCTTATAGCACACATGTGGTTTTGTTTGCAAATTCTGGTTCACTTGCAAAAAGGGCAGTGTGAAAGCAAACCCCAACAAACAAAAATAATCAATTGTATTTGGTCTGGACTATAGCAAGTGAACTAGCGGACTTTCCTGGTATGAATCCATATTGTGATTTGTTCAAAGATAACTGCACACCAGCATAATGATTCCACAGTCAAGTTGGAGGGAAAAAGAGTGATGACAAGTCATCTGATTATACCAACAGTAAAACTGGTCAACCAGTTACACTGTGTGACCACTGATCAGCTAATCACATTGATTACCGATTTTGTAATGATATCCACTGAGGCAGCAGGAGATCATTCCAGATACAAAAGACCAAAACAAATATAGACTCTCTTTAATCCTCCCTTCACCTGTTATCTACAAAAGTAGCCACACAGAAGGACTATTTTTTTAATGCAATTTACTTCAAAAGCATTATTTGATAAAATGCTCTTATCTAATCAATAAATTAAATGCTCTGCCTCAAAATGAAATTATACTTGGCAGTTGACAGTTTTTGTTGTTTGTGGTGTGTTGTGTAAAGATAAACATATGCATATTATCCTCAAACGTTCATGTGGGCAGGCCACAGTCACACACGCTCACACACGCTCACACACACTGACATTTATTCATTGACATTTAAATACATTTGGCCTCAGGGTCTCAGGGAATATTTGGATCCATAAAGAAAGCCACAAATGGCAGCTGTCATTTATGTACAAAAGTAAAATTGTCAAACAGCTCTGAAAATATAAAGGAGATCCATGTTGCTTATATTTTTGCCAAGGTCTGCAAAATATAATAAAGCATAACAGATGTCCAGTAATTGAGATGCCTCTGCGTCAAAGGAAATCGTATTTATGGTAAGATGTGCTTGACAGTGAAGTGACAACTTTATGAGCACTACTAGGAGCACTGCAGTTCATGTTGGTGCACTGCAAGACTTTTCAGTCCTTTCGATCTATATTTCCCTGTGGTCTTTTAGTGGGATTTCACAAGTGTCAGAACCAGATGGGTGGTGTGTGTGTGTGATTGTTTGTGTATGTGTTAAAAAGAATAGAACAGGTGTGCAAATTAACATTCATCAACATACACAAGAAAGCCTCATTTAGAGGCCAAATAGTACTCGGAAAAGCTCTTGTTACCTAACCCACCCGCCCCCCTCCTCTCTTTTTGTTAACAGCTCTCCTGATGTGTAAATACCAGCCTGGTGATTAATGGTAGGATGTAAGTCCTGTTGTGTCTCTGTCACATCATCTATCATACAGCCCAGGATGACCAATAGCAATGACAAGATGAATGGGCTGGATGATCAGGGTCTGCTGGCTGGTTACTGAGCTAGTTAGAGCTGTTCAGCTTTTTGTCTTTAGTTACAGCTACTCCCAAACTCAAAGAATGGGCTCTACTTTGACAACCCTGATTCTACATTATGTTGCTTTAGCTCAAAAAATAAAATTTGCTGTGCTATTCATGGTGTATTTCATCAAGTATTCTAAGAACAAACAAAGAAAGATGAGAGGTTAACTTCACTTAATGCCTAAAAAATAAAAGAAAAAAGAAGTCCTTTTCAAATTTAGTTTTCACTCCTTTGCTTCCAGGGTTAAGACCTAGTGCTAGCTTTTCTGGCAGGTGGTTTTTAGTTATTAGTGCTGTGCCCAAGTTCAAATGGTATTGTTGTCACCTGTCACAGTGAACTAAACGAAAGAAGTAAATGCTCCACAGTGTGATTAAACTGCTGCAGACATGACGGTGAATGTGCCCTCAGGGTGCTACAAGGAAGCACAGTGTAATCAGAGAGCAAACACATTACATCTGGAGCTGAATCCATATACCTTAAGGGCATGCCCTGCCCTTTCTGAAAGGCTGCACTTTGCTTTTTGCCACAACGGAGCACTTGGCTCTCACCTTCACAGGCCCAGCCCGGTCATCACCCGGACTCTTCTCCCTCCTGGTCTCCAGTGGTGATCTGACATTCTCACCCTTTCTTTGATTGTAGGCTGAAAAGTCAGAGTGACCTACACCTTACACATCTGCTTTTTAACTGATCTCCTGTCTCATAGTTACAAATAGTTCCTTGTGTCCTTATATTGTATCTAAGTAAATGTACAGTAGTGTGTACTGTTTTTAAACAGACTTACACTCTGATTACTGATTAGAACAACATCATACCCTTAAACTGCTTTATATTGGTTGCTTAATATTGTTAATTTACATTCAGAAGTAAAGTATATTCTACTGTTTGAGAAGGTCATACACTCAGATAGCTATAGAAAACGTACGATTCAAGACCTTAAACTTTTTAAGTTTTTAAATAAAAGTACAGTAAAACCATTCATTGCAAACTCCCAATATACAGTATTTCACCATTTACATTTACATTTACTCATTTGGACGCTTTTATCCAAAATGACTTACATTTGAGGAACAACATACAAGCATCAACAGAGCATCAAATACAGATCTACAACTGACTAGTAAGAGCAGCAATAAATACTACTACACAGAGGTCAACAATGTGAAGGATGATTAGCAGTGAAAATGATTAATTTGACAGAATTTCTGGCCCAAATTCAGCATTCACATGTAGTCCCCAGGTAATTCTGCTCCAGTATGAACAAGGCCATAGTCCAGCGATTCGGAGCACCTCTCCTTGGGTTTTAGGTTCAGCTAAGTCCACTGGTGTTCCCGGGGTCATCAGCACAGAGCAGGCGGATCCTGGCCGCTACGCTTGACCTCTCGGCAGTCTGAAGTAATTGGTAGTCAGAAATCTCACCTTTTATCTACGATAGGATGGGTCTGTGCTCAGCATAAAAAAGTCTCACTTCCATCTCTCTTGGTGTCATTGAGCGAAAGAGACAGAGAGAGAGTGAAGGGTAGAGGGTCATTCCCTGTCTTGTGTTCTTCTTACGAGGATCGATTGTGAAAAAAGAAGATTATAGTGAGTTTTTCATTGTCCTCAACTCTGGAGATTTATGTATATGTTTCTCTATTTTAAACAGTTGTGGGAGATCTGAGACCAGAAGGTACAAAAGTCTAAACATTCAGTCATTATCTTTATTTGTATCATATAAATCTTCACTACTTTAGTTTACCTGTACTATTGTAGCCTTCATGCAAAAGAGAGAAATAAATAGAATATAACAATGCGACAATAACTTTCCTTTTCTTCCTGTCATGTATTTTACAACACCACTCATAACCCTTTCTCTAGCAACAGTTGACGCTGGTTTCTTTTATCCATGACCACCCCCTCAAACCTTAATCTAATGGTTATTTTAACCATGATGTTTCCCAAACTTTAACCAAGTCATGTTTATGCCTAAACCAAACCAAACCAAACTAAACCAAACTGTTTTTTTTATTTTTTATTTAAATCTTTCACTTGGGTGTTACAGTTCGTATGACTACATGTTAAAGATATGCAGGCTTTCTACACACACTGAACAGCACGGCTTTCTATGCTCTTTATTTATTCAGTTAGGTCGTGTGTGTCTCTCAAAGAGAGTGACCTTGTTGCTTTCACATCTGTCTCGTTCATGGTGATCTCAGCATCACACCTTTCACATTTGCACAAAGGAAGACCACTAAACTATTCACTCTGGACCTTTTTTCCTACCCCCAACACACACATGTGTGTGTGTTTGTGTGTGTATATATATATATATA
>NC_060168.1:13689001-13697258 GCF_021292245.1 Micropterus dolomieu
ACTAGTAAGAGCAGCAATAAATACTACTACACAGAGGTCAACAATGTGAAGGATGATTAGCAGTGAAAATGATTAATTTGACAGAATTTCTGGCCCAAATTCAGCATTCACATGTAGTCCCCAGGTAATTCTGCTCCAGTATGAACAAGGCCATAGTCCAGCGATTCGGAGCACCTCTCCTTGGGTTTTAGGTTCAGCTAAGTCCACTGGTGTTCCCGGGGTCATCAGCACAGAGCAGGCGGATCCTGGCCGCTACGCTTGACCTCTCGGCAGTCTGAAGTAATTGGTAGTCAGAAATCTCACCTTTTATCTACGATAGGATGGGTCTGTGCTCAGCATAAAAAAGTCTCACTTCCATCTCTCTTGGTGTCATTGAGCGAAAGAGACAGAGAGAGAGTGAAGGGTAGAGGGTCATTCCCTGTCTTGTGTTCTTCTTACGAGGATCGATTGTGAAAAAAGAAGATTATAGTGAGTTTTTCATTGTCCTCAACTCTGGAGATTTATGTATATGTTTCTCTATTTTAAACAGTTGTGGGAGATCTGAGACCAGAAGGTACAAAAGTCTAAACATTCAGTCATTATCTTTATTTGTATCATATAAATCTTCACTACTTTAGTTTACCTGTACTATTGTAGCCTTCATGCAAAAGAGAGAAATAAATAGAATATAACAATGCGACAATAACTTTCCTTTTCTTCCTGTCATGTATTTTACAACACCACTCATAACCCTTTCTCTAGCAACAGTTGACGCTGGTTTCTTTTATCCATGACCACCCCCTCAAACCTTAATCTAATGGTTATTTTAACCATGATGTTTCCCAAACTTTAACCAAGTCATGTTTATGCCTAAACCAAACCAAACCAAACTAAACCAAACTGTTTTTTTTATTTTTTATTTAAATCTTTCACTTGGGTGTTACAGTTCGTATGACTACATGTTAAAGATATGCAGGCTTTCTACACACACTGAACAGCACGGCTTTCTATGCTCTTTATTTATTCAGTTAGGTCGTGTGTGTCTCTCAAAGAGAGTGACCTTGTTGCTTTCACATCTGTCTCGTTCATGGTGATCTCAGCATCACACCTTTCACATTTGCACAAAGGAAGACCACTAAACTATTCACTCTGGACCTTTTTTCCTACCCCCAACACACACATGTGTGTGTGTTTGTGTGTGTATATATATATATATATATATATATATATATATATAGAGAGAGAGAGAGAGAGAGAGAGAGAGAGAGAGAGAAGAAGCCCATTTCCATTGACACATCACATCTTGCAGTATGCATGACCAACCTTGCCATTATCTCAACACAGAAATAATTTGAGTGTCAGATGTTTCATAAGGGAGCAGAAATAATTCACCCTGTCATAGACTGTGGAGTTGCGGCGGGAGTGTTATATTTAGTCCCTTCATGAAAATTACAATGGTGATGGCGGAGATCTGACCTGGAAAATGAGGCTTGTGACTTATGGTCGAACAGATCAGCTTTTTAAAATGTGATGTGTTATACCAGTTTTAAGATCGTTACAGCAAAGTCCTATTATCTCTGTTAATGACCTCATCATTCAAAGTGAACAAGCTTTATTCACTCCCCTCCAGATTCACAGAACAAGAAGCCAGACTTAGGGGGGGTGGGATGTTTTTTACAACAAGCCCACAGGAAGTCATCGACCACTCACTGCTAGGCTACTTCTCGAGTGCTATTGAGTGGGAAGTTGAAGTAGTTCACCGCACGGTTATACAATATGTTTCTTTTCAGCTTGCCTCAGCTGGAATGATGGAGAAGAAAAGATGTTTTTGTCAATTGAAATGTGAGAAAATGGCCACTTTGGGAAAACCAGACAAAAATGTCTTGACAGGAAACATCAGACTGGGAAATTAAGATTTATAAATGGCAACGCTGTGCAAGCCTACCTTTCTGGGCCTCCAAAGAATGTCGTCCTGACTGAACGCAGACAATTCCCTTGATAGTTTGGCAGATGGCCACAGTTTTGGGCCAATTGGTCTCCATAAACCAATCGTTTGTTCAATCATAGAAAATAGTGAATTCTGACCTTAGTTTTTGGTACCTAGGGAACTATGCAGTGCTGGAAAATTTTAAAGATATCTTTCTAGACACAGGTTAAAGGCTGGTGAGTAAACTAAACAGCTTGACTTTCACTTTTCAGATTTTGTGATTGACAAGCGCATAAATCCCTGAGCAGTCAAACAACAGGCCCCATCAGCTGTTGGCTAAGCATTGACAGGGAACAAAAAAGGCTGCAGTATCTGATTAGACTGACTGACACCGCAGCACAGGTTAGCCGACACACCGGGGATAATCTGTTTACAAAGCTCCGGACACAGCGGTGTAACCTAACTATAGCACTGTTACAGTCAGCAAAACAATGGTATGAGATAGCTCTGAGGGCATCAATATTTAACCAAGCAGGCAGGCAGGCAGACAAAATGAGCATGTCCTGGTTTATCTCTCCCAAAGGGGGTCAGACACTCCAGCAGACTAACTGCATTACATTATATATATGTGTAATTTACACCTCATTCCTTTGAAATTACTCAGGGAGAGAAGGGTGCATGTGCCCAGACATGCCTTTTGAGCCATCAGGGACAACAAAGTTACTTCTCTATTTAGCTGGGGCCACACTCCCAGGTGTGGACATAATTGTAAATAAAACTTTCACATTGTTCAAGCACTATGGATTAATACTGTATGAATTCATAGCTGGTGAAGGTTCTAACAGTAACAGTAATGCTTTTTTTATTGTGTTGTAACATTGTGCTGCAGTGTTAAAAAATCTGAACACAGACAAACTGTAAAATGCACAAATTGCTTCTGTAATATTTTATGATCCATAGCCATAAATTAAATGTTTACTTTTCAAATGGAAAAAGGAATTCATTATGCAAATATGCTCTTGGTGTATCATATCATATGTTACGTATATTTCCTTCGGTGCCTAAATGAAAGAATTATATGTGATGAATGTTGAGTGTTCAGAAGAACCCTGGCAGATTCAAGTGTGCTGATGGATTTAAAGTCCTGCTTAATTGGACGGAGAGAATTGATGGTCTTCTCTCTCAGTCAAGTGAGTGGGTAGTGCTAAACAACCTGAGCTGCTCTCTCTCTCACACTCTGACATTTTAATGTAATTCATGTTCTTTCCAAATGTTGTACATTTCTTCCAAAAGCGTGGCTTTAATTGTACACTTCAACCTGCCCTCTGTCTGTCAGAGTCAAAAAGAAAATGCCACAGGCCACTTGCTGCATGTCAGGTTACCATGAAAGAAGCTCTGTGGGTGGATTAACATTTTGTAGTTCTCAGAAAGAAATTGGCAGTTACCTTTGTCTACATAGAAGAAGACTGCATCCCTCATGATTTGCTTTGTTCTTCCGTTATATTTATGTATGTAAGGCCCAAGTCTACGCAGGGATGGATTCCTATTGAATGGATAAGCAATTTCCTTCAGTTATACAGAATGTGGAGGAGACTGACACTGAGTGCAGAGTACACTGAAAATCACATGAAATACGATCTTTCATTGCAGCTTGAGTTGGCAGAGAATGAGGCAGAGGTTCAGAGAGACAGAGGAGAAGGAGTCAGACAGATGACACACAAGCACAGAGAAAGAGACGATTAATCAATAAGACAAGCTGTGACCAAACACCTAAATAACCACGCTCTCTATGTTCCACCTCATTCTGAATGCAGACATGGATTCAAGCCAGCCATCTGTGTTTATATGCAGAAGCCATATGTATGGATGTGCAGAGCAGGTAGATGTAAACAGAGCAAGTGGGGCCATGGAAATGGGGTGGTGGTGATGGTGCATCCACCATTTCGTCCCTGAGCAAGACACTTAACCCCTAGTTGCTCCAGAGGCGTGCGATCTCTGACATGTATAGCAATTGTAAGTTGCTTAGGATAAAAGCGTCAGCTAAATGAATAAATGTAAATGTATCTGCCTGAGCTGACTGAGTCAGGAAGACACAGAGGCATGTGGGATTCACACATAACTCTTATCTTGTTTTTTTTGTATTATTCTTTACACTTGTTAAAGCACTTTGTAACTTGTTTTTGAAAAGTGCTCTACAAATAAGGATTATTATTATTATTATAACCAGGACCATAAGAGTCTGGCCGTGCCTTATGCATTAGAGTGTCATGATTGACATTCTGCAGCTGTGACATCCGGGCCACAATATTTAATTAAACACCAGCCGAATATACGATGTCTACAGATGAATGGGCCCCCAGACGAATTAGCTTTATCATTGGTCACGAAGAATGGAGAAATGACTGATGGACCTGATTGTTCACCATAAGTATCATGGATTGGGTAATAATTTGTTCAAATCAGTAATTTACTGGTGATACTGAGGGTTGGCAGGTAAGGCTGTCAAAACATGAAGCACACTATAGCACCAATAATAATAATAATAATGGACTCCAAATCTTAGCTGGCTGTGACTTTAGTTCATCTTCCTCTGGGCTGTGTTCAGATTGAAAATAGTATTGTGCAAGGGAATGTGTTGGTGTTGGCATGTTGCTACAAGTACTAGTATGAAGAAGAAATAGGATCAAGGTAGTGTCCTTTTGCAGTAAAAAACAAATGTATAACTGATAACGTCCACTTGCTTTGCGAATCATCTCCACACAGTGGATAGTATTCAAGTGAACCCCCCTCTTGCAGCTAATTTGTGACCAGTCTCAAGGCAGCTGTCCTTTGCAATATAAACTTACTATAAACTGAAGCGCAAGTTTGTGCTGTCTGCCTGATGTGTAGTGTTTCTGAAACACATCTGAAAGCAATACAGTATACCGGAGAACCTTACCGCACTATATTCTGTTATATTTTCATATTTTTAATTGTGACGTGCCACCTAAATTTTGTTTTTGTCTTTACATAAATAAAAAAATTGCCACCATAAAATGATGCAGAAAAGTCAGAAAATGCTGCCAAATGTCTTACCAGAATGCAGGAAAAAACTTATCTATGTAGCTAGCTAGCTAAAATTACATCCCTATTCATAATGCCAGATACTAAGCTCTGATTGGTCAATTGTTTTTCCCAACTGGGGTAAACCAGCCAGTCAATGGGCACATCACCAGACCTCGCCTCACCTATGAATCGCTGAAAATGTCGGTGGCAATTCAGAGGTCTTTGTGTTTTTGACACAGTGCTGTTGTCAGTCTGAGCAAAGTTTTAAGCTATATCCGTTCTATGTGGTGAACCAGCCAGCTGATGAGTAGAACTCAAACTCCATTACCATGTAAGGGGAGAATCCACACAGCAGAATTGCGCCTCTGTCTGCACTTCTGTCAGGTGTGTTTGGTCTTGCAAAGTTTTTTCAGACAGCTCCAACACAGGGACCAAGTCTCCCACATGGAGAGTGACTCGGTGACAGTTAAAAAAAAGACATTCAAACGCTTGTCTTATTTCAACATCGGAAACACCCAGAGAAAGAGTCTATCTTCACACCCACGCTCTTAACATCTGTCATCTGTTTTCCTGGAACAGAGGGCATAATGTATGCAAACTTACACTCACATTCACCCCCGACTGTACTTTTCAACTAAATCCAGCCACAGGGCCTTGATTATTCAGTAGGTGTAGAAAGAACACACAGTATTATAATGCAGAACAACAAAAATTATTTAGTTGACTCCTTGCTTAATTTGCACATGCAATAATGTAGATATTCATTCTAGCCATGTCTGTGTTTTGTTGTTTCTCCAGTGTCAGAGAAGCTTAGTGCCTGTTTAGACAACAATTTGTCCGATTATAAAACAATGAGCATTTTAGCAATTGTAAATTTTGTCAGTATCACATTCTCACACAATGAGTCAAGGGTTGACACAAAAGCAGGAAGATTTTACAGTATAATCCAATACAACAACAATAACACCCTCCAAAATTATTATTTGTTAATGTCTATATGCATTTATGAAGGCATTTTATTTTTTGCAAGGCCACTAGATTGCATTGTGTTGGATTTGACATTTAAAAATACATGGTAAAATCTGTAACAAAAACTGATTGGAGAGGATGGAAATCTAAACATTATAATCACACAGATGTTTTAGAATATTCAGAGCATCAAATGTTGTGCAGTACTGGTTAGATCCTATTCAGTCAGTCCTGTATATTCCTAATCAGCAGGCATATAATCACTTAGTGATAGTTCGCGAGTCCAATTTTGTGAAGTCTATCATAGATAAATGTCAAATACAGATAAAAATAAAGAATGAATTCACATCTGTATTGTCATGCACACTGGACGAGTGATGTTTTTTGTTATATCTCTTAATACACCTCCACACAGCATGTTGCCCTGGGCCCTGTCATTTGTTACGCAGACCCACTTCGTCTAATACCGCTCAATAATACTTATTTACTTTCTTCTGGATAATGTGACTAATAATTAAAAAAAAAAAATGTGATAAGTTGCTTACTGTTTGCAACTTTTTTTCTTAGAGGCAGTATATTTTACTAAATTATTAGCAGTTTATCTGTCCATGACCCTCCTCTTTCACTCAGTTTGCAGCAATAACACATTCCGTACAAGACTCTTGCAGCTTGTAATGAAACTTGAAGTTATATAGTGGCGAAACAAAGACACAAGACAAACACTTTGCATAGGTTTGTCACCAAACAACTGCATGAGGAGCAGGATGAACAGAGACAAAGAGTCAGCATTTTCAAAAAAAAAAACTGCTCACAATTTTCTCCTCAGCTGCTAATTTAGCCCTGCCGGCAGCACTTTCCCATCACTGTGGAGGACATAACGTATAGTGTTTGTACAGCTTTTAAGAGAAAGGTCACAAAGAAGAGGGACTTTCCATCACTTGTTGAAGCACTCGACACTTGCCCCAATTAGATAGTTCTTAAGATGAATGGTCACCTAAGGCCCTCATCACTGTGACAAGCATTGCTGTGGAAAGACAATGCTCTGCTGTCAGTCGGATATGAACGGGCATCAGGGCAATGCACAGAGACACAAAGGCTGAACATCGTCCACACTTAGTTGACAGAAAATGAACTAATTCATTGGACTATAAAGAAATAATGTCAGTATTATAATCATCAAATAAAATTTTTTTCTTCACCCCCTGTAGTGCCAATTATTGTGTATTGGGCATATCTTTTAATGGAGACTTAATGAGTGCAGTTAGATTTTATGACACTATTTCTGCCTGCCAGGTGTGTGTGCATGGTTATTTTGCCACTGTATCAAGCTGTTATGCTGTTGTCTACTAGGCTCATTGATTTTTTTCTATTGCTATTCCTTTGGTTCTTGTGTATCTTTACATGTGATTTAAAGCTGTTGTGTTTTCCAGCTGTGTGTGCATGTGTGTGCGTGTGTGCACGTGCGTGCGTGTGTGGTGTCCGAACAATAATGCTGCTATGATGTGTTGAGAAGAAACCCGCTTGACACTGTTCTTGATCATAAAAGTTTATTAAATCAAGGAGTTCAGCATCAATTACAAGCTCTGCAGCAGCTTGGAGAGTGACCCAGCCCGATGGCCACTCTGTCTCTCTGTACATCAAACATAGCTTAAATAGGATATGTTTAGGTATCTGTTAGGTACCATAGAGGGGTTTGAGTCTGCAAAATAAAAGGTCAAACCCATAGAAGGGTACAGTACTATTCTGAGGTAACAAAACAAGGGGTTAGAGGTCAAATTCTATAGAAGGGTTCAGTCCCTACATACAGTGGGGGGAAAAAGTATTTGACCCCTTGCTGATTTTGCAGGTTTGCCCACTTACAAAGAATGCAACAATCTACAATTTTAATCATATGTACATTCTAACAGTGAAAGACAGAATCCCAAAGAAAATTCCAGAAAATCACATCATATGAATTTATTAAAATTGATAACCATCTGATGAGGAAAAACAAGTATATGACCCCCTACCAAACAGCAAGTATTCTGGCTCCTACAAGCCAGTTAGTCTTTCTTTAAGACACAGCCCCAATCCCAACCAATTATCTACATCAAATACACCTGCCTCACCTCGTTACCTGTATAAAAGACACCTGTCAACACCCAAACAACCAGCATCCAACATCACCACCATGGGCAAGACCAAAGAGCTTTCTACGGACATCAGGGACAAGATTGTTGATCTGCACAAGGCTGGGATGGGCTACAAGAGAATCGGAAAGCAACTTGGAGAGAAAAGATCAACTGTCGGTGCAGTTATCAGGAAATGGAAGAAGCACCACACCACCGCCAACCTCCC
>NC_060168.1:13697358-13700073 GCF_021292245.1 Micropterus dolomieu
TCCAGACCTGAATCCAATTGAAAATCTTTGGAGGGAGCTTAAAATTCGAGTTGCCAGGCGACAACCTCGGAACCTGAATGATTTGGAGGCTGTCTGCAGGGAGGAGTGGGCCAACATCCCTGCCGAAATGTGCACAAACCTTGTCACCAACTATAAAAACCGTTTGACATCTGTGCTGGCCAATAATGGCTTTTCTACAAAATATTAACATGCTGTTTGTCCAGGGGGTCAAATACTTGTTTTTCCTCATCAGATGGTTATCAATTTTAATAAATTCATATGATGTGATTTTCTGGAATTTTCTTTGGGATTCTGTCTTTCACTGTTAGAATGTACATATGATTAAAATTATAGATCGTTGCATTCTTTGTAAGTGGGCAAACCTGCAAAATCAGCAAGGGGTCAAATACTTATTTCCCCCACTGTAACCACCAATCACTGCTCTCCCCGTAGAAGGTCACTGACCCTCTGTCCTGCTGCTACAGTGCTATTTTGAACTGTTATGAGTCAAATGCACAAATATTGGATACTACACATGCATGCGTGCGTGCATGTGTGCGTGGTTATTGGGAGTGCCAGGCTATTACTCCCGCATCCAGTGTTGGAACCTCGCTTTGCAGGCCAGAAGCCAAACAATGTTTTCTGCATGGAGCACAAATAGACTCAACAAGAAGAAAAGGCACCAAAACTCTCTGTCCAATTAATCACACCTGAGTGTGACTTTTCAGTTGAAACCAAAACAATGGGTTTTTATTGGCCAAGCCTCACGAAGGAAGTGACGTCACTGAAGGACGCAGAGAGCTCTCCAGCTTTCCCTTTGCCATCCACTGCTGCACAAGCAGCAATAAGAAGGTGATTCCCTTTCTGCGCTGAACTTTGTTTTTCCTGTGCAGTGCAGGACTAACTCACTGGTCAAGAGCAGACAGAGTTTTTCTTTTTTGACCGATGAATTATAATCACTACTAGAGATTAGGTCTATAACCGTTATTTTAAATTTACAAAATGCTTTGTTGTTGATTATTGCCGAACGCAAGTTTGCCACCAGTTCCTATGTGATAAAGTGGCAATTATGGTGTTTTAGGATTGTCCATTTTTACCTGTGTTAGCTCCTGCTAGTGTATGTAGAGTCAGTTATACAAAATTTTCAGACCCCCCATCTTTTTTTTTATTTATTTATTGTCAGTAGTAATTCTAAAAATCATAATAAATCTATTTATATGGCCTATGATATTTAATAATTAAAATGTAGCTCAATTATTTATAGGGTTCAGTTTGACAAATGGCAAAACAAGGTAGCAGTTTTTGTATGTCTCCAGAATGCAGGAAATTTAGTGTTTAATGTTTAAAATCTTCTGGAAGAGTACCCCCAGACCCCCCTATCAACTATTTCGTCAATTACATACGTTACATTTTTTTCCCCAAATACTAAGCCTATTAAAATATATTGTTGTCTTGTTGTCATGGCCAATTGTAATGTTAATGATTATTGTTACGGGGTGTGGTGTGTGGACAGAGAGGACCCAAATGCAGCACTCAGAGGGAAGGAGGTTTATTGGAGGAAAAAGGGTGAGAGGGACTGGAGGGAGAGGAGGACGTCGGGGAAGTACAGGCACGGGGAACCAAGGAGACAGGGGGCCAGAGAGCCGGGGAACACAGGGGCCGAGGAAGCGTGGAGAGGCGGGGGAACAGGGAGGACGCCGTGAGGGAAGTCCAAAGAGGAGTGGGCCAGTGGATGAGCCCAGCCGAACGGAGGACGAGGGTGAGTGTACCTGGGAGGAAAACAGACAGAGGGACAAGGTTAGGGAAGACAGCAACAAGGTACAGGGTAAACGTGAAAAAACAAGAAACATGAAAGCCTGAACGTGGGGATGGCACCGGGTATGGAGCAACGACGATCAAGCGAGGATGGTGTGGAGAACCGGGGTTGAAATACAGGCCGGGATGAGGTTGATTACTGGCAGGTGTGGCAGGCTGACGAGGTGGATGATGGGTTGCAGGTGCAGGTAGTTGGCTGGGCTCAGGAGCAGAGGGAGAGAGAGCACACGGGGGAGAAAACACAGAGAGGCGGGCAGAGAACAGGAAACCAAAGAAAAAAGCAGAAGAACTGATAAAAAGTAGAAAAAACCAGGACACTCACCATCAGCCGGGCTGCCAACACAACAGATTATAATAACAATAGGACTTGTAACAATAGTTGTAGCAGAGGGTGTCGAGCAGGAACACGGGGGCAGCAGGTGACTCGCAACCACAGATCCAAACTCCACAGCTCCAGAGCCAGAAACACCTGCAGGAAGTGATAGGAGAAGAGAGGAAAGGGACGAGAAAGCACAAGACTACCAGAAAGGGGAGAAGTCGAGTTAGTAACATGCAATAATGGGATGAGGTTGCATACAGAGGGAGAGAAAGTAGAGGAGAGAGGAGCTCAGTGCATCATGGGAAATCCCCTGGCAGTCTAGGCCTATAGCAGCATAACTAAGGGATGGTTCAGGACTACCTGAGCCAGCCCTAACTATAAGCTTTATCAAAGAGGAAAGTCTTAAGCCTACTCTTAAATGTGGAGATGGTGTCTGCCTCCTGAACCCAAACTGGAACCTGGTTCCACAGGAGAGGAGCTTGATAGCTGAACGCTCTGGCTCCTAGTCTACTTTTGGAGACTCTAGGAACCACAAGTAACCCTGCATTCTGGGAGCGCAGTGCTCTGGTGGGGTAGTAAGG
>NC_060168.1:13700173-13711158 GCF_021292245.1 Micropterus dolomieu
CCGTCTTTGTTTTAGTATTTTCTTTTTTAGAGGGGCAACAGAGTCGAGTGTCATTCGCAGCGAGCCTGCAGCACTATCAACAAGATGATCGATTTGGGAGGGACTGAAATTAGCATAGGAGTCCTCTGTTACTTTGTGACTTGATAATGAATTTAGAGCTGATGGAATCGCATCCTTAAATTTAGCTACAGCACTATCAGACAGACATCTTGTATAGAAATTTTTGCCCAATGGCGTGTAGTTCAGCAATACAAACTCAAAAGTTATCAAACAGTGGTCGGACAAAGAGGGATTCTGTGGGAACACTATTAAATGTTCAATTTCAATACCATACACCAAAACAAGGTCGAGGGTGTGGTTAAAACAGTGAGTCGGTTCATGAACACTCTGAGAGAAGCCAATTGAATCTAACAGAGAGATAAATGCAGTACTGAAGCTGTCATTCTCATCGTCCACATTAATATTAAAATCCCCTACAATAATAACTTTGTCCGTTTTAAGGACTAAAGTTGACAAAAACTCTGCAAATTCAGATAAAAATTCAGAGTACGGACCAGGTGCTCGGTACACTATAACAAAAAGAATTGGTTGCAGTGATTTCCAACTTGGGTGTGAAAGACTAAGAACAAGGCTTTCAAATGAGTTAAAAGTGATTCAAATTAATTAAATCATTAATTTATTTAACATTTATTGAACATTTGTTATATTGTTATTGATAATAATAATAATTATTATTTTAATGCCCAGCCCTACCTTAAAGAAGCACCTACATTCAGTTATTATATGTCGACCGCTTACAGTTTGGGAAAAAAAATCTTCCTCTGGTGGACAAACTGGTGTGTCACTGTTTCTAAGTTGGATCAAAAATACAGTATCTGTGGTATTTCTCTATTGCAGTTTCTAGCAACATATTTATCATAAGCTAAAATTGTCTTATTCGGCCTGTTGATGATGACTATAGGGCTGCTATTTTCATTATTGACTAATCTGTTGTTTATTTCAATGACTACTATTAATTTTTTTATTTAAAAAATGTGTTATTTACCAGATAGGTTAGAAAACTGTGAAAATCATTGAGTTTACATGTCTTGTATAAAAAATATATGCTTAATTTCTAATAATATGAAACTTTTGAGAAGTGGGAAACTGCGAATGGCCATATAATGGATGGCTTTTGTTGCATATTATCTCCGTCTCACCATTCCCTCACTATCAAATAAAAACAAAACCTAAACAATTATTCGATTTATGAAAATTGATGAGTTCTGTTGTCGTTCAAAATTTGTGTTGATCAACTAAATGACTTGATCAACAAGCACAAGCTTGGAACAGGCTCGTTTTCTGTAAACCCAACATATGACTTTTGGCTGCACTGGTGAGTCACAACGACATGGTGTTTGATAAGCTGTTGTGATAATTAACTTACAGGCCTGAGGCACAAGTACACGTCTTGATTTGTGTGATTTCATTCTCAATTGATCTGATGCAGATGTAGCAGAACGCATGCTTAAAGCCAGCAGCATATATTATTATTCACAACATTACTTTCTGATGGCAGCCTAAAAAGTTGCTTTTGCCTCTAACTGCTACCATAAATCAGTGAAAAGCTTTTATGTTTCATTATGGGATGGAGGCATTATCCATCTTTTCACTGAGTTCAGGATTGTTGTCTGGTCTCTGCATATTTAAAAAAGGAATACTTAAGAAAAATAATGTTTAAAGTGCTTTCTCACTTCGAAAGTGTTTAGGGCTGATGAAAATATTAAACTTTTAAATCATTCCTTCATGTTTGGTCAATACATTTTCTCTAGTTCAAACATGTATTGCATTTTTGTATGTGGTTCATTTAAGTTCACCCTGCCTGCCCACAAGCAAACAAGCTGTTACAGTCACTTAGTAAGAACAGAAGACCAATCATTCCCTCTCAGTGTATAGTAATAGATCACTATGCTAATGCTTCAAACCAAAGTAAAAGACATCCCACTGTGGTCAGATCTCATCTAAATCAGTTCTATAGGGTTTAGCTTCACTCACTAATTGCTTCCTTCAGCTCAAATATAAAATCAGGCCTGTAAAACAGTCCAAAAGAAATGCCTAGTTTGTTATAAGAGCTTGAACTTTGCTTAAGGTTTTAATGGTGCCCTCTGACTCTCCACCAGGGTTTTCATTTTGCTTTGATGTTTATCTCCCAAGGTTCTAAACAGTGTGTTCAGAATCCTGTTCTTCTACGGAGAGTTTCCTGTAAAAAATGCCTCTTTTCTAAGATATCAAAGGAAGCGGAACATGCCATCAATCATTTGTTTAAAACCCTTAATCATCCAAGTCCATTAAGGCTACAATTACTCCTCAGCTTCACTGATATTGTAGATATAAAGAGCCCCTACAGCATGCTTTAGTTATGCGATACAGTTTAGTCAAATGAAGCAAACAATCACAACAGGGTTTTAATTTTACACAAAACAGTATCAAATTTTTTGGGAGAAAAAGCTATTATAAATCTTATTAATCACTTTGGGAGCTAAAGCTTTTGTTATTCTTTTTTTTCCATTTTGTAATTAGCTCTCTGAGCACAAATTAAATTATTCTTGTGGAAAGCTTCAGTCAATTAACCCCAATTGCAAGAGCGAAAACAACGACCTTTAATCATTATACAATGTTCCGTAACTATTTAAAGGTCCTGCAGTTATGTTTATAATACAGATCGAAATCTGTTTTGGTTTAAGGTTGCTGCTTTGTTTGGACGGTTTGGTAAAAATTCTGCCATCCTACATGGGTTTTTTGTAATTAAATGTTTGCCATGAAGTGCAAATTTGAGATTTTGGAGCAAGTAGACTGAGCATAACAGTCAAAACATCACCAGCTTGTGCAACAGTGCAGCTTGAGTATAACATGCAGGCATGAAAACGTTCATTTTCCATGATATTTAAACATGGCTGCAATTCTCTCTGGTTTTCCTTTTGTGCTCTGATAACACACCTTCCCATAAATCAGCCAATAGTGTTTACAATATGAGCTTTAAGAAGATATTTTACAACATGTTTTAAAAAAAAAACAACTCTTCCAGACTTTGCACAACAGCTTTATTGACCCCAAATTCATCATAAACATGTTAATCTCAATTTAATGTTTTGCAATATTTTGACCAAGTTTAATTGCCTGACAACTGAACGCTCACTCAGAGTGAGTGAACTATAAGCAACATATGCCGTACGGTTCTCTGCTCCTCCAACCTATAAATAATGAATAATAATACTCCTTAAAATGGGGGTCAAAGAGTCAGACACTGAGCACCATTATCAGAGACACCAGTTTCTTTCTGAGGCCAACTAAAACGAGCACAAAAGAGTGACAGTGTGCTGAGAGAAGATAAGGTGCATTCTCACCATCTCTCCAATTTACAGGCCTTGAGAATAAAAGGGAGGCTACGGCTCTTTTATTAAAGGTTTAAAAATGGAGTGGCGTTTTTATTTCCTTTCCCCTGGACCTCATTTTATCTGCTCTGATCCCGATGGTGCAATTGGTTTCAAGTACAAAAGTGTCTTTGCCCTCATGCCACCGCCTTGCTTTTGTCAGATTATTTGTGTGTGCATGCCACTATGAATCTCTACTTTTTGGGGTGTGTGTGTGTGTGTGTGCGTGCGTGCATAATAAGAGCGTATGTGTTATTAAGCATTTTGTGTGTTATATAGCCCTTCCTCTGATTTGATAGGACAGTCATTACTGTAAGAATACAGGGTCAACAGGGAGACATTCCTCGGCAAAGCCACCGAAGTGTAAAGAATTGAAGGAGGATGAGAACATTGCTTTGAAACCGTTAATACCTTCGGGGGGAAAGAAAGTTAGACAGTGTGAGAGAGAGCAGGTTTGATAAATATGCCTGGTGGTTGAGCTAAAGACATGCTGTCTTTGGGGTTAAAATGAAAGACCATGCTTCTGGTGATAGGTGACTTTTTATTGATCTGTAGCGAAGTTGGAGCTAAGGAGGACTTGAGTGATACGTGATAGGACACTTGAATTGTCACAATGGTGGACTTTTTCCCCTCTAATTCTTCAACTTCTCCTCCATGTACCTGTCTGTCTTTTTATTTCTCCATTTCTCGTTTCAATAAAGTTCCAAAGCACCAGGAGACCAAAGTGAGCTGGGGAGCCATTGTGCGCTGTAATGGAGTTACCTGATAATCTGCATCCCGTCCTGTGCCCAGGGGTCAACGATTGTTTGTTTCATTCAGTACAGTGTCTCACATGCACACACAGATTCACGCAAACACACAACAAGAACAAAATAAGAAAGGTGTCCTCCTCTCTTTAGAGGCAGGGACCTTGAGAGAGCTGCTGTGACTAGCAGAAAAACAATGAAGCACTTTTCGCCCTCCAGTGAAAAGGCGTTGCCAGGCAGCAGGAGCATTACGTTGTTAACCACCCGGAGTAGCTGGGAGGGGCAGGACGGAGGGAGAGGGTATGTGTTTGTGGGTGTGAAAATATACAGTAGGTCTATGGCAATGGCGTTCAGGGGAAGTTCTCTGTGTCAGAGGCACCCAAGACCTCAAAACATGTGTAAATCAGCCTTTAAGTCTCTGTATGTGTGTGACATTATTTCTAAATGTTGAGGGTAAGATGGAGGATCTTTCAGCAAATCTGCCCTAGACTCTGGCATCATTGCTTTTAATGAGCACTTGAATCCACCATGCATTCCATTTCAAGAAATGGATATCGATTTCAGTGTGGAGAGACAAAGTGAGAGAGTGGTGGAGACACAGCAAGGAATATACTACTCTAACTTAAGGACATATTGAATAGGAATTATTCTTATATATATATAGCGCTGCGTATGGAACCATAATACTTTTTTCGGATTTAATTAAACATGTCTGCATCCTGGGAAGTAGCTTCTACTGAGGACACTGAGGTCATACCATATGTATTTTATCTGGGAATTTGGGGAATTTAGGATTTCATTGTAGGTGCACAGTATTTTAAACATTTACTTTTTTTTTCATCTGTATTCATACATATGAAATGATATGTACTTTCTGATTATAGTCTGCAGAAGGCTTTGAAATTAGTATTGGTCAGTATTTAGACAATCATGTATAAAACAGTATTTGGTGAATGTAATTAAACAGTTATTATATTTATTTATCAGTATTTATATTTGATCTCAGTAACTCCTGGCTACTGTGCTGTCTGTAGCACAGAGTATTTGACAACAGTCAAGTACCAAAAGCTAAGTACAGTATAGTAGTAAGGTCCTGATGTAAATGCATATTTTGTCTATTTTTTACTTAGAAACGTCCAACTGCTTCTGTTCAGACATCATTAAACATTTGAGAATTCAAACTAGAGTCTAAAGCCATCCTAGCAGCTCTGTGAGGCCTGTAGCACAGTGGTGGTGCTTTGAGCTAAATGCTAACATAAGCCCCCAAACAGGGCTAAATTTATGTATAACTTTTCTGTTTTGTTTTGCTTGAAGTGAGATTTGGTATCAATGAAGTGCATTTTATGAGGAGACCTTCTGTAACGTTACCCATCGCCGGGGCCATGGTCATCACTCCTCCTGATTAAAAAGCTCAAAAGCAAGTTTAAAGCATTTATAGATGAAAAGCTATGTCAAAAAATCATGGTCAGTGATGACAAGGTATGTATGATCAGCAAACTTGCCAAACTCCACATATCAAAGCCTACATTAGGGGTATCTGGGGATCTTCTTCCAGACTTTTGTTCATTTCAGAGATGGTTGCCCTGCATTAGTGAGTTTTTGGAGTTACTTTGTTGCCGGAATTTGGGGTTGAGAGGATGGAGAAAGGAGGCACTGAAAAACTGTCTCTCATGAGAATCTAAAAGGTTGGCAAGAAGCTTTATTGTCTGTATTGAAAAATAAACGTGGCTCTCACAGAATTATTTAGTCTAAAAAACTTGATTTTATTAAAATAGAATGCCAGCCAAGAAATAGAAGAGAGGGAAATAGTTCTTAGCTGAACTATTTTATTTAGATTTGTTATATTTTTCTTATTGATTATGTCAGAGGTGCTTTCACACACATTAACTGATAAGACTATAGGGGAAATTCATCTTCTGAAACCGTGGCAGCTAAATGCAGCTGCTACTAGTATTGTATGATAAATAAGAATTAGGATTAATAGCAGTGCATGATACACTATTGCAGCATTCATTAGACAGTGGCCTGTCTAGCCTGGCTGCTGGACATTTATGTAGCCTAAATGATTTGTTGCAACAAAGCTCTCATTTGCATGTCAGTAGAGTTAAACTGTCAGAACTATTAATCAAATCCAGGCAAGATAATGTGTTGTCCTTAAATCTTGAGAGTTGAGTATGCAGTGACTACAAACCCACTGCAAACACAGAAACAAAGTACATAACTAGGATAAATAAAACAAAATTAAAAGAAATAAAATACTTTCCTCTATTTAACCTAATAAACAGATAAATGGCTCAAAACAGTTGGACCATTTTGAACTCTTCAGTTTATGCACAGTGATGAACTGTATGAGGTGTGCAGTATGTGAGTCTCATTTGTGTTACAGGGTGTGTAAGGGAGTATAGAGGCCCTTCCTTTGTTGTAACTACCTGTGGCAGTTTTGGAGGCATAAGCTTGTGTAAATATATGAGCAGACATGATTAACTTTTGCTCACAAATGCTATTGGTGATTTGATTTGATAAGTATTAGATTAATTGAAATTTAGACCTGATGATGGCGCTACAGCAAAAGCAGGGATCACCAGAGTTATTACAATTCATCCTGACAGGCACATAAATCCACCCATACATCGTCAACCGCTTATCCTGCGTACAGGGTCGCGGGGGGCTGGAGCCAATCCCAGCTGACATCGGGCGAAAGGCGGGGTACATCCATCGCAGGGCCACAGACAGACAAACAACCAGTCACACTCATACTCACACCTAAGGACAATTTAGAGTCACCAATCAACCTGGTCCGCATGTCTTTGGACGGTAGGAGGAAGCCGGAGCACCTGGAGAGAACCCACGCAGACGCAGGGAGAACATGCAAACTGCACACAGAAAGACCAAGGGTCGAACACACGACCTTCACTGTACCACCGCACAGCCCGGGGACATAAATGTCTGTACCAAATTTCATTGCAATTTATCCGATAGTAGTAAAGACGTTTCATTCAGAACTACAAATGTCAACCCCACATCTCCTCATCGGTAATCCAGTCTTGTTTTCAGGTATTCAGCGTTTATCAGTGCATTTTATAACTGTATTGGGACTGACAGTTACTCAATAAGTACCTGTGACTCACCTCAGAGCTCAGCAAAAGCCTCAATAACTCTTCTACAATCTCATTGGCTTCTTCTTTCTTTAATACATTGTGTGTTTGTATATATTACGTACAGTTTTTCTCTTTCAAATCACTAATGCCATATAGCTGTTATCAGCAGCAAAACCAATTCAGCGGGATTTTGAGTTTTTGATTTTTAGCTACAGTATGGTTCACGGTGAAAGCGAAGGCTCACAATGACACAATGACTAAATGAGAAACGAGCAAGACAGAGAGAGACCCAGACAGACAGACATCATATAATATTGAAGAAAGGAAAGGATTATGATAATATGTGCTAATTTTGTGTTAATTCTCATTCTGAAGACTGTAGTTCTCCAGCGTCACAGCATCAACTCAGGGCTGATTTCTGCAGCTATATCTCTCTCTGTCTCATCGCCTCACCACTTTCCTAACTTGTCTGACTCCTTCCAGAAATCTTCTTCCCCCTTCTCCCCTCCCTCCTGCATCTGTGTCCCTGCTCCCCTGTCTTTCACTTACTCTGGTACTGCAGAGTCTCACGGTAAACACACTCAACACGGTAGAGGGACTGTGTTATGATGCTCATTGTGTCGATATAAATACTGTATATATTAGGTAAATTGACCTTCCACCTCAGAATCTATATGTTTTCCTGAACTGTGGTTATGAAGCAGTTAAGGCGAAATCAAAGTCTGCACAGTGGCAGTAACATATGTGGAATACTCATTTTATTTACAATAAAGCAAAAATTCAGTTTCATTAAAATGTCTTCGGTTTTCATAAGCTTCACACACAAACGCACATCATTATTTATGATCCACAATTGGCCAATACATACAGTATGATTAGTTGCCAGTGTGGCTGGCCCTGGCCCCCTCACTTGACAGAAACAACTCCATATCTAGCGGTATGCAAATTAATTACATATTAAACATCACCACCTGTTGCCAGTGTGATGTTGCATTCAGGGATGCCTCGGAAAAGTTTGCTAAAATGCTGTCTCTTTTCCCACCTTACAAACCACTAGTGTCATCTTTTCACAGTATAAATAAAAGATCTGCAGTATAGTGCTGCAAACACCAAAGCTTACAGATTAACTCCAACAATCTACACTTTCATTCCCACCTTGTTTCAAATTTCATTGAACTTGTTAACGTTTGATAAATCCAGCTAAATTACCTACTAGACAACATTACTAACAAATACACACAGAGCCGCTTTAATAGATAAGTACATTGAATAAGCATATTTCATACCGTGGAAAGGCAGTCTGGATAATATGGACAAGCAAGAGTGGTATCCAGTCTTTTGTTAGTATATGTACAGTATATTCTTCCTTTAGAAAAATCAGAAAACTGAAAATGATCCCAGACCAATTCACATTACCATTAAACTTCTTTACTTAGAAGATTAAATAATAGTTGTACTCATTTTGGATGGATCAGTGTACCATATGTGGTTGAAACAGACCATGGGAGAATTCCACCTTTTAATCTGTTTTCAAAGACAGAACTGAATCAAAACCAAGGGCAAGATTTACTCACTGAAATAGTTTTAAAAGAATCTTTAAAGATTTAGAGCAGAAGGGGAGTCAGATCTGATACAATTTTGGAAAACATTTATTCACTCACATGAAAGAAAGGGATTACAGCTGCACAGACATCTTCATAAAATATATTACACACACACACACACACACAGAAAATACTTATATAGTTCTGTATCCCCCAAAACATTCACACAGCGTAACTGGCTCACCAAATGTCGCTCAAAATGTGATAAGTAGAGTTTGTTCAGACTGTAACTACCAGTTTCTGTTGAAGCTGTATCACAAAGCATTTGTAGTTTGTATTTATTTAATTTCAAGGAGTTGGAGTATTGGACTGGTAATGAATGGGGAAACAACTGCTTGCAGAACACTTCCATTTTTAAAAGAAATGGCATTGTTCCCCCGAGTTTACACACTGTCTGATGGACTGATATCTCTTGCGTTTGTCCATTCTAAAACCATTTGCATGGTGGATAGTATATAAATAGTATGCTGAGTCCCTGTTAAAAGTTAAAAGCTTTTCCAAATTAGGCAATCAACGCGATGTCTGGTTGGTTAGCTATTACCAGTTTGTCAGTCTGGATCTTGAAGTCCCACAGGATCTTAGCTCAGTCATTCTCAACTACCTTAGGAGGTGTCTTCCATTTTGACCTTGGGACTTCCAGCCCATACTCATGGCAGATGTCCCTGTACACTATGCTAGCTACTTGGTTATAGCGTTCCATGCACGCACTTCCTGCCTGCATCTTACACCCTGCTGTTATGTGCTGTACTGTCTCAGGGGCATCCTTGCACAGTCTGCACCTGGGGTCCTGCCTGCTGTGGTAGACCCCAGCCTCTATTGATCTTGTACTGAGTGCCTGTTCTTGTGCCGCCATGATTAGTGCTTCTGTGCTGTCCTTCAGTCCAGCCTTTTCCAGCCACTGGTAGGATTTCTTGATATCAGCCACTTGTTCTATTTGTCTGTGGTACATGGCGTGCAGCGGCTTGTCTCTCTATGAAGTTTCTTCATCTTCCTTGTCCTCACCCTTGGGTTTCTGTGTGTGTGTGTGTGTGTGTCTATACAGTGCCTTGCGAAAGTATTCGGCCCCCTTGAACTTTGACCTTTTGCCACATTGCAGGCTTCAAACATAAAGATATAAAACTGTAATTTTTTGTGAAGAATCAACAACAAGTGGGACACAATCATGAAGTGGAACGAAATTTATTGGATATTTCAAACCTTTTTAACAAATAAAAAACTGAAAAATTGGGCGTGCAAAATTATTCAGCCCCTTTACTTTCAGTGCAGCAAACTCTCTCCAGAAGTTCAGTGAGGATCTCTGAATGATCCAATGTTGACCTAAATGACTAATGATGATAAATAGAATCCACCTGTGTGAAATCAAGTCTCCATATAAATGCACCTGCTCTGATAGTCTCAGAGCTCCGTTTAAAGCGCAGAGAGCATCATAAAGAACAAGGAACATACCAGGCAGGTCCGAGATACTGTTGTGGAGAAGTTTAAAGCCGGATTTGGATACAAAAAGATTTCCCAAGCTTTAAACATCCCAAGGAGCACTGTGCAAGCGATAATATTGAAATGGAAGGAGTATCAGACCACTGCAAATCTACAAAGACCCGGCCGTCCCTCTAAACTTTCAGCTCATACAAGGAGAAGACTGATCAGAGATGCAGCCAAGAGGCCCACTCTGGATGAACTGCAGAGATCTACAGCTGAGGTGGGAGACTCTGTCCATAGGACAACAATCAGTCGTATACTGCACAAATCTGGCCTTTATGGAAGAGTGGCAAGAAGAAAGCCATTTCTTAAAGATATCCATAAAAAGTCTCGTTTAAAGTTTGCCACAAGCCACCTGGGAGACACACCAAACATGTGGAAGAAGGTGCTCTGGTCAGATGAAACCAAAATCGAACTTTTTGGCAACAATGCAAAACGTTATGTTTGGCGTAAAGGCAACACAGCTCATCACCCTGAACACACCATCCCCACTGTCAAACATGGTGGTGGCAGCATCATGGTTTGGGCCTGCTTTTCTTCAGCAGGGACAGGGAAGATGGTTAAAATTGATGTGAAGATGGATGGAGCCAAATACAGGACCATTCTGGAAGAAAACCTGATGGAGTCTGCAAAAGACCTGAGACTGGGACG